>NW_027103066.1:1200000-1500000 GCF_040182565.1 Anser cygnoides
GAAACTTCTTTCCACAAGTTTGAGAAAGGACCAGCCTCACTGACTCCCAAACAATGAAATTGGTGTTTTTGCCTGAATCCTGTGCAGTATATGCATGTGCGTGGATGCTCATAAGCATGTGCTGAGGCAGAGAGATGGTTGGCTTTCCCTCTCTGCTTTCAGTGGGGACCATCAATCCTTTCTGTTAATTATTGTTTGCAGATTTTTGTATGAGCAGAAGAGATCAAAATGATGACTGCAGTAGAAGAAGCCAAGGCCACAGTACCACCAGCAGTTTAGGACGGCATTTGCCAGCACTTCTACCAGAGGAGTCAATAGCTGCTGTGGGGAGCTCTTTCTTGCCCTTATTTGTAGCACCCATTCCCTTGAATCTCCAGAGGTGCTGTGCAGTCACACAATCATCCTGGTTAAAGCCAGCCTGAAGTGTAATTAGGTTTAGCCTAGATTAATTTTGCACTCTGGCTCACTGTGCAAGTGCTCAAATACTTATGCCAGTATATGTGAAAAGCAGAAAAAAAAAAAAAAAAAGAAAAAAAAGGGAAAAAAAAAGACAATAACAACAACAAAACAAAACAAAACAAAAAAACAGGAATGAGTAAATGGCAGAATTAGGTGTATGGATTGTCTTCTTTAGTATCAGTCTTGCCCTATGTTTCCTTAAGCTAATTTTTGAGCCAGGCATAATTAGGTAGCAATGTGGGGAGATGCATCTCTTTAAGTCAGTACTCTCACAAAGCCCTAGATCCCCTCTAAAGGGGTGCTGGGGGATATAGGAACTGGCTCTGCTCAGGAGCTGTGGGAGGCAGGAATGTCAGGAGACACAGTGCAAACACTTTGCATGCATGGGTGGGTGAGGTGAAACTATGGCACATCTCTCCTGCCTGTGACACAAGCACAGTTCTGTGTTGTAACAGAGTTGTGAGACCTTTCTGAACACAGAGACAGCAAGCACATTATTCAGATGGGATGTGTCTAAATAAGATGTGTCTAAATGTGTGTAAAAATAATTCCTCTCAGAATTATTGCTTCATATTGTCTGTAAATCCAAGTGAACTTTGCTGCCATTGGTCTACCCCCTTTCTTTGAATAATGTGGGAGCTGGAAGGTTCCACTGGAGAAAAGTCAGCAGAGATCCCAGACCAGTGAAATGGTTCCAGGGGTGAAGGACAGGTGCAGGCACAGCTCTGGTGCAGTAATACAGTATACTAGAAAAGTGTTCCTGCGGACAAGGAGGAATCTTGTTACTGTGTTTGGCTTTCTCTGGCATTTGTCGATAGCATTTGACACTGAGTAGCGAGTTATTTTTCATAAAACAAATCTGTGTGAGTGACTGAAGGGCAAGAAGCAAGAAAAGATCTGTTTTGTCTTACTCTTTTATCTGGTCATGATGAGAGACTTCCTGGGATTTGTTTGACTGACAGCGGGAACATGCTTTTGTTGTGTTTATACAGTGCCTAACTCATTTTGGCTCTGGTATATGACTGCAGTCCTTAGGCAATCTTGAAATAATACTTTTAATCATATTTTTCTTGATTTACTCTCTCCTCAGGAATGAATTGTTCTCAAATGAAAGGCTGATAAATGTTTTCTTTTGCTGAAAACTAAAGTATTGTTTTACTTGCTTAATTTTTTGGAAGCTTTTGAGCTTCATAACATTCTAATTGGGACAAAAACTATTTTTACTCATTAGAGAGCAAACCAAACAGAACATAAATACATCTTTCTTTACAGTGTTCAAGTCTGCACTTCCATTCTATCTTTCAAGAAAAATGTATATCCTAAAAAATGAGGCTCACATTAAAATTTATGCATATCTCTCTCTAAGAGAGAAGGGCCTTTCATGTCTCCAAGATTTTATAAATAATTTTCTTTTTAACTGCCTTAGTATATATTTTAATATTTCGTCATGTGGTTTACTACTTCTCAGACATAATTCCTTGTTGCAAACTATAAGCAATTCCTGGTAATTTCAGCATAACACAACATCACCCTTCTCCTTTACTAGGTGAAGAGAGAAATGGAATTGAACTGTCTGGACTACGCAGAAGAATTGGGAGCCACCTATCAGCCACCACAAAAAGATCTCAGAAACAGGGCAGAGACACCAAGCTTCCCAAAAAAAAAAAAAAAATTTAAAAATAATTCAGGAGACTGCATCTGTTTGTTCAAAATTTCCTGCCCTGCATGGGTAGAAAATAGATACAGAGAGGAATATTTACATTAAAGAGAGAGGGGAGGTGGGCTGTCTGGATATTAATCAGCCAGTTTGTTGTGGTTTAACCCGGCTGGCAGCTAAACACCACACAGCCGTTCGCTCACCCTCCCCCCTCCCTCTCTGGGATGGGGGAGAGAATTCCCTAATTCCACACAATTGGCTCCGGTGTCCCAGCACCGGAGCAGCCAGGTGACAAGCTGCTCACCTATACAGCGACCAAAATCTTTTCGCATATCTCGTAGCTCACGCTGGTATAGGGTTCGGGTAGTTACTGTTGATTTTTCGACATCCTCATCTTCATCCTCCTGCACCTTTGATGGCCCAGCCTCGTCTTCACTATGCCCAGACCTAGCAGAAGACTGTCTGCGTTCTAAACGACCTGAGTCTCTATACCATTTTTTCACCTTGTCTACAGGGGCAACTTGCACTGCTACAGCTCGTTTCTCTGACCCAGCCACAGGGTCTGCCACAGCGGTTGGAATACCCTCTGCGGGGTCAACTTGTACTGCTACAGCTCGTTTCTCTGACCCAGCCACAGGGTCTGCCACAGGGGTTGGAATACCCTCTGCGGGGTCAACTTGCACTGCTACAGCTCATTTCTCTGACCCAGCCACAGGTGTGGGAGCAGCTGCAGGAGCTGGAGCTGCTGCAGGGGCTGGAGCGGCTGTGGGAGCTGGAGCTGGAGCGGCTGCAGGAGCTGGAGCGGCTGCAGGAGCTGGAGCTGGAGCGGCTGCAGGAGCTGGAGCCGGAGCGGCTGTAGGAGCTGGAGCCGGAGCGGCTGCAGGAGCTGGAGCCGGAGCTGCTGCAGGAGCTGGAGCTGGAGCGGCTGCAGGAGCTGTCGCTAGGTTGATAGTAGCATCAATTGCAGCTCGATAGGCACAAGCCAGACCCGAGCACGCTACAGTGATTTGTGTCACTTTGGAACTGCCAGAGTCATGACACCTTTTTTTCAAGCATTCTGCCAGCTTTTTAGGATTTTGCAGTTGTTCAGGGGTGAATGTCCAAAACACTGGAGGTGACCACTGCTCTAGAAACCTGCCCATATCCTCCCACACTCCCTGCCACTCGCAACTATCCCGCCTCAAGACAGATCTCCGGATGAGATTCCTAAGTAGTTGTTTAACCTTAAACAAAACCTGAAGCGCATTCAGGAGACATAACAACAAGAGCAGGCTGGTCTGAGTATCCCAAGGATATTCAACATCTCGGAGAACCACCGTAACTAGCTCGGAGGATAAGAGGGTGGTGAAGGAGAAAGGGAGAGTGAACAGGTAGGGAAACATGTCTTCCCCTGTCCCCTTCACAGATTGGCTCCCTAACGAAAACAGGCAATAGGTGTAATTGCTAATAGTTTCCGAGATATGGTTTCCAAAGTATAGAGTCGACGACAGTGCTGAGTACAAATACCAGGTTAGAGTCGTGACCAGAAATCTCATCATTTCATAAGCCATTGTTACACCGCACAGTACCATAACAATCTTAAACCAGGGCCCGGAAAGGATAAACAGTGCAACAGGGAGCACATACAGAAAGCAACGCGCTATAAAACTCAATTTGGAAAACAGGCACAGCAGACTGGAGATTAAGGCAATCAACATCGTGACTAGCAACTATTAAGCAGGTCCAATACTTATACCAATTTTAGTTTAACACACTCTGGTCAAATCTGTCGATATCTCAACCCTTCGTGCCCCACGTTGGGCGCCAAAAGGACTGTTGTGGTTTAACCCGGCTGACAGCTAAGCACCACACAGCCATTCGCTCACCCTCCCCCCTCCCTCTCTGGGATGGGGGAGAGAAACGGGAAAGTGAAGCCGGTGAGTTGAGATAAAGACAGTTTATTAGGACAGTAAAATAATAATAACAATAATAATAATGGTAATAATGATAATAGTATTAATAATAATAATGTGTATGAAACAAGTGATGCACAATGCAATTGCTCACCACCCACTGACCGATGCCCAGCCTATTCCCGAGCAGCCGGCCCCCCCACCCCGGCCAGCCACCCCTATATATTGTTTAGCATGACGTCAGATGGTATGGAATACCCCTTTGGACAGTTTGGGTCAGCTGTCCTGGGTCTGTCCCCTCCCAGCTCCTGCTGCACCCCTAGCCTGCTCGCTGGCAGGACAGAGCAAGAAGCTGAAAAGTCCTTGGCTTGGTGTAAGCACTGCTCTGCGACAATTAAAACATCAGCATGTTATCAGCGCTCTTCTCATCCTAATCCAAAACATAGCACCCTACCAGCTACTAGGAGGAAAATTAACTGTCCTAACTGGAACCAGGACACTCAAATAAACCTTCCTCCTTACCTTTTGGAAAGAGCACACACTGCTGTCATGACAGCCATAAATACTGAAGGTTATTTAATGGGTTATTATACTAACCTTATAAACCAATTGTTGAGGCCAACAGCAGGTTGCAGCTGTTATACAGCTTTCACATGAGTTAAAAATCAGTGGAATGCCATACTGCAAGAAGTCTTGAAGGACAGGAATTCAAGACTGAACAGTTAAGTTTTGAAATGCAGTAGGAGTAGACCTCATGCATCTCAGAAAAGAGAAATATGAAAATTACAAAAGGAAGAAAAGGCAAAGCAATCAACTGGAGAAATTCTTATTTACCACACTCAAATTTCCACCATTTTTCTCACTAATACAAACTCTTTTTTAATAAGCTGAATTTGGATAAATATTTACATCATAGCTACTGTTATCTAATATGCATAATACTATCCTGTAAATGAAGATCTTGAATTAGTTTCTGCTGGTGAAGACTTTTCCATACTGTCTGACACTGCCAGTAGCACAAAGCTCAGGCAGACACTTAAACCTAAATCATCCAAATCATGTGCAAGTGCCTCATTTTCCAGTTGTGGGGTATAGGAAAGGACAGCTTTTCAACCTCCGTACTGTAATTTTAAGTTGTTGCTTCCATGTCTTTTGTATAAATTTCTGAAAACAAACAAAATATGTTGCTTCTACTTCCCAAAATATTTTCATTTTTTAAAGTCTGCTGTGACATCTCTGTTTTTTGTTGTTGTTTTTGTTGTTGTTATATTTTCTTCTTGGCTGAAACTAGACATTGATTTCTACCCAAATTCACAAGTAATTTTTGCCCTCATTTGCCATGGTGCAAGTGTGATGCAAGCTGACTGACTCTCATCTCCCACAGTGTTCACAGACATGTGGAGGTGGTGTCCAGAAGCAAGATATGCTTTGCAAGCAGCGCCTGGCAGATGGAAGCTTGTTAGAGCTGCCAGAAACTTTCTGCTCCATGCCAAAGCCAGTTACCCAACAAGCCTGCAAAAATGAGGACCGTCCCAATGAATGGCTTCTCTCTGACTGGTCACAGGTATGCTCTTTGTATGCATAAGTATTGATTGTGCTGTTCTGGGTGACAAAGTTTCTCAGTCACTTGAGATGAAGGAGCCAAATGTGCTCAGACTGCACAAAGCCTACTATGCTCAGTTTTATCCTATTATCTGTCCTTATCATCCTGGTAGGGGATGTGACCACTAGCTCAATGTGCGTCTCTGGAGATTGCCTCTATAAATGTGGTTTGCCATCCAGCCAAAGCATTAAGACCTTCCTTCTGGCATAAACACAACCCATGCTCAAAACAATAAATTCCTGCCTCTGTCCATGCACAGCGTTTGCTTCTGTTCATGCAAGGCATCCACGAGGAGTAATATTCGCTCCCTCAGGCTCAATGCTTTTTCTTCCCAAAGACTCGCATTTTGAAGGCAGTTCAGTTGTCAAGAGTCTTTTCCTGCTGGGGGCCACTCCAGCCTTTCCCTATGATGCAGAGGAGAAGGGAGGAATTACTCCAGTCTGCTGTAGGCATATCGTTACAGATGCCAGGCCTCTCTCACTCTAGGACACTGCTTTTGCAATGTTAGCTAGTTACTTCCTTCCTTCAATTTAAGAATGGCAAAACAAACTCATTCTGCTGAAGTCTCTAGCATTCCCCAGGCTCCCTTTCCAGTCCCACACGGCTTAAGAAAAAATTTCTTTACGTTTACAACAGCACTAATGAAAATACAATTTAATCTTTTAATGCCAGTAAAAAGAAAACCATTCTCCCTCTTGCAATCTCTACCTCTGCTCTCCTGGTTCTCCTTCATGAAAGCAGGTAGAAAGTACCTTAATTGTAAACGAAACAGTGGTCACCTCATAGAGCTGTCTTACCTGCAGCCTTCTTGTGGTGATCTGTCCACATTTCACTCAAATAAATGGTTGTTCTCATTAAGACATGTCCATTCTGGCAGTGAAGGCGGCAATTCTATTCCTAATCTCTCTTCCTTAACAAGAAGTTGCTACATGGTTTATATTGACATACATACTACTCATATTTCTGCATTTTGGCACTTTTTAAAATCAAATCTGACTTCACTCTTCCCTCTCCATCTCACTTGAAGGCTGCCTTTTTGCCCTTTTCACCCTCAGTTTGTTTTCTCCCCCTCACTCCACCTCCAACCAACATGTGTATTGCACTGTAGACATGGGATGTAGTGCAATGTGTGCATCTCTGTGCTGGTAAGCCTTACAATGATCAGCCTGCTTTCCAGCTCTTTTGCAGGCCACCACTGGTGTCCCAGTGCAATGGACCACATTCTCAATTACTGTGATTCTGTTTACATAAGTATGAAATAAAATATGCCTGCTTACTTCCCCCGAACAATATACACCTGTGCATTGAGCACTGCAGTTTGGTATTAACGGGTTTGTACTCTTTTGCATAGCCCATATCTGTTAACTACCAGAATTAAATAACAGTATCTGAAACATCCGTTTATAATTTCTGCTAGAACTGCAAGAGTGGCGCTCAGAGATTAAGCATAGGTCAAAGTGATTTTAGCAGAACGGAATTTCATCTGCGAGGTGCAACTCAACGTGGTCTGCTCTTGGCTATGACCAGGAATTTTTCAACCCAACAGACACAAATAAATAGAAACAACATGCAAAGACAAGCTATGCAGTATAGCAGAGTACTGTTAAAAGAAGGGATATCACTGGATAGAAAAAAGGGGGGACAGTAAGATTCAAAACCGCAAAGGATAGAAATACTTGTTATTTCATCTCCCTACTGTGCCTGCATCATCTGTAGCTGAATGGCCAAGTGCTGTTCTGATTTCTTCCCCTGTAATACATTGAAAGCTGTAACTGACCCATATGGTGGTATGAGTATGCAAAGTGGGGTTGGAGGTAAGGGTGAGGGTGGTGGACAAGGAGCACTCCTTTACTTTTAATAAATTTTGTTCCTAATGTTTCTCATTCTGTTCCTAGTGTTCAGTGAGTTGTGGAGAGGGAACCCAGAGTTGAAACGCTATTTGCAGAAAGATGCTGAAAACTGGGGGTTCTGTCATCATCAATTCCTCATTGTGCCCACCTTTGCCATTCTCATCCTTGATCAGGCCTTGTGCACTAGCTACCTGTGCAAGTAAGTGAAAAAGACACAGGAGTGTCTGGGGGAAGCGGGTTTGAATATCCATCACTAAGAAATTCATGCTGTCACATGCTCCATAATCTTCTCTTGCACTAGTGTTGCTCAGTATTGCAGAGTGGTGGCGGCTGCTCCTGCTGCTGCTGCTTGTCTCTGACCAAGCATGCTCTGTTTAGGAATAAGACAAGTCAGTGGATAAAAGCTATAAATCTTACTGTGGAGCTGGTTCTGACCCAATGTGCCAGAAGAGAGTTACTGGTTTCTGGAAGAAATGGCACAAAATTCTGATCCAAAACTAGATCTAAATTTCACAACTGGAACATAGAGACTTAGAGATACTGGACAGTGCCTGAGCTACTAACACTCTGCTAAGATAGCTACAAAGAAAATGGTTGGTAAGGAATTTTGTGGAAGATCAACTAAAAAGTTGTTTTTTTTTTTCATTTTGTCACTTGGAACTCTCTGTGACTTGGAATTTGTAAGGAACCATGCAACATAAGTTGGATGTATTTTATGGTGGTATTTCATGCATTTTCTGCTGCCCTTCTCAAAAGCAGTAGTCTCCCTACTTGGCTTGCAGCAAGACAGCTGGATATGTGAAAGATTGAATGGCAGCCTAGCTTTAGCTTAGAGTAGATTATGAACTCTAAAACCTGTTAAATGTTGGGTATGTCGGGGAGAAAATAAGATGTGACATTCAGAACCAAAGCTAAGGCCAAATGTGGCATGGTATTCAGTAATAATACACTTGTGCTGTTTTGTTTAGTGTTTTGTAACAAAGATATCAGTCATAGAGATCTGGAAACTGAAAGTTTCCACTTTAATAGTATATACCCTGTATTTTTAAGCCTATTCCAGACAGTTTTGTTCTGTTCAATGTTATTCCTTGAGTTAGCATCATTTTCACTCCTCCTTACTGCTGTGATCTGCAAGATCACATTGCACTTCAGGTTTGGGATGGTAAACACTTGTCTTTTTTATGTATTTATTAGGTAATAGTCTTCATTTAAATACTTTAACAACAAGAACTACCTTTCCATTGGATTTTTCTCCCTCACATAAAGTTTATCTTCCTAGCACTTAGGTTCCTGCATGTACCCTGGACAGGACTACTTTTGCATTCCTAAAGTGTGCCTTGTTATTCCTTTTACTGTGATTGGTCCAGCTTAATGTTCAGTAACTGGTGGCCAGTTTCTCCCATTATCATCTAATGGGTCAAACGCTGCCAGCACCAAAGTAAACTGCTTGGTTTTTTTTTAATGGTACCACATACTAATAGTATTAATGATATTTCAGGGCACAACAGGCCAGCTCATAAGCAAAGTCCCCATATTGTGGCCGTAAAGAAAGTTTACATCCAGACAAGGAAGCAGAAGAAGCTACACTTTATTGTGGGTGGGTATGCCTACCTGCTACCCAAAACCTCCGTTATTCTCCGATGCCCCACGAGGAGGTTCCGGAAGTCAATGATCACTTGGGAGAAGGATGACAAGAGGCTCATCAGCTCAGCTCACATCACTATTGCACCCTACAGTTACATGAAAATCCATCGTTTGAAGCCTTCGGACACTGGGACATACACCTGCATAGCAGGGCCAGCCCGTGAACATTTTGTAATTAAACTAATAGGAAGCAACAAGAAGCTCATTCCTGGGCAGCCAGCTGTCATTAGGGAAGAAGAGTCCATGAGAAAGGCCAGCCTAAATGAAGCCTTGCGAACACAGGAGAAACATATCAATGGGATTCTCTTCAATGGAAGCAAGGCTGAAAAGTGAGGGCACATTGCTGAGCCTAGCAGCTGGTATGATGATATTGTCTCAAGGCTGCTACAGCACAGGGGTTGGCCAGGGGAAAATCTGGAGTACTGGGAAGCCCAGGAGTCCATGGAGAGAAACGTATCCTCAGAGGAAGACCAGAGCCGGGAATATAACCTGCCATTTACTATGGTCACAGAGCAGAAACGCTTAGATGATATCATGAGGAATTTGTCTCAGCAACCTGAGGAGCTTAAAGATATCTACACTGAGCAGCTTGTTGTACAGCTGGCTCATGACGTTTTTAGGAGTCACTTGGAGCATCAGGAATCTGTCCTCAAAGCATCAAGGCGAAGAGTTGACTCAACTTCTGTGGAATACCCTTTCCACAGATGTGTTTCTGGATTTACTAGCTCCCTGAGGACATAATCTGCTGAAGCACTTCTTCCCACCTCCATGGGCATGACAAACAGCTTGTGCAGACCTCATCAAAAGCCTGCCATCCTCCGAAAGATTTCAGCAGCACAACAGCTTTCTGCTTCAGAGGTTGTCACCCACCTGGGACAGACAGTGGTCCTAGCCAGTGGCACACTGAGCATGCTGCTTCACTGCGAAGCAGTGGGAAACCCAAAGCCCACCATCAGCTGGGCTAAGAATGGAGAGGAGGTGAAATACAGTGATAGGTAAAATAAATTACTTAACTTTTAAGAAAATAGTTAACATTTTGACTCTTCAGTTTCCATGCTTTAAGGCCAGTCAATCGTATGTGCCAAACCACATTTTGCTGTAGTCTGGTTTCATAGCAGAAAGTAGGACTATCACATGTGAATTGGCAAACAAGGCACTATAACTCTTCAGAAAGGTCTGGATGCCGAATCAGTCTGGTGTGACAAACAGAAGCTTTACTTTTGTTTCAGTAAATGAAAAGAAGAGGTTGTAAAGTACTGAAATAGATAAGTACGTAAGGTAGTCAACAGACCACTCCATGTCTGGAGCGCTGGGAGCTTCAGCGTATTTCCCTATTTGAAGGTGGAGGTTCCTGCTGTGAAGATTGGTTTTGATATACAAAGATTGAGTATATCTTCGGATTTCAAAGTTAATCCATTCAATGGGTAGGACTAGTCTGTGACTCTCTCTTTTATTGTTTTAGACTGGTTCCAAATTTAGAGGGATGTTCATGAAAGGAATTATGTCAATACACACTTTTGTGTTTGACCACAGAGATACCAGAGAACAAACCTGAAATTTGGTTTGCTGTCAAGCAGTGCGCAGTATAGTTCCCTGGGGAAGAGTTCGTCCTTGTCCTGGTTCCAGTTAGGACAGAGTTAATTTTTCCTCATAGTAGCTGGTAGGGTGCTATGTTTTGGATTAGGATGAGAAGAGCGCTGATAACATGCTGATGTTTTAATTGTTGCAGAGCAGTGTTTACACCAGGCCAAGGACTTTTCAGCTTCTTGCTCTGTCCTGCCAGCGAGCAGGCTAGGGGTGCAGCAGGAGCTGGGAGGGGACAGACCCAGGACAGCTGACCCAAACTGTCCAAAGGGGTATTCCATACCATCTGACGTCATGCTAAACAATATATAGGGGTGGCTGGCCGGGGTGGGGGGCCGGCTGCTCGGGGATAGGCTGGGCATCGGTCAGCGGGTGGTGAGCAATTGCATTGTGCATCACTTGTTTCTTACACATTATTATTATTAATACTATTATCATTATCACTATTATTATTATTATTGTTATTATTATATTCCTGTCTTAATAAACTGTCTTTATCTCAACTCACAGGCTTCACTTTCCCGTTTCTCTCCCCCATCCCAGAGAGGGAGGGGGGAGGGTGAGCGAACGGCTGTGTGGTGTTTAGCTGCCAGCCGGGTTAAACCACAACAGTCCTTTTGGCGCCCAACGTGGGGCTCGAAGGGTTGAGATATCGACAAAATTGACCAGAGTGTGTTAAACTAAAATTGGTATAAGTATTGGACCTGCTTAATAGTTGCTAGTCACGATGTTGATTGCCTTAATCTCCAGTCTGCTGTGCCTGTTTTCCAAATTGAGTTTTATAGCGCGTTGCTTTCTGTATGTGCTCCCTGTTGCACTGTTTATCCTTTCCGGGCCCTGGTTTAAGATTGTTATGGTACTGTGCGGTGTAACAATGGCTTATGAAATGATGAAATATCTGGTCACGACTCTAACCTGGTATTTGTACTCAGCACTGACGTCGACTCTATACTTTGGAAACCATATCTCGGAAACTATTAGCAATTACACCTATTGCCTGTTTTCGTTAGGGAGCCAATCTGTGAAGGGGACAGGGGAAGACATGTTTCCCTACCTGTTCACTCTCCCTTTCTCCTTCACCACCCTCTTATCCTCCGAGCTAGTTACGGTGGTTCTCCGAGATGTTGAATATCCTTGGGATACTCAGACCAGCATGTTCTTGTTGTTATGTCTCCTGAATGCGCTTCAGGTTTTGTTTAAGGTTAAACAACTACTTAGGAATCTCATCCGGAGATCTGTCTTGAGGCGGGATAGTTGTGAGTGGCAGGGAGTGTGGGAGGATATGGGCAGGTTTCTAGAGCAGTGGTCACCTCCAGTGTTTTGGACATTCACCCCTGAACAACTGCAAAATCCTAAAAAGCTGGCAGAATGCTTGAAAAAAAGGTGTCATGACTCTGGCAGTTCCAAAGTGACACAAATCACTGTAGCGTGCTCGGGTCTGGCTTGTGCCTATCGAGCTGCAATTGATGCTACTATCAACCTAGTGACAGCTCCTGCAGCCGCTCCAGCTCCAGTTCCCGCAGCCGCTCCAGCTCCAGCTCCCGCAGCCACTCCAGCCCCTGCAGCAGCTCCAGCTCCTGCAGCTGCTCCCACTCCTGTGGCTGGGTCAGAGAAACGAGCTGTAGCAGTGCAAGTTGACCCCGCAGAGGGTATTCCATCCCCTGTGGCAGACCCTGTGGCTGGGTCAGAGAAACGAGCTGTAGCAGTGCAAGTTGACCCCGCAGAGGGTATTCCAACCCCTGTGGCAGACCCTGTGGCTGGGTCAGAGAAACGACCTGTAGCAGTGCAAGTTGCCCCTGTAGACAAGGTGAAAAAATCGTATAGAGACTCAGGTCGTTTAGAACGCAGACAGTCTTCTGCTAGGTCTGGGCATAGTGAAGACGAGGCTGGGCCATCAAAGGTGCAGGAGGATGAAGATGAGGATGAGGATGTCGAAAAATCAACAGTAACTACCCGAACCCTATACCAGCGTGAGCTACAAGATGTGCGAAAAGATTTTGGCCGCTGTATAGGTGAGCAGCTTGTCACCTGGCTGCTCCGGTGCTGGGACACGGGAGCCAATTATGTGGAATTAGAGGGCAAGGAAGCCAGGCGGCTGGGATCCCTTGCTAGGGACGCCTATATTGACAAAGCAATTGGAGATGGAGCACGATCTCACAGCCTCTGGAGGCGTCTCCTGTCAGCTGTGCAGGAAAGGTATCCCTTCAAGGAAGAACTTGTATGTCTACCAGGCAAATGGACCACCATGGAGAAGGGAATTCAGTACATGAGGGAATTAGCCATACGGGAAGTAATTTATAAGGACCTAGACGACGCACAAACATCCACAGATCCAGATGCAGTCCGGTGTACACGACCCATGTGGCGGAAGTTTGTACAGAGTGCCCCATCATCATATGCCAACTCATTGGCAATACTAGCCTGGAAAGAGGAGGAGAATCCCACAGTGAATGAAGTGACTAAAATACTCCGGCAGTACGAAGGAAATCTCTCCTCTTCCCTACAGGCCTGTGTCTCGGCTGTGGAGAAACTCTCTGAAGAGTTCCACCAACTTAAAGAGAATTTATCTTCCCCTCCACCTAAACGAACCAGTGTCCAACAGCTAAAAGAGAATGCTTTGGAGAAACTTTCTGAAAAGATCCACCAACTTGAAGAAAGATTATCTTCCCCTCCACCTGAACGAACCAGTGTTCACCAGCTAAAAGAGAATACTTTGGAGAAACTTTCTGAAAAGATCCACCAACTTGAAAAAAGATTATTTTCCTCCCCACCTGTACAAACCAGTGTCTCAGCTATTAGGGGTAAACGTTCATCTATGCAAGGAAGACAATATGGTGGGCACACACACCGCGCCACCCTGTGGTTTTACCTACGTGACCATGGAGAGGACATGAGAAAATGGGATGGAAAATCTACTGCGACCCTAGAGGCACGGGTACGTGAATTGCAAAAGAAAACAATTGGGAAAAAGGGGTTCTCTGAAAAGTTTGCTGCTCCAACTTCCAGCAGGCAGTCCTTTAAACACAGAAACGAAGATTCTGACCAGGACTAGAGGGGCCCTGCCTCCAGCCAGGGGGAGGAAAGGGACAATCGAGTTTATTGGACTGTGTGGATTCGATGGCCTGGCACGTCAGACGCACAAAAGTATAAGGCTTTAGTAGACACCGGTGCACAATGTACTCTAATGCCATCAAGCTATAAAGGACCAGAGCCCATCTGTATTTATGGTGTGATGGGGGGATCCCAGCAGTTAACTGTATTGGAGGCTGAAGTGAGTCTAACCGGTAATGAGTGGCAAAAGCACCGTATTGTGACTGGCCCGGATGCTCCGTGCATCCTTGGCATAGACTATCTCAGAGGAGGATATTTCAAGGACCCAAAAGGGTTCCGCTGGGCTTTTGGCATAGCTGCCTTGGAGACGGAGGACATTAAACAGTTGTCTACCTTGCCTGGTCTCTCAGAGGACCCTTCTGTTGTGGGGTTGCTGAGGGTTGAAGAACAGCAAGTGCCGATCGCTACCACAACTGTGCACCGGCGGCAATATCGCACCAACCGAGACTCCCTGAGTCCCATCCATAAGCTAATTCGTCAACTGGAGAGCCAAGGAGTGATCAGCAAGACTCATTCACCTTTTAATAGTCCCATATGGCCAGTGCGAAAGTCTAATGGTGAGTGGAGGCTAACAGTGGACTATTGTGGCCTGAACGAAGTCACGCCACCACTGAGTGCTGCAGTGCCGGACATGCTAGAACTCCAGTATGAACTGGAATCAAAGGCAGCCAAGTGGTATGCCACAATTGATATCGCTAATGCATTTTTCTCCATCCCTCTAGCAGCACAGTGCAGGCCACAGTTTGCTTTCACTTGGAGGGGAGTCCAATATTCTTGGAATCGGCTGCCCCAGGGGTGGAAACATAGCCCTACCATTTGCCATGGACTGATCCAGTCTGCGCTGGAGCAGGGGGAAGCTCCTGAACACCTGCAGTACATCGATGACATCATTGTGTGGGGTGGCACTGCAGAAGAAGTTTTCGAGAAAGGGAAGAAAATAGTCCAAATCCTTCTGAAGGCCGGTTTTGCCATAAAACAGAATAAAGTTAAAGGACCTGCACGAGAGATCCAGTTTTTAGGAATAAAATGGCAAGATGGACGTCATCAAATCCCAATGGATGTGATCAACAAGATAACAGCTATGTCTCCACCAACTAGCAAAAAAGAAACACAAACTTTCCTAGGTGTCGTGGGGTTTTGGAGAATGCATATTCCAAATTACAGTCTGATTGTAAACCCGCTCTACCAAGTAACCCGTAAGAAGAATGCTTTTGAATGGGGCCCTGAGCAACGACAAGCCTTTGAACAAATTAAGCAGGAAATAGTTCATGCAGTAGCCCTTGGGCCAGTCCGAACAGGACCAGATGTAAAGAATGTGCTCTACACCGCAGCCGGGGAGAATGGTCCCACCTGGAGCCTCTGGCAGAAAGAACCTGGGGAAACTCGAGGTCGACCCCTGGGGTTTTGGAGTCGGGGATACAGAGGATCTGAGGCCCGCTATACTCCAACTGAAAAGGAGATATTGGCAGCATATGAAGGAGTTCGATCTGCTTCGGAAGTGGTCGGTACTGAAGCGCAGCTCCTCCTGGCACCCCGACTGCCAGTACTAGGCTGGATGTTCAAAGGAAGGGTCCCCTCTACACATCATGCAACTGATGCTACATGGAGCAAGTGGGTTGCACTGATTACTCAGCGGGCTCGAATAGGAAACCCCAGTCGCCCAGGAATCTTGGAGGTGATTATGGACTGGCCAGAAGGCAAATACTTTGGGACATCATCATAGGAGGAGGTGGTCCGTGCTGAAGAAGCCCCACTGTACAACAAGCTACCGGAAAATGAGAAGAAATATGCCTTGTTCACTGACGGGTCCTGTCGTATTGTGGGAAAGCATCGGAGATGGAAAGCTGCTGTATGGAGTCCTACACGACGAGTTGCAGAAGCTGCTGAGGGAGAAGGTGAATCGAGTCAGTTTGCAGAAGTGAAAGCCATTCAGCTGGCTTTAGATATTGCTGAACGAGAAAAGTGGCCAGTTCTCTATCTCTATACTGATTCATGGATGGTAGCAAATGCCCTGTGGGGGTGGTTACAGCAATGGAAGCAGAACAACTGGCAGCGCAGGGGCAAGCCCATCTGGGCTGGGGCATTGTGGCAAGATATTGCTGCCCGGGTAGAGAACCTGGTTGTAAAGGTACGCCATGTAGATGCTCATGTGCCCAAGAATCGGGCTACTGAAGAACATCAAAACAACCAGCAGGTGGATCAGGCTGCTAAGATTGAAGTGGCTCAGGTGGACCTGGACTGGCAACATAAAGGTGAATTATTTATAGCCCGATGGGCCCATGACACCTCAGGCCATCAAGGTAGAGATGCAACCTACAGATGGGCTCGTGATCGAGGGGTGGACCTGACCATGGACACTATAGCACAGGTTATTCATGATTGTGAAACATGTGCTGCAATCAAGCAAGCCAAACGGTCAAAACCTCTTTGGTATGGAGGACGATGGCTGAAATATAAATATGGAGAGGCCTGGCAGATTGATTACATCACACTCCCTCAAACCCGCAACGGCAAGCGCCACGTACTTACAATGGTGGAAGCAACCACCGGATGGCTGGAAACATATCCTGTGCCCCATGCCACCGCCCGGAACACTATCCTGGGCCTTGAAAAGCAAGTCCTATGGCGACATGGCACCCCAGAGAGAA
The DNA here is from genome assembly GCF_040182565.1 of Anser cygnoides. Taxonomy (NCBI): domain Eukaryota; kingdom Metazoa; phylum Chordata; class Aves; order Anseriformes; family Anatidae; genus Anser; species Anser cygnoides. Next base: position 1,216,449 of record NW_027103066.1, read on the forward strand.
TTGAGTCAGACAACGGGACTCATTTCCGAAACAACCTTATAGACACTTGGGCCAAAGAACATGGTATTGAGTGGGTGTATCACATCCCCTATCATGCACCAGCCTCTGGAAAAGTTGAACGATACAATGGACTGTTGAAGACTACACTGAAAGCAATGGGTGCTGGGACATTCAAAAATTGGGATACACATTTGGCAAAGGCCACCTGGTTAGTCAATACTAGGGGATCTGCCAGCCGAGCTGGACCTGCCCAATCAAACCTGTTACGCACTGTAGAAGGGGATAAAGTTCCTGTAGTGCACGTAAGAAACATGCTGGGTAAAACAGTCTGGGCTACTCCTGCCTCAGGAAAAGGCAAACCCATTCGTGGAATTGCTTTTGCTCAGGGACCTGGATGCACTTGGTGGGTAATGCAAAAGAATGGGGAGGTCCGATGTGTACCTCAAGGGGATTTGATACTGGGTGAGAATAGCCCATGAGTTGAATTGTAGTATGTTAATTATTATATAATACTGTATGTCATCACTACCATGATTGCTATATATCATAGATGAAAATGGTGATTAATTAGAATGTATTGGAAAGAGTGTAACCTGAGCATGACATAAATGGTATGGAATAAGGGGTGGATATCTGTCCTGGTTCCAGTTAGGACAGAGTTAATTTTCCTCCTAGTAGCTGGTAGGGTGCTATGTTTTGGATTAGGATGAGAAGAGCGCTGATAACATGCTGATGTTTTAATTGTTGCAGAGCAGTGTTTACACCAGGCCAAGGACTTTTCGGCTTCTCGCTCTGTCCTGCCAGCGAGCAGGCTAGGGGTGCAGCAGGAACTGGGAGGGGAAAGACCCAGGACAGCTGACCCAAACTGGCCAAAGGGGTATTCCATACCATCTGATGTCATGCTAAACAATATATAGGGGTGGCTGGCCGGGGTGGGGGGCCGGCTGCTCGAGGATAGGCTGGGCATCGGTCAGCGGGTGGTGAGCAATTGCATTGTGCATCACTTGTTTCATACACATTATTATTATTAATACTATTATCATTATCACTATTATTATTATTATTGTTATTATTATATTCCTGTCTTAATAAACTGTCTTTATCTCAACTCACCGGCTTCACTTTCCCGTTTCTCTCCCCCGTCCCAGAGAGGGAGGGGGGAGGGTGAGCGAACGGCTGTGTGGTGTTTAGCTGCCAGCCGGGTTAAACCACAACAGTCCTGCATGAGAAATGAACTGCATTTCTCACAGTGCTCCACCAGAGTGTCTCCAACATGGTTATTGTATCAGAATTTGGAGGTAGTGAGGCTTCTTGTCTTCCATGCTTGTATCCCTGTGTAAAACTGCCCCTGGGTAAAACTCCGTGGGCATTATAAACACCGTTCCCTGTGTATGTTCTGATAGAGGCTGGAAACCATGTTAAGAACATAAAAAGGACATAGAACTATTAGAGAGTGTCCAAAGGAGGGCAGTGAAGATGATGAAGGGTCTAGAGGGCAAGACATATGAGGAGCAGCTGAGGTCCCTTGGTTTGTTCAGCCCAGGCTGAGGGGAGGCCTCATGGCGGCCTGCAGCTCCCTCACGAGGGGAGCAGAGGGGCAGGCGCTGAGCTCTGCTCTCTGGGGACAGCGACAGGACCCGAGGGAACGGCATGGAGCTGGGACAGGGGAGGGTCAGGCTGGGTGTTAGGGAAAGGTTCTGCACCCAGAGGGTGGTCGGGCACTGGGACAGGCTCCCCTGGGCAGTGATCAGAGCACTGAGCCTGCCAGAGTTCAAGAAGCATTTGAACAACACTTTCAGACACATGGTTTAATTTTTAGGTAGTCCTGTGTGGAGCCATGAGTTGAACTTGATGATCCTTGATCCTTCCAATTCAGGATATCCTATCGTAAAGCTACAATAGGGAAACATCATTTGAATTTGAGGATGGTTACAGATAAGCCAGTATTTTAACAAAGTTGTGTCTGTACTAAAGGACATAACATGAACTGGCTACTTTCATTTGAAAATGAATGCTGGTCATTTTAATGGTTATTACTGTGGAAACATACTCAATGGCTAATTGGAGCTATCACAGTCATCTCAACACACTGATGTCTAAGCATTAGTCATCTAACATGAGTTGGTACATCCTCACTTGTACAAACTCTCTGCGTGGAGCTCTCTCCCCGTAAAGGTAGCCTGAGAACTTGAGTAACAAAATACTTCTATCAATGTACCACAAAAATAATGACCTTTTTCCTGTGGGTAGCCTTTACGTACAGATCACTCCATTTATATGTGTGCAAGAGTACACAAAAAGATTATTTCAATGCCAGTCATATACTTTACTGTGTTGATAACATACATTTTTTCTCATGTGTGTACTTCAGATTTTATGCTTTGGTCCTGTTCTGTGAGGAAGTGGTATATAAGAATAGGTTGTGGATGAAGCAGTCATGTTAACTGACGTGGTACAACAAAGCCTTCCAAGGATCTGCTAGCAGCTCTTTCTGCACAAGACAGTGACCTCGGTTAAGACATCTGACTGTAGTTAGCAGGTCAGCTTTGGAAATGAGAAGACACAGAGTCAAGGTAAAAATTAATTTCCAGTGTGGTGCCTGTGGACTGTCAGTGAAGTCTTGATTTGGTGAAGACACATTACTCTTTCTGCGCAGTTACACAATCAGCTGAACTCCTTTTTCACTTTGGAAACTGAACCATTCTGTAATCGTTGCTTTTTCTAATGTACGGAGTTTTTTGGTTCTTTTCTCTTTCTGTGTGTGATGGCTATTAAGTATCATGGCATTCACATAAAGAGTGGAGACTTTTGCAGGGGAAGGGGAGACTAAGAGCACGAATGTATCTCTTGTGGAGATCTCATGCAGTCTTAATCAAGACTAGAGCCTATCATATCATTATTTGGCCATAATCCTGTGAAAATATCTTCTTGGCCCCCCAGAAGTTGCATATGTAGATTTTCATTGCCAGTGGTTACATCCTGTTGGAACTATGCCATTAAGTGATTAATTTTTTTCTCTATTTAAAACGACTATGATTTCTGTAGCATCCTTGAAGGGGAAGTGAGGTTACATGAAGTCCATGTATGGTTAATGCTGGCCACTGTGCTCATGAGAAAATTACAAGTTTAACTCACACAAGCAGCCATGGTGTAGCAGCAGACAGATGCATTTAGTTGAGAATAAAACAGTCTTATGATTTCTGAAATTTTAGTTTATATTATATACATACATCTTTTACTTTACAATGGCTTTCAACTTTTCTTTTCCATTCAGTTTGGCCTTACTTCAGCCTTAAATGATATGCTGTATTTCTGAATTATCAGGTAACTGTGTTAGCTTAAATTTTCTGTCAGAAAAACCCAGGAAAGTACATTTTATTTGCTGATTAGTAGCATTAGTCATTGACACCTCTTCCTTAATGGCTGAAGCAATTTTCACTATATCAAATTCTTTCTGTATTCATCATTTGTGCTTCCTCCAGGTTGGTGGGTAGGGAAGGAAACAAGCAGTGCTCTGAGCTTCAGAGATGCTCAGAATCTGTAACTTTGGAGTTAATGGAAGTTAAGAAATTATGGTGCATATAAAAATTGGTTCGTGGATGTTTTGCTGGGTTCTTGACAGCCATGTTCTGGCTTTGGCTCATAATGCTTTTGCTGGTTGCCAATCAGCTGTGTAAATGAAAGCCACAGTTTAAGTAGTCTCCCAGTGTATTGCTGTAAACTGCAAGGTCATCTGTGTGTGGTACACTTGAGCTGTCTTTCAGCTCTGTAGTTTGTCTATTTTTTTACTTTACCATTCTTTGAATGAAGAAAAAATAAATTAAATTAAAAAAAAAAAAAAGAACCAGTTTTCCATGTGCCTTCGTCTCTACCAGTATGGTAGAGCAGTGCTTTCAATGAGAGGAGTCAAAGAGTCGTGCTGCAGACCAACTCATGCCCTACTGAGTATACCAAAACTGGTTGTAGTTGTTTTGTATTGTGATTTTTAGAGTGTAAACTATTGGTTTTAGGTTGGATGATGGCTATCTGAATTGTCTATTATCAAATATTGGTATAAAGGCACTTTCACATATCTTTGCTGTGAGTGTTGTCTGGATGTTGTCATCGTGCCATGGACGTCACAGAAAGGTGTCATAGAAATGAATGGATTTCTATCGCCTATTTCCATGAGCAGTGCTATCCACCGAAAAGCATTTATGTCTACCGCTATGTAGATCTACTTGCAAAAAATGAATTTGTTTAGCCCCAGTCTGTGTACTGTTACAACAAAATGTAACACAGGCCTAACAAAAATGTTTGCTTTTAGTTATCAGTAGAATGAAATCAAATGATACAAAAAGCTGCAGAATTTGAAAATATCTGTGCGGTTCCAGTAAAAGATCCTTGACTTGAGTCTGCATGTTCAACCTGAATGCATATTTAACATGGATTTTCCTATTCTCTTCTAAAGTTAAAATGTTGGGTTGATACCAGCATGGATTCTGAGTGCAGTTTCAGAGCCTGCCAGTATCCATCCCAAAGTCTGGAGAATTCTATAAATGCTGGAAAACACTTCATTTAAAAATAAAATAAAATAAAATAAAATAAAATAAAATAAAATAAAATAAATAAAATAAAATAAAACCTTCTTTAGGAAGAAATTTTAAACATGAAAATTTTTGAGGGATTTATGCTTTACTCAGTAAGACTGTCAAGAAATATCTTTTTTTCCAAGTATGCTGTGACTTTCGCCAGTGGAAACCCTTCAGTACTCGATAACTCCAGTGTATTTTCTAAGCAGACATGAAGCAGAATCTAAACAGTAGATGGTACAGAGTCTGTGGTAGGTGTTTACTACATGCCATCTGAATTAGTCACCGATCTAGGTCATGTAAAATATATTTGTGTCTTGGAGACAATGCAGTATGAAGCAACTGAGATGAGGCTGATTAAACATTAAGCTTTATTATTTTAAGTCCATAAATGAGATTCTGAAGACATGTTGGTGACAGAAAAAATTACTACAGCTGGTATTTTTTTCACTGCTGACAAGCAACTCAAAACCTAACAAAAATAGCAATCTATGAGCAAATAGGGAATCCAGCCAAAATCTTTCTATACAAAGGGGGATAACAAAGTATCTACTTTCAAGAAAAGCAGCTGTGCCAAATTGTGACACACAAATTGTAGAATTATTGAGAAGAAGATTTTTGCTTTCTAGGGAAGGACATTAAAAGGTGAAATGAAAAGGTGAGATGATGGATCTAGGTTGGAATTTTTATTTTTAAAATTAGTTACCTATCTGGCCTATTTCTATTCCTAAAAAAAAAAAAAAGTGCTAGATTCTGTGGTGCCTTAGACTAGCAGAGAGAGATTTGCATCACCAGAGTTGATTAACAGCTAACAAATTATGATTTTTTTGTTTTACATGTTATAATATTAAGAAAGCTTTTTTCTCAACCTGAAAGTGACAGAAACATTTCTAAAAGCATTTTTTTAAATGTTTGTGCATATTCTATGTAAGACTGACTGATCAGCCCATATACTGTATTAGCACACATGCAAGCAGTACACACATAGTTTTAACTATTATGTGCTGGTATAACTGCGACAAATTCTGAAGCTCTAATGAATTCCACGTAGAGACTGAGTAAGTCAGTGCTAAAACAAATTTATATATGATATTGATGCATGCTAAAAGAAGTTTTGTAAGTAAATTTGCTGGACACTAGCATTGTTAGCAGTAGCTAACTAGAAATCTGCCCTACTAAGCGGTAAAAATTAAAAGAACCTTGAAATCAGAAGTGCGGAAGAGATTCTTCTAACCACTGTTTTTGTGGTTGGTGGGTGGAGGTTTTTTGGTTTTCTTTTGTTTTTTGTGTGTGGGTTTTGGTTTTTGGTGGTTTTTGTTTGTTTGCTTTGGTTTGGTGGGTTTTTTTGTTTTCTTTTTTGCTGTGCAAGCAAAGATGCAATTTAAAGATGATTAATGTTTGTTTTGTAAATATGCATTTTACTAGGCACATGCAAAATTCCGTTGACATAAGACAGCTCTCTCCTTTTATTATTATTTATTATTATTATTATTATTATTATTACTACTTTAAAAGGGTCAAAAAAGAATTTCAACTCAATCTTTTTCTATAATATATTTTGATGCGTGGCCCTAATGTGGTTTGTTTTAGACAGCTACCACCCACAGTGTTTTGAAAGAACTCTTCTACTGCTTTTTAGCCCATGAGACAACAGTTTTCAGTCAAGGGGATGAGGGAAAGGAACTCATCAGTTCCAGTATCTGAAAGCGGACTTTTTTAGCATGTGTTTGACAGGCATATCCCTCCCTTACTTTCACCCTTGAGGCCAATCACAGCCCCAGCTAAGAGTTTTACTTAGAACAGCTGCTGAAAGTTTCTGATGAGAAAAGTAATTTATCTTTAGGCTTTATCAACAGTTTCAGCTAAAAATTTAAGAGAAAGGAACAGTAATGATGAAATACACTGTGCAGAAAATGAGGGTACATGAACGCAAACTGATGGAGTTATGCCACCGTAAAAATGGATTATTTGTGAACAGAAACAATTCATAAGAGTGTTAAGGCTGTATTCGTCCCATCTAACTGTGGGCAGTGCACTGAGATCACAGTCAGCTCTTCCTATTGGCAGAGACGGTTCACTCAGCCCAAGGAGGAGCTGAGTATTCCTTTCTATCTTCACTGACTACTAGGGGAGCAACAAAACTACTAAGTTTGCACAAACTGCCTAGTAATCTAAGAATCTGGAGTCTATTTCAGGCTCTGATACTCAGCCCATGAGACACTTCACTTCTTTCTGCCCAGCTTCAGCAGGTTTTATGACTCTTACATGCAATATGTCTTTTTCTTTGCTGTTGCTGCTCCTGCTTTGCAAGTCATTTGACAACATCACATAGGAACTGACAAAGCAAAGGAATAGGTTTCACTTGCCACAGACAGATGTCCTAGATGCAGGGCAATCATTCTCTAATACACATAGCAACATTAGCAGAAGTGGGAATTAGATTAAAATATAGTTTAAATAATCACAGCTTACAGTCACAATGTGAGACTTTGAACTTCTTAATAGACTTTTAAATATAACTTTAGGGCCTAAACTGTAAAAATAATAAATTAAAGATCACCTAAATCTGTAAAAATCCTAGTAAATATATTAATGCTCACACCAACTAAGAGACCTCTATCTCCTTCTTTCTGCTTTACTCCAGGATGCTTCTTCAGCCTGATGACTCCTTGCAGATTCTAGCGCCTGTGGAGGCTGATGTGGGTTTCTATGCTTGCAATGCATCTAATGCTCTGGGATCCGACTCTGTGTCCATTGCTGTCACTCTAGCAGGTAATGGTTCACTGTCTGTGATCGCACAATGGTCCCTGCCACTTGTGCGATTCTGGAGAGAAATAGTCTGCGGGATAACAGCTGGATCTGGAAGGTGGTTGGGGAAGGTGGCTCAACAGAGGTACAAGTCAGTGAAAATTCAGGGAATGTGTTTTGGAAAGCCCTGAGGCATAGTCCAGTTTTCACAGACAGTTCATGACATTTGTGTCTTTATGCAAATGATCAATACTTTTTCTCACTTGCTAAAACTGAAATGTACTCTCAAGAAACTGCATATTCTCGTTATTCTCACTTATGGGCAGTGCAGTTAAAGCTCCCCAATTTGTATGCCTTGTTTTAAACCTATTGCTGGTCTTTTCAAGTCTGACAGACCGATCCAAGAACTTACTCAACTGAAAGTTAAAGAAGCCTACAAAATACCAGAGATGAAGAACTAGTCCCATGTAGGACCAGGCTCTGTATTGTGTTTGATCCACTGTGGCACGTGTATAGCTGGCACTCTCAATCACTGTCAAACAGAGGTTCAGAATACATTAACTTCTATACTTATATTTCTCTAGTAACGGTTCAGTTCTACAGCAGACTAAATATCCTTTGTTAGTTTAGAATTCAGTTACAAAGAAATCCCACCCAAATGCAACTCAAGGGAAATCCAGAAGTGATGCATGAATCCAGCTTCTTTGAAGTAGATTGGTAGGCAGTGTCAGCAGGCTCTCAAACACATCTGGATTGGTAGGACAGGCACACAACAGCAAACATGAATGAGAGGCAATTGGGTAAAGACGAAGATAAAAGAGTTACAGTTAAGGACTGTGACAAGACAGAGAGATTTTGGAGAAAGCAGGATCCTATTTATCACAAAGCTAAAAGGAGACACACCTGGCACTTAGGGACATGGTTTAGTCGGTGACATTGGTAGTAGGGTGATGGTTGGACTAGATGATCTTGAAGGTCCCTTCCAACCTTTATGATTCTATGATCAGGAATGCTAGAAAGCTTATTGACTGTTCAGATCTCTCCATTTCACTGTTCCAACTGAAGAATGTGAAAGCATTTGAATGCCTCCGATGTGCAGGCCATGACCATCACCTATCAGTGTATCCATGTGTGTTTAGAGGGAGGAGTAGCTGTTTATGAGCTTGATTTTTGTTGTTGTTGTTAGCAAATAGAGAATCTGGGGCTGGGTGAGCATAAAGGAAATATAAGTATACATCAATGGCCAGAAGCGAAGCTCTCATGATAAATATGCCAACAAGAAGGAGGCCTTGTCTGTCCCACAGAAAGAGAACATCTGAATCTTGCAGGATAGAAAAGGAAGAGCTACTTACTACATGTAGACAACCAAGAAAATGCACTACTTTTTGCACTACTGTAGGTCAGGATATCTTGCTGAAGCCAGAGCAGCAGGGCAATGGTGCTGCTGCTAAAGCACTGTAGTGTTTTACAAGGAGCAACTCCACAGTAAACTTCTTGTGTTGCACCAGCAAGAAACTGAACATGAAGTTAAAAAATGGTCAGTCAAAACTGCTATCCTGTCCATGTTGCTCCAGTCATTTTAAAAAATGTAGTCTTTGCACAAGGTAATTTGCAGAGACAAGTTCATGTGAAGCTATAGAAAAATAAACTGGGCGTTATGTATACATAGAATCATAGAATCATAGAATGGTTTGGGTTGGAAGGGACCTTAAAGATCATCTAATTCCAACCCCCCTGCCATGGGCAGGGACACCTCCCACTAGATCAGGTTGCCCAAAGCCCCATCCAGCTTGGCCTTGAACAATTCCAGGGATGGGGCATCCACAGCTTCTCTGGGTAACCTATGCCAGTGCAACACCACCCTCATAGGAAAAAATTTCCTCCTTACATCTAATCTAAATCTTCCCCCTCTTAGTTTAAAGCCATTCCCCGTTTTCCTATCATACCTCTCCCTGACAAAGAGTCCCTCTCCTGCTTTCCTGTAGGCCCCCTTTAGGTACTGGCAGGCCACTATAAGGTCTCCCCGGAGCCTTCTCTTCTCCAGGCTGAACAACCCCAACTCCCTCAGCCTGTCTGCACAGGAGAGAGAGGTGCTCCAGTCCTCTGATCATCTTCATGACCCTCCTCTTGATTCATTGTAATAGATCCATGTCCTTCTTGTGCTGGGAGGCCCAGAGCTGAATGCAGGGCTCCAGGTAGGATATCAGAAGAGCAGAGCAGAGGGGGAGAATCACCTCCCTTGACCTGCTGGCCACACTGCTTTTGATGAAGCCCAGGACACAGTTGGCTGTCTGGGCTGCAGGCACACATTGCTGGCTCATGTTGAGCTTTTTGTAAACCAACTACCCCAGGGTGCCTTGACATTATTTCCAGGAGGATCTGTTCCATGGTCTTGCCAGGCACAGAGGTGAGGCTCACAGGTCTGTAGTTCCCCAGGTCCTCTTTTCTGACCTTTTTAAAAATGGAAGTGATATTTCCTTTTTTCCAGTCAGTGGCGATTTCACCTGACTGCCATGACTTTTGAAATATGAGAGGCTTGGCAACTCCATCAGCCAGTTCCCTCAGGACCCTGGGATGCATGTCATCAGGCCCCATGGACTTGTACCTGTTCAATTTCATCAGGAGGTCTCGAACCTGCTCTTCACTTACAGTAGGAGGGACTCTGCTCCCCCAGCCCTCGCCTACAGGTTCAGGGAAACAAGAGATGTGGGAAGCCTGACCGCCAGTGATGACTGAAGCAAAGAAGTTGTTGAGCACCTCAGAGAGAGCTCCCTGCTCGTCTGTCAGAGGGCGTACACTCTTCTTGGCCTTCTTTTCTGGTCAAAGCACCCAAAGAATCCCCTCTTGTTATTTTTTGTATCCCTTACAATGCTTAGTTCCATCTGTGCCTTGGCTTTCCTGGTCCCATCCCTGCACATCCGGACAGTATTTCTGTACTCTTCCCAGGCAACATGTCATTGCTTCAACTGCCCTTGCATTTCCTTCTTGCACCTCATTTTGACAGGATAACAGTCATTTGGCTGTACAAGGCTTGGTAATCTTTTGGTAACATCCCTAATGCAAGCCCCTGGTAAGCAGCAGACTTCTCTCAAGAGCAGATTAGGTCGGCAGATGGTCAGATCCGTGCCTCTGTACCTCTCAGAAGAAAGACTCCTGCCACTATCACTCATCTTCCTTTCCTAGTTGCATTGGTTGTTACGCAGGGAGCAGACTGGGCTGTCTTACTCAGCTCCACTCACTCAGCTCAGGTCTTCCCTTTCCAGTCTGCAGGGGGGTGAAGCAGTTCTGTAAGGGCACCTCAGGCTCTGAGGGAAACTCTTCCTCCTGCTGGTGCTTGTTGTTGCCAGCTTCTGCTCTCCAGCTTTATTGAGCCCCCTCCCTCCAGCGAGTGCGGGTGAGGGAGTTTCAGGCTGTTTGGCTGTGGGCTGTGGGTCCCCTGCAGACCGTGCTAGAATCCAGCTGTCTAACTCCTCCTCAGCCTCCCTGATTCTACACAGCCTTCTCACTGCCTCCTGCAGCTGTGGCAGAGGAAGACCAATAGCTTTTCTATTATAATTGTCAAGGCTGTAGTTTAACTTTCTTAGATGAATTAATATTCATGCATCCCAGACTCGAGCTGAACTCTGCTTAGGAGCTGCTATACATTTTCATCTCCCATCCAAGGTAAAGAGCTGAACCTCATAAAATTAGGCCATAAACATCAAAAAGAGATACTGAGTAGTTTTTGGAACAAAACACATTTTGGCATAATGGGAATACTTTTTCAAAGAAAAATTGGAAAGCTGAGACCACCTTTAGATGAATCAGGACTGGGACTGAAACTTTAGTTCATTGAAGAACTTACTGATTAGTTTAGCACATGCATGGAAGAATGGCAGTGGACTGTGTTTCCATTTTTTTCAATAGTTTGATACTCTTATTGGTTAAGCAGCTGTTGTGGTTTAACCCGGCTGGCAGCTAAACACCACACAGCCGTTCGCTCACCCTCCCCCCTCCCTCTCTGGGATGGGGGAGAGAAACGGGAAAGTGAAGCCTGTGAGTTGAGATAAAGACAGTTTATTAAGACAGGAAAATAATAATAACAATAATAATAATAATAGTGATAATGGTAATAGTATTAACAATAATAATGTGTAAGAAAACAAGTGATGCACAATGCAATTGCTCACCACCCGCTGACCGATGCCCAGCCTATTCCCGAGCAGCCGGCCCCCCCACCCCGGCCAGCCACCCCTATATATTGTTTAGCATGACGTCAGATGGTATGGAATACCCCTTTGGCCAGTTTGGGTCAGCTGTCCTGGGTCTGTCCCCTCCCAGCTCCTGCTGCACCCCCAGCCTGCTCGCTGGCAGGACAGAGCAAGAAGCCGAAAAGTCCTTGGCCTGGTGTAAACACTGCTCTGCAACAATTAAAACATCAGCATGTTATCAGCGCTCTTCTCATCCTAATCCAAAACATAGCACCCTACCAGCTACTATGAGCTACTTAACTCTGTCCTAACTGGAACCAGGACAGATATCCACCCCTTATTCCATACCATTTATGTCATGCTCAGGTTACACTCTGTCCAATACATTCTAATTAATCACCATTTTCATCTATGATATATAGCAATCATGGTAGTGATGACATACATTATTATATAATAATTAACATACTACAATTCAACTCATGGGCTATTCTCACCCAGTATCAAATCCCCTTGAGGTACACACCGGACCTCCCCATTCTTTTGCATTACCCACCAAGTGCATCCAGGTCCCTGAGCAAAAGCAATTCCACGAATGGGTTTGCCTTTTCCTGAGGCAGGAGTAGCCCAGACTGTTTTACCCAGCATGTTTCTTACGTGCACTACAGGAACTTTATCCCCTTCTACAGTGCGTAACAGGTTTGATTAGGCAGGTCCAGCTCGGTTGGCAGATCCCCTGGTATTGACTAACCAGGTGGCCTTTGCCAAATGTGTATCCCAATTTTTGAATGTCCCAGCACCCATTGCTTTCAGTGTAGTCTTCAACAGTCCATTGTATCGTTCAACTTTTCCAGAGGCTGGTGCATGATAGGGGATGTGATACACCCACTCAATACCATGTTCTTTGGCCCAAGTGTCTATAAGGTTGTTTCGGAAATGAGTCCCGTTGTCTGACTCAATTCTCTCTGGGGTGCCATGTCGCCATAAGACTTGCTTTTCAAGGCCCAGGATAGTGTTCCGGGCGGTGGCATGGGGCACAGGATATGTTTCCAGCCATCCGGTGGTTGCTTCCACCATTGTAAGTACGTGGCGCTTGCCGTTGCGGGTTTGAGGGAGTGTGATGTAATCAATCTGCCAGGCCTCTCCATATTTATATTTCAGCCATCGTCCTCCATACCAAAGAGGTTTTGACCGTTTGGCTTGCTTGATTGCAGCACATGTTTCACAGTCATGAATAACCTGTGCTATAGTGTCCATGGTCAGGTCCACCCCTCGATCACGAGCCCATCTGTAGGTTGCATCTCTGCCTTGATGGCCTGAGGTGTCATGGGCCCATCGGGCTATAAATAATTCACCTTTATGTTGCCAGTCCAGGTCCACCTGAGCCACTTCAATCTTAGCAGCCTGATCCACCTGCTGGTTGTTTTGGTGTTCTTCAGTAGCCCGATTCTTGGGCACATGAGCATCTACATGGCGTACCTTTACAACCAGGTTCTCTACCCGGGCAGCAATATCTTGCCACAATGCCGCAGCCCAGATGGGCTTGCCCCTGCGCTGCCAGTTGTTCTGCTTCCATTGCTGTAACCACCCCCACAGGGCATTTGCTACCATCCATGAATCAGTATAGAGATAGAGAACTGGCCACTTTTCTCGTTCAGCAATATCTAAAGCCAGCTGAATGGCTTTTACTTCTGCAAACTGACTCGATTCACCTTCTCCCTCAGCAGCTTCTGCAACTCGTCGTGTAGGACTCCATACAGCAGCTTTCCATCTCCGATGCTTTCCCACAATACGACAGGACCCGTCAGTGAACAAGGCATATTTCTTCTCATTTTCCGGTAGCTTGTTGTACAGGGGGGCTTCTTCAGCACGAACCACCTCCTCCTCTGATGATATCCCAAAGTATTTGCCTTCTGGCCAGTCCATAATCACCTCCAAGATTCCTGGGCGACTGGGGTTTCCTATTCGAGCCCGCTGAGTAATCAGTGCAACCCACTTGCTCCATGTAGCATCAGTTGCATGATGTGTAGAGGGGACCCTTCCTTTGAACATCCAGCCTAGTACCGGCAGTCGGGGTGCCAGGAGGAGCTGCGCTTCAGTACCGACCACTTCCGAAGCAGATCGAACTCCTTCATATGCTGCCAATATCTCCTTTTCAGTTGGAGTATAGCGGGCTTCAGATCCTCTGTATCCCCGACTCCAAAACCCCAGGGGTCGACCTCGAGTTTCCCCAGGTTCTTTCTGCCAGAGGCTCCAGGTGGGACCATTCTCTCCGGCTGCGGTGTAGAGCACATTCTTTACATCTTGTCCTGTCCGGACTGGCCCGAGGGCTACTGCATGAACTATTTCCTGCTTAATTTGTTCAAAGGCTTGTCGTTGCTCAGGGCCCCATTCAAAAGCATTCTTCTTACGGGTTACTTGGTAGAGCGGGTTTACAATCAGACTGTAATTTGGAATATGCATTCTCCAAAACCCCACGACACCTAGGAAAGTTTGTGTTTCTTTTTTGCTAGTTGGTGGAGACATAGCTGTTATCTTGTTGATCACATCCATTGGGATTTGACGACGTCCATCTTGCCATTTTATTCCTAAAAACTGGATCTCTCGTGCAGGTCCTTTAACTTTATTCTGTTTTATGGCAAAACCGGCCTTCAGAAGGATTTGGACTATTTTCTTCCCTTTCTCGAAAACTTCTTCTGCAGTGTCACCCCACACAATGATGTCATCGATGTACTGCAGGTGTTCAGGAGCTTCCCCCTGCTCCAGCGCAGACTGGATCAGTCCATGGCAAATGGTAGGGCTGTGTTTCCACCCCTGGGGCAGCCGATTCCAAGTATATTGGACTCCCCTCCAAGTGAAAGCAAACTGTGGCCTGCACTGTGCTGCTAGAGGGATGGAGAAAAATGCATTAGCGATATCAATTGTGGCATACCACTTGGCTGCCTTTGATTCCAGTTCATACTGGAGTTCTAGCATGTCCGGCACTGCAGCACTCAGTGGTGGCGTGACTTCGTTCAGGCCACGATAGTCCACTGTTAGTCTCCACTCACCATTAGACTTTCGCACTGGCCATATGGGACTATTAAAAGGTGAATGAGTCTTGCTGATCACTCCTTGGCTCTCCAGTTGACGAATTAGCTTATGGATGGGAATCAGGGAGTCTCGGTTGGTGCGATATTGCCGCCGGTGCACAGTTGTGGTAGCGATCGGCACTTGCTGTTCTTCAACCCTCAGCAACCCCACAACAGAAGGGTCCTCTGAGAGACCAGGCAAGGTAGACAACTGTTTAATGTCCTCTGTCTCCAAAGCAGCTATGCCAAAAGCCCAGCGGAACCCTTTTGGGTCCTTGAAATATCCTCTTCTATGAGCTACTTAACTCTGTCCTAACTGGAACCAGGACAGCAGCTAACAGACTTTTAATCTTTTGATGAGATTGTGGAACACAATCAGGAAAAAAAAAGGCTGATGGATAACTGGAGAATAACTAGAGAATATTTCTTCCTTTATGGTTTAGACATCAAAACTTTTGGAAATATTTCAGCAATAAAATGTAATATTTTACTTTACTATTCTTAATCATTAAAGGCACAGAAAGTAAAATATGCATATATATATACTGATATGACAGGAATTCCAAGTGAAAAACATCTTTTAAAAGTCCTGGAAATATGGCTCTATGGAAAAAAATAATAATACTTTAGGCTGAATTAAACTTTCAGGACTCTGCATGATCTCAATGAAACCAAATTCTTTTCCTCACCTCCAGCTTTTCTTCCTTGCTTACCTCCAAATTAATGGACAAATGAAACCTGGGGGAGACATTAGCCTTAAACCTCCAACTTCTAGAGCCAAATGAAAACATTTGATCCTGTTTTGTATCTGATCATCTATTTAAAGGGGAAAAAAATGTGTTTCTAGATTTTTGGATAAAGATGAATTTGAAAATACAGCACTGAGACAAAAATAGCCCAGCTCTGCACAATTTAAAGCAATGTTGTCATCCTGTTCCCCTTCTGCCAACATCCTGCCTGCAAAGCATTTTGGCTGGGAGAGAGGGTTGCCTTAACACAAGTATGCCACCTCTGCTACTTTGTTCCCCTCTCTCAGAGCTAAGCCTGGGTATCTCTGAGTTTTGTGTCATATTGGCATGCCTTTACAGTACCCCTACAGTATAATCTGTAGAAGTCTCCTAGAGTCACTGAAGGCGAACAACTCCGTAGCTAACCCCACACAGACAGGCACAACAGCAGGGGAACACCTTGACCCACTTGTTCACAGTCACCAATGTTGGAAGTACACTGAAAACAATCTGAAATGTTTTTTGCAGGTGAAGCAGGTATCTTTGTTAGAGATATACAATGCATAAAACTGTTAATACAGGCCTTAGATAGAGCAAACTGGTTATCTGATGGAGAAGATCTTGCTTGTCTTCTTATACCAGCCATTATGAGAAAACCTTTTGGGTACAGTCAAGTCTTCCCAGTGCCATTGGTTCCACCATAGGTTAAAGAAAACATGATTGATGTATAGAAACAGCTTGGACGTTGCTCCAAACATCCAGCACTGCTAATGTGCATGTAGCCATCACCCAGGCTTCTTTGTACTATGTTTGGACTTTGGCAAAGGGTGGTGTTTTGGTTGCAGTATTAGGCAAACATCTTGCTGCAGTTCCAGTTGTACTGCTGTTTATTGATTCAGCTGGTTCTCATATGTGTCCACATGACTTTAATGTTGTTCTGCCTCTGCACTAAGTATCCTTTCTTTTTTTTTTTTTTTTAACTCTCAAGACAGCTTTTCCCATAGAATCCAGTGCCATTATAATATTATAAAGAGCAGGTGGTCACATACTTCTGTGTTTTCCCTTATCCACCTATCCTATATAGCTACATTCATACAGAGTGTACAAGTCCAGCTGTCCTGTGTGAGTCTAGTGTGCTGGGTCTGATAAACTGTTGTGCTTCTTTTATACAGGAAAGCCACTAATAAAGGCATCAAGAGCTACTGTGATGAACACTGAGTTGCCTGCTGTCACTGTTGATATTGGAAGCACGGTGAAAACAATCCAGAGAGCAAATGTTACCATTAACTGCCAGGTTGCAGGTGAGAAATGACTTGGTCTTCCATGCCACACTTTCAGCTATGAATTTCTGTGGAGTTGTTTGCTAAATCAGTGTCTCCAGGTACAGCAGCTGTGTGAAACCACAAGTTCTTCCTAGTCCTCAGACAAAATTCTTTGCTTTCATTAATTTTTAGCATAGAAATTGTCCTCCTTTTATCAATCCCACCAAGAAAAGTGTAGGGTCTTAAGAAAGCTGGTCTGAGACGGAATGACAAATATCTTTGTTGGAGATACACAGTGTATTGAGGATGCAACAAAACTGATTTGAATTCCTACCTGTTGGGTGTGTAAGGTAAGAATACAGGAGCATGATCTGACTCATTTCCTCAGTGATGGGACTCTCCAAGTACATTTCAGTTAGCTACTTCTTTTCTTGCCAAACTCCTTTTTTTTTTTTTTTTCAAGTGAAGGGCATAATAGTATAGTCCTTTTCTGATTTTTTCTTTCATTTTGGAGTGCAAGAATTTAGAGTAATTCCACTGAAACAGGCTTTTCCCTGAAACTTTTTCCAACCAGAGACTGAATGCTCCTCACTCTTAGAATGGCAGTTTGCCTCTTTTCAATGGTGACCAAAAAAGATTGACCTTTCCTGTCTGTAGCTGTCTTGACCTGTTAGTGGTAATGGTATTGGTATGGGATGGAGAGGTGGAGAAATAGAGAGAGATGGGAAATCTCTAAAGACCCAGGGTCAGATCTTTAATTCATTAAACTTTCATGCATAGTAGAGGGGGAAAAGGAGGGGAAGGGAGTGGCTTACAAAACCCAAAGTGAGCCATTTTAAGTGTTACACAAATATCTGTGGAGGCTTGTAGGAAGTCTCTTGCTGTAGCTTCTTGTCTCTAGCAGCTACTTCAGATGATTGCAAATAAGCATCTGCACTACAAACATACAAATGTCCCTCTTTCCTTAAACTTCCTGCTCACTTTAAACACAATGGTTGTGAGTTTTCCTTCTTCAAGTGCTGCCAACCACACCCCTACCAAGTTTGCACTACTTGGTCATCTCTCCTCTAGCAAAACGTGCACAATAGCTGTGCAAACACTAGGCTGGGAGCTGGGATACCAATGTATTAATTACTCGCAGTGGGATTAATGAAAGAAAAGTACAGTATCTAGAGGTTCATGAAGGAGTAAGTGCAACAATCCTGTTGTCCTCTCCTCAGACTCTTATTGCAACCAGACTGATATTCAATGCTTTTCAAGGAAGATGTAGATAAAAGTATTATGGTCATTAAGGCCATATATGTTCCCACACATATAAAGTGGAAGAGGTCAGCTGGCTTCCTCAAAGTCAGGGTGTTCATGTCAAAGCTAAGAATAGAACCCGTGTTTCCTGTCTTCCTGTTGTGTATCTAGTTTTTTAACGATTAACATAATTCCTGTTAAATAGTCATCAGTATGATTCATGATGATAGATTATATGCAAAGATCTTTTTGCCAGTCTTTTCTCTCTGATAACCAGGGACAGAGACCATGACAGAATGCAAGAGAATGGCACATAGGTGCACCATGGTAGATTCAGACTGGACATTAGGAAAAATGTTTAACTGTGATGGTGTGCCTTTACTGCACCAGACTTCCTAGAGAGATAGTTGATGCCCTGTGCCTGTCAGTGGCCAAGAGGCAAATGTATTGAGGGTAATATTGAGGCAAAAGTATTGAGGGTAATGCCCTCAATAAAATGATTTAACTTTTGGTTAGCCCTGAAGTGGTCAGGTAGTTGGACTTGACAATCTTTGTAGAACTACAGGGTCAGCAGGACAGCAGAATAAGTACTTATATGATAAACACTAAATGTAAGGATCAGTTATAACATTTTCTAAAGCTGCTCTTGTGGCTAAGGGACAGAAATATACACTTGCTGCCAACAGGTGTTGATAAGCCTGAAGAAGGTTCCTTAAAAAGAAGAGAGAATGAAATTACCAGACCCTAGGAAAGAATTTTATATTGCTATTTAACTTCTTATGAAAGGCATAAGTATTGTTAAAGTCTGTGTTCAGGACTGAAATATAAAGATGTTACTTGTAAGACAAGGGAAGGCAGAATCATCTGAGTATATTATGGTTTAATTGGCCTCTGATATGAATTATTTTGGAATTAAAGTCTCGAGGAAAAAGGTGCTGTGCTTTTCTGAAAGCTTGAAAAATCAGTCTCATTTAACTTGACGTGACTTTGCCATTCTGTCTATGGAAGTGAAAGGATATTTTTAAAACACAGGAGATTATGGTCAAGCCCAGACTTCTCCAAAACTGAGCCTAAAGAAACTCCCCTCCAGAATCACTTGGCAATTCTGCAGAGCCTATGACTTTCAGCTAGAGAACCTTCTCCAATTTTAAGAAAGCAAACAGAGTTTCTGGTGTGGGCAATTCAAATGCTCTAGGCACTTTCACTTCCAAATGGGGTGTGGGAGCAATTTGGATCACATGAGTAACACTAGGAAGCTTTTGGTGACTTCAACATTTAAAGTATGGAGATATTCATTAGGATACCAGAAGCTTTGATCAGCAAGGCCCAAGTTGTTATTGGCAATGCAATTAGATGTGAAAGGAGGAATCTATAAAAAAAATCTGATTCTTAGAGCATTTCTCCGTGGTATCCTTCAAGGCATAAAACTTCTAACAGAGGCACCTGTCTGCAAAGTGTCATGTACCGTTAACCACTGTTGAGTCAGAACAGATTTGAAAGAGTGACTTAAAATACATAACCATCCTTCCCTGTGTATTCTTCCCTGTGTATCTTTCTCCCTCTGATTTCAGATTTTTCAGCTCTCCTAAGCATTTCTTTCTTCTGTGTTTCATCTGTATGCTGGAGGCTGTACTTTTCTAGTTCTTGCCTTGCTTTGTGACCCATATTTGTTCCTCAGCTGTGCCAGATTCTGATATATGTCAGAATATTGTGGCACAGGAAACAAGTCATCACCGCTAGATCCTTGCATTGTTATGCTTCCTTTCCCAAAAAGCTCCTGTTTTAGCAAAATCATCTTGATTGGTGTGCACAATTCTGCTTGTTGCATACAAGCAAAGGTAGCCTTTGTTGTGCTAGACGCATGCACAGTGATGGAGGGAAAGCTGAAGAAAAATAAACAGTGAGTAACTATTCACTGCCTAAAGTTTTGTCTGCCCAGCAAAGTGAGGTTTGTTTCCAGCTGGCACTTCTCAGAATTTCAGTCTCTGTGATTGTTTCTGCAAAGTGAACACATCCAGCCTTCTGTCCTCGCTCATTCACCATTATCCAACAAAACTGATTGAAATGCTCTTGCTACCCCTTGTGGCAATGCTGTGCAATAATGCATTTGCTCGTGGGTGTGCTGTCTGCCTCCTATTTTTGTCTTGAAATACTTGAGGTCTGTATGTGTCAGTAAAGGTAGAAGCATAACAGAAAATGAGTCTGCTGCTCCCTGACGCATACAACACTTCTTATTTTCCCTAAGCCAAATTGTAGTAAGTGCTGTAAGGTTTGGTTTCAAAACTTCTCATTTTAGTGTAGAAACTTCACACAAAAGGCAGGGGAAGAAATCCCTTTTTAAACTAGCAGTCAGAGAAATGGTTTTGTAGGGATGCTGGACATCTTGAAGGTATAATGCTTTCATAGACTGAACACAAATACAGTGAACATTACCTTGCTGTAATAAACCAACAACAATTCCTTGTTGGTTCTTCTAGTGAAGTGAATACAAGAAGAATCTACCTTTCTGGACTAAGACTCTAAGAGGAGCTCTCTGCAACGAGCAAATTATTTTTTTGTCTGCCTGTCTGTATGTATTTACTTTAAGTCCCTATTCCTGGGAACTGAGATCATATGAGATCCTCAGTTTTCATTGCCCCTTCACCTCCTTCTTTACCTCTCTCAGCATTCCTCATCCCTCCTATTCTCACACTGTTTCCATTGACCTTCCATTATTGTCAAAAAGAACTTGAAAGCTCTACCCATGTCTTCCGGTTCAAAGGAAAGAAAGAAGAGCCTTAGTGGGAATGGAAGAAATCTCAGTTTTATAATTTTATAAGCCTGTTATTGTTTACTTCTGAGGTACCTATTACTTCCATGCCTAAGTTTGACAATAGCCATAATATGAAAATCTGTGCACTGTAACTAGTTTAAACTGCAAGAAAGAGTTGATCATCCCTTGACTAGTGTGACACTGAGAGGAAAAGTGCTGGTATGTGTGTGTACCATCTCAGGGACTGCAGAACTGGAAGAGTCTCCATTTTCTCTCCTCTCTCCAGAACTCACCTCTCAAACTTCCTTTCCTTGCAATGGAAACATAATAAACACACAGGCTTGAAAAACTTAAGGTTTGGGGTTGTTTGCTATCCTGTGGTTGTTGGAACTCCCTTGAGGACTCTGCCCGGATGCTCTGGAAAAAATCAGAGTGAGCTTTTAAGTGGTGGTCGGCCCACCCATGCCACACAGGTCAAAGAGTAGCAGCCAGATGGAGAGCCGTGTACTGGTCCTGTCCCAGCTGGGGGTTCAGAAACAGGCCAACAGCCCATACTTTTAAAAAAAAAGTTGAGTTATAGAAACATAAACAAGGGTAAGCATTTGGAAAACAGCATCACAGACAGAAACAATTGGTACTCTCAGTATGCCATGAAGGTTTCAGATTAGTATGTGTTATTAACTACCAAAGGTGAGAAAAATCCTACAGTCTTTTACAGCCTATTTCCTACTAATTTCTCAATGTGGATGAGACTCTCTGCCCTTACAGACCTTCCTGACTGCCAAACTCAGATGTACTCATTCCAGATGTCTTGGCAAAGTCAACAGGTAATTCTGGAAGAGGTAGAAAAAAGGCCAAAATACTTTGATGTGGAAGAATAGGGAAAACCCTTTCCCACTTCCATCTGCACATGCTTAGTGAGGAACCTGCAATCAACCAGTCACTATAAATAGAGATAAATGGGTGGTCATTCTTAGTGAGCACAGTCAGAGGTATTTCTAGTGCCAGGATCACAAAACAGACAAATAGAGTGGCTTTTCTTTTGTAATGTGGATACACAACCGATGAAGTACTCGCGGTGGGCATAGAAACGTGTTGCTGTGAAATAAGGCAGGGAAAGATTTAGGTAAGCAACATACGCTTAAGCATAGTTGCCCAAAAACATTCCTTTAGTCTACAATAAACACAATGGAACTGCACATTCATGCAAAAGTGGTTAACTGATTCCCACTTACAGAAGATACAGCAAATGGGATACCATACACTCCGTCAGTTACCAGGATTAAGGATGTACTGCTCTTTACAGTAGCACACAATAACTGTTTCTCCCAGGAACAACTCCACAGGTCTGTCCCATCTATTAAAACTTCCAGTACTATTCACATAAACCAATGGTTTAGTAGTCAGTGACACTGAATTACCTGATATAGCATGCATTTAAATTGAACTAAATATCAGTATATCAAGGAAATGCTCTTTACTGCAAGAGCAGCAGTCTTGATAGCTACAGACGAGAGCCTCTTTCTACAAGAGGGCACCAAATAGAGAGGGACCTTAGATCAAAGCACATGAAGGGAAGCAATTTTTCCTGTAGTGGGTTATGAATCTGTAACAACCTGTTGTCTGAACGCTTGATCAGTGAAACTGCTTTTCTGAAGATGTAAATGCCAATTGTTTGCCTACATTCAAAAAAGAAGATTGGAGTAATTCATAGAAAAGAAAGCCATGGAGGCTTCCTAAATGCACAGAAACTACTTCTGGCTTAGGAAGTTCCTAAGCTGAACATGGGAGGATGCTGGGAGAGCGTTAGCAGGAAGCATTGCATATGCTTGTCCTTTTCTTACTCTTCCTGAGGCACCAGCTTATGGCTGCTGCTGGAGACAGCATACTAGGCTAGATTAACCTTCATTCTGATCCCATATAGACTTGCTTTTAAGAGTGATGAGTTCACTGTTAACTTGTACAACCTTAGGGTATAAAAAGGAAGACTTCAATTCTGTTTTAATTCTTCTGCTCTGTCTCAGAGGTATCTAAGATATACAAGGTAGACAATGTGAAAGAGTTGACTTAACAGTTCTGAACTGCAAAAAGATGTTACTTGAAAGTCATGTTAAAAGCTTGTTTTAATTGTTCTGTCTTAAACATTTTGTCTGCAGTAACCGTGACACTGTTCAGCAACTACTATACTTACTTGTGTTATGTGTTGTCAATATTTTTCCAGGTGTTCCTGAAGCAGAAGTTACTTGGTTTAAAAATAAGGTCAAGCTGTCCTCTGCTCACCACCTGCATGATGGGTTGCTGCTAATTGTGAATGTTTCTCTGGCAGATCAGGGTTTATACTCCTGCAAGGCAGCCAATCTTCGTGGGGAGGTAACTGAAAGCTCCCAGCTGTTTGTTCTTGGTAAGTTCAGGGTATTTTGCATGTGAAGCCATAGGAATATGGCTGATGGCACAATTAGCCTTCAGAATTAATCAGAGAACATGGAGAGAGGGAACGACATACAGACAAAATGTTTGAACCCAGGGACAGCCCCTCCCAGCCTTGACATATCCGGTTTCACTCTTTCAGACCTACTGGCTAAGAAAAGCATTTATTAACAATTTCTTAAAGTGGCTCTCTTGAGATGAGATTGATGCCACTTTTTTCCCTGTGAAGTGCTCTGCTTCTGCTTGGCAGTCTTTCTGGTACATGGCTGTGTGGTACTGACCCATTTCGTATCAAACAGGTGCATAAACACAGTGCACTTTAAAAAAACACTTCCCAAATTCAGTGAAGGGTGAAGTTTACTTTTTCTTGGGTTTCCAAATAACAGGCAGAAAGCCTATCTGGGTGATTTGAAAAGACAATGTCAGCTGTGAAATATGGGTGGAAGTGTTACCTGGTGGTAACTGAATGTGTGGGAAAGGGCTTTCCTTTCCTAGCAACTCACCTCTATTATTTCTCCCTGCCTGGAAGATGAATGATCCAACCAGACTATGTAAATGCTTTAGTACATTTGATAGTGAAGTGTCAAATTTTGAAACCTAGTCCATGTTATTGGTACAAAATCACTAAAGCAGCCAGTACAGCTCTCATCTTTCATTACTGGAGTGAGCATAGGTCTTATGGATGATAGAGCTTCCAGAGGAAGTTTTAAAGTGATATTTCTTACAGTTTCACAGATAACACTAAAGTCCCTGTAACAGCATTCACATGATTCCCTTATGAATCCAGACTGGCTCTAGAAACTGAGTTGAAAAAAAAACTACAATAAATATCAGCTGGGTTTCAGGCTATACATCAGAACTCCCACAAGATTTTTAAATCCTTTTCTGACCTCTAAAAATGGCTTATTTTTTAAAGGTTCAAAGTTATTGTGGGTTATGTAAGCTTTTGCTTTTAGGCAAATCACATTTTTAGTTTCTTGGTGGAAATAAATAGTTCAAGCATCCATGTACTTCTGGTGTTGAATATGCTGAGCAGCAGAAATATTGCTCAGTTTGTGCTGTGATCTTATTGAAAAGTGATGAGGCCACCATTCACTTTAATCAAATATTCTATAATTTCCACAACAAAAAGAATTCAGAATGATAGGCAATGCAATCAATTTTTAAAATAGTGTTACTGTTACTAAAGGACTAAATCGTGCAGTTCTCAGTGTAGACTGATCCTCTTGAGCTCTTTGAGCTCTTAGTCCTTTGGAGCTCTGCCTAAGTATACCACAGGATTTGACAGGGTTATAACCATATTTAGTCAGGGCTTGATTCAGTCTGTAGCAGACGTGAAAAGTTTTCCAGTGACTGCCATGGACATTTGATTAGGCTGCTATGCTGTATAAATTTGCCCTTTATTCCAAGCTGCTGTATCTCCTGATACCATGTACTCTCATTACATATGAAAATGGTCAACCCAGAATGCCATGGTAGCCTTCAGACATAATTTCTTTTATTTTGTAGTCATACTGATCTAGATGTTATTTTAATACTTTCTCTAGTGTCTTACCTAATATCAAATAAAACACACCTTTAGTAATTTCCTGAAGTTGCATAGAGTGCCCCTTTGAAATGATAATGTTGCAACATGACCAATAACGCACCAGTAGGTAGTGGTGGTTTTTTTTTAAGTCCCTAAGGTATTTTCTGCTATAGTGTTGCTTATCACTTCAGTTTCCCAATCTGTTACTAGAGCCTCCACGACCCCTTCCTAACCTAGAAGACTTGACAGCAGTGCTTTTCAGCACTGGGACCAGACCTCCTTCAGTGTTGACCTCTCCTTCAGGAACAAAAATGGCCATCAGTCCAGGGAGCTCTGCTCTCATAGGTAAGTCAAGTGTTTTATGATTATTTTTTTTTTAGATTAAAGAGGGTTCTTTACATTACAGGTTTAGATTATCTAGACATGGAGCACTGGGACAGTCCTTTGGCAGTCATAATAATTGTCAGATTGTTTTCAGAACTTGAAAACTCTTTTTTATTCATTAAAAAAAAAAAAAGTCCTCTTATTAGTGTTACGCCCCAATGCTGCATACAGAGTAAGGTCTCCATTGTGCCACACTTCATAACACCCTGTAAGAAGCAATCTGTGACCTAAAAGGCTGGCAATGTTGTTCAACACAAGACATGGAAAACTAGCAAGTCAGTTGATCTAAGAAAAGAAATGCTTGTGGATCTGTTTTTCTGTTTCTTCTGCATTTGTGTACTAGTCTTCCCATATGTCTGCTATCCATATTGTATGTAGTCCTTCTCCAGAACAGTTTCTAGAGTTTTCCCTATCACTCTAGCCTTGCTTTTTCTCTTACAAGCTTTCTTTTAATCCTGTTCATTTCACTCTTCTTTGTTATATCACACAACCAACGTGTGCAGAAAGCAATATAAGGAAATAATCCCCAACAAAATGTTTTCCCTGTCTTCACTATTTTTTTCTGCCTTCCATATATCTTTCTCTTCTCTACACTCCAAGTTCTGTTAGAGGCTGTAAACTCTTTTCATATCTGTGAATGTGGTTTGTTTACAAAGAGAATCTTACCCTTTTCTAAAGTTCAGGGCATGTTTATTTTAAAATTAATTTTCTCACACTGATCTTCAGCCTCTAATTACTATCAGGCTCAGATAGGCAAACAGCTTCTCCAACAGTCTTGGTACTGTATATGGAGAAATCTCATCAAGTTTTGCAGTTTCAGAACAATCTTTTACCTTTTTAGAGGTAAGAATATGAAACTTTCATCGAAGGGTCTGTAGCTGTCTGGTTGTTTAAAGTTCTGGTCTCTGTACCTTCCATTATTTTTAACATTTAGTAACATTTCTAACATTTAGAAAATCCTAATTTTAGGATTTTCTTTTCACAATGGAGGCTTTCTATTTACGTTTTTAGTTTTGCAGTGTTTACTTTACCCCAGTGCTAACATCTGTGTACATTTGCAATAGCTTTTAGCATGCAGCTCTGGATTACATTTCTGCTTGCACAAAAACTGCAGTAAAATAGTCCTTGTTGTGGGGAATATCTGAAGGTATTTATTAGTATCGAATAAATCATTTTGAGTAGGTTTTATTGTATTCACTGTTGTTAAGACTGGGTCATGCTCCTGTTTCATCCATTTCCTCTCACTTTTCCAGAGAGAGATCTTTAAGTTGCAGGGATATTTGACTGTTTGAAAGCAGTAATCAAATGACAAAGGGTGTTCTTCCCTGCCTTTGTATAACCTCTAAACTAATTTTATTTGGCCATGTTGCCCTGTACCTTGCCCTTCCACTTCAGGGGTAAAAATCTCCATGAATCTTAATAGCAAAATAGCAAAGCAGATTCCTTCTTGAGGCAATTCCCTCAACTTCACTCAAGTTTTACTGACCTGAGTTTGAGGCCTGTATTACTAAAACCTGAGGAAAGCTCCTGAGAGATTTTTTTCCTAATGAAAAAACCAGCATGGGATGGGCTATCTAATCAATTAGTAAGCTACAGACCAGTGTGCTTTGTCGAGTAATATCATCAAAACAAATATGGAAAGTTGAAAAATAAAAAAAAAAAAAAGTGAAAGTGAAAATATACATTGTCTGAATACGTTTTCTGTAGCTGTCCCAAAGAATCTGGTTTCATTCACAAAGAGAACAACCATTACTGAAAAAAAAATAGGACTCAAGTCAGCTATTTTTTAATCTACACCTAGATTACAGTGTACTCATATCAGTATAAATCATAGTCACAGATTCTGTGTTTTCTCCCATACTTAGTCTCCCCACAGCCTTCCAGTATAGTGGGTGAGTTTATCACAGACTTCTGGAAATTGTTGTGGTGTAATCGTGCAAGCAGCTAAGGACCACACAGTTGTTCACCCACTCTCCCACTACAACAGCGGGATGGGGGAGATAATCAGTTAAAAAAAATAAACTTGTAGTTGAGATAAAGGCAAATTAATAGCAAATAAAAAGGAAAAAGAAAAAGGAAGGAAGGGAGGGAGGGAGGGAGGGAAGGAAGGAAGGAGAAAGAGAACAATACCCAATACAAGTGATGCACAAAACAGTTGCTCACCACCAGCAAACCAATACCTACACCTTTCTGAGCAACACCCCTGCCTGGCCAGCTCCCCACAGTTCTCTTACTGAGATTAACATCAGATGGTATGGAATACCCCTTTGGCCAGTTTGGGCCAGCTGTCCTGGTTCTGTCCCCTACCAGCTCCTTGTGCACTCCCCTCCTCATTGCTGGCAGGGCAGCATGAGAAGCTGAAAAGTCCTTGTATAAGCAGTGCTCAGCAACAACTAAAACATCACTGTGTTGTCAACATTATTTTCATTGTAAATTCAAAACGTAGCACCTTATCAGCTACTGTGAAGAAAATAAATTCTATCCCAGTGGAAACCAGGAGAACCTGATCCTCGGAAATTGCAGGATAAGAGAATTTGTTGAATAGGGAATAAAATAGGACATGCGTAAAGGAACAGACTGAAGCGTGAAGTAGTGTTAAGTGAGCTTTGGGAAAATGTACATGTTAAAGGAGTGGAGAGACACCAGAGGTTAAAAATGAAGTTAGAAACCTGGATAAATTCAAATAAGGGTTTGTCAGGGCTTAGGAAAAATGGGAGTCAGAGCTTCTTTAAATATTGTTTTGTGCCTTGGGAAAAATAAAAATAAAAAGAGAGAGAGAAAAAAATAGCAACAAAAAATGAAGTTACAACTGAGAACTTGCAGAAATTAACAATGGTATA
Organism: Anser cygnoides; assembly: GCF_040182565.1. Classification (NCBI taxonomy): domain Eukaryota; kingdom Metazoa; phylum Chordata; class Aves; order Anseriformes; family Anatidae; genus Anser; species Anser cygnoides. The sequence goes on from NW_027103066.1 coordinate 1,244,192, forward strand.
AAATACAACAATTGACAGGCTGAGCTAAAAGGAGAGGACTAGAACCTCCAGACAATCATACATCCTATGCATTTTCTCTGACATATAAGTAGAATTGTGCAATGCTTCCACCATCATGTCAGTCATTTGAAATAGTGAACTTGCTCTCCAGGATCAATTTCTGTGGGCTTCTTCTACATAAAGTTTAGCAGATAAGCAGAAGGGAAATATCAGGGCCATAACACAGAAGTCTGGTTTGTAGGTCTTCCTTGCTCATAGTTAAAGATCCTTCAGCAGTCACTTCTGTGCCTTTACAATATAAACAGAAGAAAAAGTCTATTAAACATCCATGCTCTGCCCAATGGAGTCAGCAAAGCTCCCATTAAGATCTATCGTAAAATATCTTTTTTCATGAGCTGATAGGAACATTTTGTATTGGTTACTTTATTTTTTACTTCTAAAGGGTTGAGATTTCAGGCAGTTTTCTAGGCTAAGCTCGTCATAGTATCACAGAATCACAGAATGGTTTGGATTGGAAGGGACCTTAAAGACCATACAGTTCCAACCCCCCTGCCATGGTCAGGGACACCTCCCACCAGACCAGGTTGCTCAAAGCCCCATCCAGCCTGGCCTTGAGCACCTCCAGGGATGGGGCATCCACAGCTTCTCTGGCCAGCCTGTGCCAGTGCCTCACCACCCTCATATGAAAGAATTTCCTCCTTACATCTAATCTAAATCTCTCCTCTCTTAGTTTAAAGCCATTCCCCCTTGTGCTATCACTCCATTCCCTGATTGCCTCTCCCGCTTTCTTGTGGGCCCCCTTTAGGTACTGGCAGGCCGCTATAAGGTCTCCCCAGAGCCTTCTCTTCTCCAGGCTGAACAACCCCAACTCACTCAGCCTGTCTTCACAAGAGAGGTGCTCCAGCCCTCTGATCATCTTTGTGATCCTCCGCTGGACTCACTCTTACTGTAATGCATCCATGTCCTTCTTGTGCTGGGGGGCCCAGAGCTGAATACAGGTGGGGTCTCACAAGAGCAAAGTAGAGGAGGAGGATCAGCTCCCTTGACTCACTGGCCGCGCTTGTTTTGATGCAGCCCAGGATACAGTTGGCTTTCTGGGCTGCAGGTGCCCATTGCTGGCTTATATTGAGCTTCTTATCCACTAACACCCCTGTTAGCGTAGCAACCACATAACCACCAAGTGATTATATGAAGGTGCTTTATTCAGCGCTGGAAGCCGGGGCAGGTGCCCAAATCTGGCTTCTAGTCCTGTTACACCCCAGCCGTTATTTATACATTCAACATTACGTAAGGTATACATATTCATTACAGGTTGCAACATCAGCCTCGCATTCCATTCTAATTAGCTCTCCTCCCCTTTGCACATGCGTGGTGCTCTCTGGTGGTTGTCCAGGTGGTCGTCCAGATGAAGTAAGGAGTCTTCCTCTCCGCTAAACTTTTCACCTTTCTCACTCGACGCATGCTCCCTCCGCTCCTTGGTTCTGCTTCAACTCATTTCAGCATTTCCAGGCCCTTATCCAAGGTCAGGTTGTACCTGTTCCCTCCCAGGGTTCCCCTTCAAAGATTCATTTGACTGTTCAGTATACTCCCTAAGTTTCCCAGTATACATAGATTAATTGATAATATAAGTACATTTGGCAATGCTTAATTATACTTTATGACCCATCACCTAAGAGACATTAATAAAACATCCATTCGATTCTCCCTAACACTAACATTTCCCCCCTTTGAAAATACTTCACTCATACCAAGAGCAAGTATTTTCATTACTATTAGGTTGAATCAGGTTAGTAGAGGTTAGTGAGTATAACTTGATATAGAGATTAGTAAGTATAATTTTAATGCATCTTCGTTAGTCTACTATCTTATTGATTCCTCTATGCCTGCTTGTTAACGCCAGTACTATAGGATGGGGGTGGAGTAAGTGGGATAGGGTGTTCTGGGTGATTCCCAGTAACCTACTAACCTCCTTAACCACATTGGCAATGAAATGTGGTCCCCTGTCTGAAGAAATACCCAGTGGTACACCAAATCTAGGGATTATTTCCTGTAGTAACCATTTTACCATTTCCTTTGCTTGGTTGGTGCGACAGGGAAGGGCCTCCGGCCATCCTGAAAAAGTATCAACCCCTACCAATAGGTATTTATAACCTCTTGCTTTAGGCAGTTCCACGAAGTCTATTTGCTAATTAGCTAGTCGTCCTACAGTCGTACCCCACAGGTCTTTTCCAGCTGCCAAGTCGCTGGGTCAGTACTCCTAGTGCCAATCGTCTCTCGTGCACAAACAGCTGGAAGTCCTTTGATAAGTCCGGCAAGCCCAAGGCAGGCGCCTTTATCAGGGCTTCTTTTAATTTTTTAAAGGCCTCTTGTTGTGGCTTTCCCCAGGTAAATGTACAGGCCTTTTGGGTTTCATAGAGGGGCTTTGCTATGAGTCCATAGTCCATTACCCACAGTCTGCACCACCCGGCCATACCTAGGAAAGCCCGTAGTTCATGCAAATTTCGCGGCTCGGGGATTTCACAAATAGCTTGTATTCGGTTAACTCCCAATTTTCTTTGTCCTTGAGAAATTTCACATCCCAAATAAATTACTGTTGTGCACGCGATTTGTGCCTTTTGTTTAGAAACCTTGTACCCATTTAGTCCCAATTGATTCAAAATATCAATAGTTACCTGAATACATTCTGACTCTCCTTCGGTAGCTATTAATATATCGTCCACATATTGTAACAGCAGGTATCGATCCTTTGGTACCTGAATCTGTCCTTGGTTAATCCAATCTTCTATTTCTTTAGCTAGTTGACCGCCGAAGAGGGTCAGGCTATTCTTGAATCCTTGAGGCAATCTTGTCCAGGTTAGTTGCATCTTTCGTCCGTTCCGTGGATTTTCCCATTCAAAAGCAAAGAGTTTTCTACTATCCTTGTCAATGGGTATGCAAAAGAAGGCATCTTTTAAATCAATTACCGTAAAACACTTATACATATAAGGATTAGCCACCACTGGGTGAATATCTTTTGTTATTTCGTTTATTGCCCTAAGGTCCTGCACTGTCAACATTAATAAAACATCCATTCGATTCTCCCTAACACTAACACCCCCAGGTCCTTCTCCTCAGGGCTGCTCTCGTTGCCCAGACTGTATTTGTGCTTGGGATTGCCCTCAACTGAGGGGCAGGGTCTTGCACTTGGCCTTGTTGAACTCCATGAGGTTCACACAGGCCCACCTCTCAAGCCTGTCCAGGCCCTTCTGGATGGCATCCCTTCCCTCCAGGGTGTCAACCGCACCACACACCTTGGTGTCATTGGCAAACTTGGTGAGGGTGCACTCAATCCCACTGTCCATGTTGCCAGCAAAGATGTTAGACAGTGCTGGTCCCAATACCAGCCCCAGAGTGACCACTTGTCACTTATCTCCAGCCGAACATCAAGCCATTGACCACAATTCTTTGAGTGCAACCATCCAGCCAATTCATTATATCATCTGGTTAGAAAGTATAGTGTAGACAGTGGCATAGACTGCTGTTTACACTGCTCTTTTGCAACTGTTGGAAGGATGTATATAGTTCTGCATTCCTCCCCAGACCTCATGTTCATTGCCAGGTTGTATAATACCCACTTCTGTGTAATCTGCAGATCACAAATCTGAATGCCATGTCTTACTTCAAAGCAGGAGCTAGAGCATCCATCAGCTCAGAAATATTTCTGGTTTTGACAGTAGTGGGAACTGACAGTCATGATGAGCGGCAGACAGTCACCTGCTTTCTAACATCCTCGGTTTATGGTAGGCACACACAGGCTTTATAACACACACACATTGAAACAGTAGTAAATTTTTGAAGTGACATTTCTTTGGAAAGCTTTCAGGTTAGATCTTAATTTTATGAACGTTTCTGGGTTTGAGACTTCTTTTTTAATTTTCATTACAGTTTTCCTGAATGTTAATAGGGAAACAGCTATGGGAGACATTGCCCTTTTCCTCAGAAAATAAATAAATAACATACGTGTATATATATCCTATGTTTGCTTCATAGTATTAATTTCTGTTTTTTAATAATATTCATTACCATATGACTTTTACAAGGCCTGATTAATTCATGGAATTATCTTTTTGAACTCAAGAACATCCTAAATTCATGTATTTTCAGTAGATTTTCTTTATTTATGCTACCAGTATCAGTGAATTCTTTGACGCAACTCCCTGGACACATTTCCATAGGTCCTGAGCATTTTAAATGTTTATTTGGCAAAATCAAAATTGTATGACCCAGTGTTCACGATTTCTGACAGTTGTGCAGAAAAGGGTTTGGGGCTATAAAGAATTTTTGTTTTCATTTAGGTTCAAGCTTATGGTGTCCTGTATGTGAAAACATTCCAGTGAGAAACTGAAAATCTTACAAACTGGCAGGAATTCACTACAATTTCATAAATTTGATGTAACTTCATTGGAAACCTTTGTTGACTTATCAAAAGATGCAAAATATAACACAAAAATATTTCCTTATCTTAGCACAGAAGAATACTACAATCATTGCAGTTATGTGGCATAGTGAAAACTGAAGCTTTATAAAGATGAATTACATTTAAGTGAAGAAAATTCCAGGAACATGGGAAGATAAGTCAGGAATTAATATTTCTAAGAATATAGAAATGTAGGAGTACATATGAAAGGTCACAATGAAGGAAAAAACAAGAGGAAGGAGAGTGTATTTTGATTGCTTTTAGCAGCACATTGTTTCTTGGCATGTGCTGCTTTATCTAAATATTTTGTTGCAGATAAGCTGCATGAGTTGCACAGAAAATGGCTGTGAACACATTTGATAAATCATTCCCCAAAGCTTCAGGTTAATGCCCCACATGTTGATAAATATCAGCAGAAATTTTTATCAAATGTGATGACGTTTGAAAATATAGTTTGCAACTGAGGAAATTGAAGGAGGGATTTTGCATTGTACCCTGTATATAATTAAATAAAGGTTTTTGTCTGTATTTATGAGGCATCCACAGGAAAAGATGCACCTTTATTTCAGAATGCAAGACAAGCTCATGAATTTAGAAAGAAAGTGAAGCATAAATATGTAAAAAAGCTAGGACGTGAAACGAAAAGTACATCTAACTTGGCACAGTGCAGGGCTTAAGTAATGTCTCTAAAAAAAAAAAAAAAAAAGGCAACCCAGAAATATTAGATATTGTAGTAATGGAAGCTAGGCTATCTGTTATGTATACCTGCAATGCATACTTTTAAGGCTTACTATACATTGATGAGATGTTCACATTTTGACCAAATATATATAGATAGATAGATAACAGCTTTTTTATTTTTTAAATCAAAAAGGAAGATACCATCATTATGTAAATTCTTGGCCTTTATTCTGGTTTTATGCTTTGGATGAAATGAAGCTGGTGCAAGTCCTGGAGCACTATGGCTATTCTAGTGAATCTGGAGATGTGACTGACCCTATTAGAAAAAGTCAGGGCATTTATTTGAAAAATGGTTTTCATCCCCTTTTATTGCCTACTCTAGTCTCATTGGAATCTGAGCTGTGCTTTTGCACCTCTAAATAGGATAAACACCATTTCCCTACCTCACAGAGACATTATGAGGACAAAGACATGGAAAGATACTGATCCAGTCAGCTCTTCCAGTATTGCGACTGTGTAATTATCATATTTTCCATGTTGTCATCCCTAGCTTAGGACTCTGAATTTTCATCTTTCCAGGCTATCATCTGCTATACATCTGCCTCTATGTATTAATAAATAGCTTAATAAATAAATAAATCCATATAGGTAGGAAATACTAAAAATAACTGTAAAGTTAGATGATAAAGTGTATCATCAAAGTTTTATGACCAGAAAAGTACAGTCAACTGGAAAAAAAAAAAAAAAGTAATATTGTTGTTCCATATCAAGTTTGCTCACTTCACAAATCAGAACACACTTTTACTAACTGCCAGTCCTGAAAACACAGTCCTGGAAAGCAGGTTTCTTTCTGTTTTTATGTTATCCCCAGTGACGAGAGAGTTAGAGCAGCTTAGCTGCCAATTTCTCTGCTGTTTGAAAATACAGAAAATGGCTGGACTACAAGTTCCTATCCTGCAAACAGCTACACTACTTAATAGTGAAGCTATTCTTCAAGCAAAGCAACAATAACCTTTTGCTTAAAAGGTACAAAGGATTCCAGTTATCAGCAGCAGTATTTCCCTCCCATTTTCCTTTTACCAGCTATAGTATACTCCCCTTATTTTCCAGCAGAGCCACTTAAATGTCCAGAAGAGGCCTCAGAAAGCAGAGCGTGAAAGCATTTTTGTAGCCACCTTGCCTTCAATGGCCATATTTTTTGTGTGAATAAATGACTTACTCTGAAAGGGGCAACTGCATTAGAACCAAGCCCTGAAGTTCAGGAGGGTTTTCAGTCTAGAGGACCCGTTCAAACCTGTGGCTAGTATTTGCCTCTCTGCATATTTGAGAGTCCTCTAGGTGTGGCACTGAACAGAAAAATTGACCTAAAACTTTTTAATATGTTCTGGGGTGCTTTGTTGTGAGTCAAGTGCTATGCAGCTGGCTACTTTAGGAGAAGAAGCAGTTCAAACTAATACCATGATTGCAACCAAACTTTCTAAGCAGAACAGAAAAAAGTTAGTGCTGCAATTTGTTGCTATGTGTATTGCTCTTGAGCCAGAACATTTGTAAACATAAGACTGTTATTTATTTAAAATCAGTATGAAAAGCAATAAATGAACCTGATGAACATGACTGAACCCACCAGCATGCTCTAGTCATGTTTCATGGTATACTCAAGGAAGAATATCTGTTTGAAACATAAGAAATTTTCCTTTGTTCCCTTTTCCCCTTCCTCTCCCTACCATAAGCCTCTTCTAAATTTTCTTAGGTTCTGTGAATTAGTGCTACAGTTGGAAATGGGATGTAGAAATACCAAGTAATTGACAATCTGTGCAAAATGTCAGTAAATATATAACTCATGAGTAATTATGATTAAAGCAGTGTTTGTGCTCCCCTAAGAAATGAGGCAGCTGCAGAAATTGTGCAGTAAGAGTCAGATAAAATCATGACTATCTATGAAGTTATTTTGCTACGACATCATTTTTCCTATCTCCTCTCACTCTGTAATAAATTGGACATCACGTTAGAAAAGTAGTTCTAATGCTAAAGAATGTTTTTGGGGGAAACTTTATATTACGCTAATAATATTTCCACTGTGAGGATAAAGCACCAGGTGCATCCATGAGATAATCTGTCCAGTTAATTTTGTTTCCCATCCCCTTCCATCTTTGTCTCCATGGAAACACTGCCTCATCACACTTCGAGAATTCCCATGTAAGTTACATCTCTGTGAGGATAAGATTTAAAATGAATATCAAAAGTGTGCCATTATAATCATTTCTAGTTCCCCAGTCGGACACTGTCACATTCTTTTCCATTCTAAAAGTTACGTAATGTTCAAATAGCATTGCAGTATCTTCCTTCTGCATCAGGCTACACTACTAGCCTTTTGATGAAAAGCATAGATTTTCATTTGAACATGACTACTGCGTACAGTTCACAGTGTGTATGGTATGTAAAGCACGTTTGCCTGGTCAAACACTTTGACCATGCTGATATAGTGTTTGTTCTTCAGTCAGTCAGGCTCTGGTCCTGCTGCTGCAGAGCTCTGAAAGCAGAGTTAAAAGAGCAAGGTCTTCAAGACAACCTGCTGCTTCAGTGTGGCACCATGAATGAGCCAGTATGACAACCACTGATCCAGCAGTGGTCAAAAATGCTGCCACATAGAATAATATTGCTGGCTTCAGGGGCAATATCTGTATAGTTCTGGTTTTGTGGCAAAAGCTGCAGCCCTTGAACTCATGTCTTTTCCAGGAGCAGTGGCCTAGATTCTGTTCTAAAATATCCACCAAGGCATATTCTGGTGAGAACTAGGGCGACGAGACTCGCCACAGGTGTCCCAGTCTGACCTGTCAATCTGCCAGCTCCTTCACATAAAATATTGTTGTGCCTTTTACACAGCTTAAGCTTTGCCCTAGAGTAAGTGTTAAGGGAGTTTCAAACACCATGGGATTCCTGACCTGTTGACTAAAGGGCTTATCCATTCTCAATTCTGAAACACCCTCTCCCTCCATGTTGGTTCTCAAGACCTCCCCTAAACTGCTAAAGCACTTTGTTAATCAGACAGAAGTTACAGTCCCCTCTGGAGCAAGCAGCCCTGGCTGCCCTGCAGCTATCTGTCCCCCACCTCCTCTGCTCTGTGTTCGTTATTTTCCTTGCACCACAGAAGTTTCCTGAGTTGCTGAAGTCTGAGGATGCAGCAAGTTTATATCAGCTTAATAAATACAGAAAGGTTTCTATAGCAGCACTGGCCTTCGCAGCTTGGACTGCTAATCATGTTTTGTGCTAGCTCTTGCTCTGTCTCTTTGTCAGACTCCTAGTGCTGCACTGCTGCTCAGTGCATGCTCCACCTGACTGTTTTGAGTGCTGTTTTTCCTCCACAAATATGTTTGTGCAGTTCACCTGGAGTAGTAGCATCAGTGGAGCAGAATGTTATTCTGAAGTATATTAATTTCTGTCTTTGCCATGCACTGAACAAGCCCATCAAAGTTATCTAAGGAGGCCACTTCAGCATTGTGTCCATTCTTGTAGGCACTGTTTTCACCATTTCTATTTATTTTCACCATTCCTGATTATTTTCATCCCAATCCTTAGTCATACAAGATTATCAGTGTGTAGGATTCCAATTTTCAGAGTTCTTATTAGAAAACAAGCTCTTTTACTAAAGTTTGAAAACTCCCTTGCTTTTTTAATGGGCCCACCATGTGGCCCATGTATATTTGGGAACATTTTTACAACTTCTCTGAGGCAGGGAACGGGCCTAACTCAGGTTTTGTTGAATATGGTGTAAATTTAAAATGCTATGTAAATGATATCAAATAACATCAACATGCGTGGCATTTGGTAACTAGTTTAGGTGTTCTGAAAACAGTTTAAAAGCCATGTTATATATTTAATATAGTAAGTTTCAACTGCTCTTTGGAGCCTTAAATAGTTATTTAAAGTACCTAATACCTTTTTTTTTTAATGCTACTGTCATCAGTTGAATTGGCATATTTCGAGAATTCCTAAATACATGCCTTTCCTTGTCTAGCATAAACTCATATTCATTTGGATTTCTTTAAGTTATTAAAAACAAAGGTTATACTTATATTAACATTGATCCTTTCTTCTGGGGATTTCCAGGATCGCATTACCCTTTGTGAGTTTTATTTTATACACTGTATGAAAGCACTGAGAAGTATATTTCATAACAATTTTCATAACAACCTGAATTAACAATGTCAGTTTAAATTTACACTTTCTGCTTACTATATGAACAAATCTTCACTGTTTAAGAAGAACTGTAAAGGCTTGTCTCTTATTTTTTCCACTTCAGCAAACAGACTTTGCTTAGGGATTGTAAGATTTTCAGACATGATCTTACCTTACCTGCATTTGCTTAAAATTTCATAGAATCATGCAATATCCCAAGTTGAAAGGGACCTACAAGGATTATTGAGTCCAACTCCTGGCTCCACACAGGACTACCTAAAAATTAAACCATATGTATGAGAGCGTTGTCCAAACACATCTTGAACTCCGGCAGACTCGGTGCCATGACCATTTCCCTGTGAAATATGTTCCAGTGCCCAATCACCCTCTCCATGAAGAACCTTTTCCAATACCTCCCATCAAATTTTGCCTTTCATGTTAGATACAGGATGGAATTAAATTTCCCTCTTTTTCTCTAATTAAATTAGGGAACTATTTGTCAGACAAATGCAAATGCATGACAACAATCTATGTTTTAAGAATAGCTATCGTTTTGAAACACAGTTCTGTATTTTTTCCTTCTATTACAAACTGTGTTTAGGTTAGTGCATAACTTGTTTGACATTTTTGCCCTTGCTTTCCATGCAATTCTGCAGACTTAAGTTAGCAGCCTGCTAAAAGGAATAGGGTCTAGAGTCTAGAGTCAATAGCATTCACATTTCTTTGTCTCTGTCATTCAAGTCTGCAGGTGAGCAATGGGAGTATACATGCTACATATTTTGTTCTTTGTGCAGTAGCCCAGAGTCTTTCTATGGCTACGGTCATACAGTGAATGTCACAAATATATAACGGGGACTTGAATTTCATCTGCACTGTACATTTGCTCTTTCCTCTCAAAAAATTATTAGAATTGTTGTGAAACATTGATCTTCCTTCTCCAAATACCCCCTTGTTATCCTTGAAATATTAACATCATTCCTACTAAAAGATGCAATTGGTATTAGGTTTTTGTTTGTTTGTCCAGCTTTTGCACATCTGTGACTCATTCTGGCTTTGAATGAGTTCAGAGTTGTGGCGGGCTTTGAAAGGGAGGCTGAAGGCAGTATTTTCTTTCTCTAGGTAAGAACTGAAGAAGGTCCCTCTCATGCCACAACTTCCGCCGCTCAGAACTAGTCCCAAAAAAAATTCTCCTCCCCATCTCCCTAGGTGTCTTGACATACTAACACTCTGCAATAGCTGGGCTGTTTGGAAGTACAGCCAGTTTTTCCTTCTCAAGCTGTTTGTTGCATTATAGGGACAGATGTTGAGCTTTGGAAGGATAAAGCCATCAGTGTCCACAGGAATGGAAGGAAGTAGAGAATATGTGTTGTTAATCTGCATTAAATTGCATTTAAATTTTTCCTGGGAGATTAGAAATGGTTATTAATGGAAGATTTTTTTTTTATTGTACTCTGTTTCTCACTTAATATGCATAAAACATTACCCCATAGTTTATGCGTCCATAAATGTGGGAAACATAGAAAATGTCACTTGTGAAATGTGCGTGATTCTTGTTCTGCATAGACCAATAAGGAGTATCCATTACATACGAGTCTCTTAGGTGTTAGTAAAGTTTTATTGTTAAATGTGAAAAAATGTAATAATTACTCACTGGTAAAACATACCAAGGGAACAGAATTTGTTTTTTTTCCCCCCATATTATTGATTACTGGCTGATCCTTTAGCTAGTATTTTATTTACACATTTTGAAAGAAGAAATAGTATACGAGATCAGTGAAATAGTAACTGGAAGACTATATGGGTCTGCTTGGCAATAAAATTTTTAAAAGAAAAACAGGCATGAACTAGAACTAGTTGCACACTGAAATCAATTTCAGGTCCTCTGCATTTAATGTCAAACTGACCTTTCTGCTTTCTTCATTTATCCTGCTCAAACTGTTTGCAAATGCCAACAGTAAAACTGAATTCACAGCATGTCTTTATCAGTTGTCATGGCTATATGCTGACCTGTGAAAACCCCTTCAATTATCTTACAAGTCGAGCAGTATTCTGTAGGGAAAAATAATATGGCCACTTACTGTTAAGTTTGTCCATTTCCTGAGTATTCCTTTGTTTTCTATTGCTTTTAACTTACACAACCTTAAACCATTTAGGCTGATACCTTTCACATCTCTCATTTAGTGGAGAATGAGTATCTCCTGGAAAATGGTAGAGTTGTTTCTCAGAACAAGAGAAGGAAAAAACATCAGTACTTAGAAAGGACAAAAGGCGTAAGGTAAAATGAAGCAAATGCAGTGGAAATGTAATGTTAGAAAGAGAGCTGCCAAGGATAAAACTACATTAGACTTTGCCAAGGAAATTAAAAGAAATAACAAAGACTCTTTACCCTTATAAATAAAAGGGGAACACAGGAAGAGAAGTGACCTCTGTGAGCAATGAGCAATCTCTCATTCTCCCTTTTTCAACTCTTTTTTTTTCTTTATTTTTTTCTTCTTTTGAGATTTAGCTGTATTACCTAGATCTTTGCCAGTGAAACGTTACCATTGCAACTGCACAGGCTATTGTGTACCCTATGGGTCTTCTGCTGGGGAGTCCTTGCACTCACTAATATGTATTTCATAAAGAGTGAACCAGCCCTAAAGGGAAGTCTTGTCTAACCAACGCCTTGCCTCACAGAGGATGCAGGCAGGGCATGAGGAACAGAGTCAAGCCACATGTGGCTAGCGTACTGGTGAGAGGCCTACTGTTCATCCTCCTGAGTGGCAAACAGCCTGAGAAGTAGATGTAGGTACTGTGAAGACCCCCTTCCCAGTCCCTGGATCTGCCTCTCGGCATGTAATTGTCTGTGACATGCCATGGGTCAGTCACCACTGGCTTTTTCCACCTTGAATGAATTCTTCTCGTTTGTATGAGCAAGCAAACTTTGATTCTCATGTGCAAGGCGGCATATTCTGCTACAGAGTTAGTGTAATTGGAGGTATGATTAGTGGAAAAAGGCAGATAAGTAAAGAATACAGCAGCCCAATTCCTAGTGTTACTTTAGGGAAGTGACTAAAGTCAAAACAAGGTTAGAAAGGGTCCTCACTGCAGAGACAAAAGGACAAAAGTGATTCATTATAAATAAGTATTAATTTAAACAGAACAGCATAAAGCTGCTGTACAACAAGCTAACAACCAGCGTAGACTGCACCCCTAGAAACGTAGCCAGACCTTTTATGTATCAGAGAGATGCTGGAGCTTCAGGACCAGCCTAATTCACAAGCAGTCCAAATAATGTACAGGTTCCCTTCAGCATGGCTTTTCTGATTCCCCATCCCTGAAGTCGATGTGGATGGTTTGCATCATGGCAATTGTCCAGTTCTTTCTTTTTCCCCCAGGAAATATGCAAGGTAACTTATCTATCTGTCCATTGATACTCATCTATCTTTCCATCGATTATCAAGTCTCACAAAATTTCTGCTGTGTACAGTTCATCACTGAAGCCAGCAAAGTGTGCAGCTGGTAGGAGGACTACAGGAAACAATAACATACAGATACACCCCCTCCATTAGCTCAAAAGGCAAAGAATTCACCGTGAACCTAAACCTCATTAGTTGATCTGATGATAAGTAGGCACTCCCAAATGATGCTACAGATTCGCCAGTTTTCTTCAGTTGCTTGGTTTGGTTGGCTTGGATTGAAGAATTGCTCATCACTGAGATAAACAACCTCTAAAAGCTCAGTTCCATCTTTGTTTTTTCAACATTTTTTTATGCAATGAAAAATTTGTGATAACTTTTGTGTAAATAAAACTTCTAATGTTTAATACATTAAAATTAAAAAAAAGAAAAAAAAGAAAAAAAAATGAGAGAAAGGTGGTCCTGTGGCTAAAATAGAGGAGTTGGAGGGCAAGTTCTGTTTGTACTGCTTGCTCAAAAATGTTTCTTGAGCTTATGCTAGGTGTGTAACTTCACTCTGCCACTTTCCTGAATACTGAAATGAGAATGATTTAAATTAATGGTAACCTTAGAATGCTTAATATAAATATTTCTGAACTGATCTGAGATTTTCATATGGCTGATTAACTGGCTTTTTGGAGGTGTTGTTTTTTTCTTTCAGCTGATGAGAAGGTACTCACTACTATGATGTTTGTATTTATCATTTTGAGAAAATTAGGAAAAAAATGAATGGAAGTGATTTTTTCCTTTAATTTTTGCCCACTTCAGGGCATGTAATTTTACAACAAGTTCAATACTCAGCAGGTTTATTTCATGTCCTTATTTTTTAGGTTGTGCTGTGGATGGCCATCCAACCCCAAACATCACCTGGCTTTACTCCGGCAAGCCTCTCGGTCTGAGGCATCACCTCCTGGCAGCAGGACAAGTTCTTCAGATATTCAACATTAGTGATGCTCCTGAAGCTGTCTTGCTCAGAATGAGGCTGGCTCACTGATACAAAATACTTCCCTGACAATTCAAGGTAACTCTCTGGTTTCAGTCCTTCTCCCCCATGAAGCTTCTTGGCATTGACTTCCATGCATTGCCTTTCTTATCCTGTATTTCTTGTCTCTTAATCCAGGGCTATGAAGCACAGCAGGAAATAGGTGTTTTGATGTTTTACCACCATAGATATAGATTTGCAGGCCTAGCAAATAACTTGCAATGTCTTAGGTTTCACTCACAGTGTCACTTTCCCAAAATGACATCTGATATTTCTGGCCTGCTGAGCATGTAGCACACCTTGATAATTCAAGCTATACTTATAGCTGCTGTGTCAACTAGAAATTTGAGACAGGGGTGCCACAGATCAAATCTTTAAAATTAGAAAACTCGCTGTTAATCTTCTCAAGTCAGTGTTACACAGTCTCTACTTACTTGAAAACCCTTTGCTTGTAAAACTGCTGTCACTGTTATTTTTACCCTAGAAATAAACTGAAGGTGACAAAGTCACTGAACAGAGCAGTGTGGATGGGTTGGACCAGAATATGCAGCTTTCATTTCCACAGTTGTCAGGGGCGGAGTGGAAAATAATTTAACTTTTCCTTAATTTTTGCAACAAAATTTAAAATGTGTTGTGACCCCTTCATTCACCTTCAGGATGGATGATCTCTGTAATCTACATGGTGAGAAATGTCCTTCACTAAATCATACCCCTTCACAATTATAAATGGTTAAGAATGAGTATGTACACTGTGTTTTTGAATGCATAGCTCTGAATTTGAAAGTGTACCTTTAAGATGTTAAAACAGATTATAAGACCATTCTTTCCTTTCATTCTCCTACTTTGGGGTGATCCAAACTTTTCAATGAGAGGGTCTAATGGCTTTCCAGAAGATTCAGAAAGTCCTTCATGTGACAAGTGAAAACAGGATGGGTCTTTTTAATGCTTGGCAATACACTGAGCATGTGTCTTCAGTTCTATCTCAGTCTCAAAGCTCTCACAAAAGTGAAAGGCAAGGCCAAATTGTGTCTTCCTTGCAGACGCCATGGTTTCCCACCACTATGTTGTTATTTGAGTTTAAAAGTTGGTTTAAAATATGTTTTAAGAGTAGATTTGCAAAGAAGAATATGAAATATTTACTGACCTCTGTAATTGAATCCACTGAATTGCATTGCAATAAATGTTCATGGTATGAAATCACTTGACAAAATCAACTGGAGTGAACGAACCAGGGGACTTCTTGGGAGTTAATCAGACTACACTACTTTGATATTTATCAAAGGTCTAGAACTCTGATCAAGCTTTATGAATTATCTAGGGACCTTAAAAAGTGAATTGGTAGCCTTCTGAAAAGTGAATAAAGGATGTATTGCCAGAAGGATTAACACCTTTTTCAGGAACCGACACAAAAAAAAAAAAAAAATAATCTGACTGAATATAATAGGAAGAAATCACTGGGAACTAAAAATATCATTTAAGGAAAAAAAAATCTGAAGAGCTTAATATCCTATGAAATCATTCTTATATTACTTTTAAGGATGCTCCATACTTCTTTGTCACTGTAAAATTCCCTTTTTTGTATTTTTTCACAAGTGTTTGAGAAGGTAGTTATTTTCACACACATACTACTTGCTTATCTTTTAAATTAGAGATATGTGTACCACACATACCAGCTGTGAGGCTTTCTGCAGTGTCATGTTTAGCTGCATACCAGGAGCTTACATGCTTGCCATAGTACCTGCTGGTCTCATTCTCCCAATGGCCTTCTGAAGTTTCTGACTAATTTACAGACAGCTAACATACAAATAGGCTCAATGAATTACCCAACTAAGTTGGTATAAATGCAGGGATTTGTGATGCCCCACGTACCTGTCATTTGGCATCACTGAACTGTGCTACAGCATCATTCAATTTCCATGTCTGATGCTTCTGAGCACAATTTAAAAAAAGGGGGGGGGGGGGGAGAAGGAGGGACATTGTTACAAAAGAGAATTAGTCTCTTTTCTAAGGATCTCCCGCTGACAGTTTTTAAGTGTTAATGTGTCTCTCCCATGCTTTTTGCCAGAATACCAGTGGTCAGTGGACAAGCTGATGGCTTGTTCTGCTTCCTGTGGCCACAAAGGGGTGCAGCTGCCCCAGCTCAGGTGCTTACTGGATGGGACTGAAGTCAACATATCCCACTGCAAAGAGAAGCCCAAGCCAGCCCTGCAGCCCATCGCATGCAACAGGAGAGACTGCCCTTCACGGTTTGTCCTTACCATGTTACTATGTCATATATGCTTTTAAAGTGTACTTGAAAAGTTTTTGGTGCTGGAGTGCATGTCATTGTAGCCTTGCCACTGCCTGTCTGGGGAAAAGTCATGGCTAAAAGGGAATTTATGAGTGCTTAACTTTGACAGTTGGGAATTAGTAGCAAGATTTGTGGAAAATGTTGACAGTAAATGGTACAGACAGTGTTTACTCCTTCAGTAGTTATGTTAGAAATGGATGGAAAAGTTACTGCTTACTCTTTATTAACAAAGGTCACAGCTTCTTGGTACTTTTGAATTTTTCCCTGACAGTGGGAATAGTCAGCATTTTTACAAGGAGGTAGAAAACTGAACTTTCATTTCCATTTCAAGCCTCACCAGTTCTTTAAACTCATAAACTTCACTGGGGGCTGACGTTACATGGGGAGGGGGAGCACAGTGCTGTACTTCATGAAAGGAAAGATTTCACCCTAAATGGGGCCTTCAGACAGTACTTACTGTATGTTGAAACTGTAAATTAAAAGAACTCAATGTACTTGTCTTCCTACCTCCGATTAAGTACTAGCAGATTTTCAGACCCTTCAAGGCCAGATCCTCGTTAGAGAAAAAGCATTGATCTTTGTGGTTTATTAGCATAAATTCAGTACTCTCCACATACAATAGCAATGACTGGAAAGTGAACAGAAGAAAGGAAGCCCCAGAAGTAATAATCTGGACCCCTGGAAACAAAGCTGTCCCAGTAACTGACTAGTTAGAAAAGATGCCTGCCCTAGTGCTTACATCAACTCACTCTGAAAAGACATCATGTCTTAGGGCCAGCACTGTACAGTTTTTCTCTGAGTTTTGTTTGTGATTAACAATATGGTGGCTGATTTTTAAAAGATTAATAATAATAATAATAATATGTAAATCAAAGTTACAGAGAGGTCTAAGCTGCAAATTTCAAATCTGAACCCAGAGCCAAAGCTTCCTGGAAGATCAGTGCTTTTGAATATCAGCTTTCAGCATTGTTTCATAATTGATCAAAATACAGCACAAGAAATACGGTACATCAAGGCTAAAAAGTGTTTTCCAGACATTTACTGGTACTTGTCATTTTGGATGATGGAGAAACATCTTGAATGACAGGAAAACTTGTCCAATAAGCCTACCTTTTCTGCCTAAGAAGTCTACCTTTTCTGCTTTTCCCTTTATGACTCATTAATAATGCCCATCAAGGCCAAGTAGAATCACAGGCTTCCATGGGCTGGCTGAGCTCAAGCCAGGCTGCTCAGGGCTTCACCTAGGCAGGGCACGAAACTTGAGGGAAACTCTCAGTATGCCCAGGGGTGCAGCTGCCATCAGGGGGAGCTTGATAGAAGTGAGCCAACAAGAACATGAACAGGGACAAATGCTGAGCCCCATAAGACCCTGTTTGTTAACAGCCTTCAGGCAGAGTAAAAACAATTCATCACCACCCTATGAGCCTCATCGTCAAACCCATTTTTCATCCAAGCCATGTCAACCCATCCAGAATGCAGCTTGGATATTAGACTATTGATGGAGACAAGTAAATGGTTTCCATGGCCCTCACCTTGTCGTCAGATCTGGTCATTTTATCACAGAATTCAATCAGGTATGTCAGACATGACTTACCTTTGATCAGTCTGGGCTGACTGTTCACAGTCATCTTCTCCTTTTGTGCAGAAACACGAACCACAAGGACTAGCTTCTGGATTTTCCCAGGCACCCCAGTAAGACTGACGAGTTCCCTATACGTCATCCCTGTAATGGGTAAAGCCTTGTTTGTTCATTAAATGTTGCTGATAGGGGGGTTTCAACGGTTGACTGCTTATACCCCCAATATCCTGTTGAAGGAAAAAAACAAGTATGGGAACTTCCTGTTAAGTTAACAATTGCAATAGAAACCAGCTCCAAATAAGGGCAAAATGGCATTCCTCCTTGCATGGGAACACAGATACCGCAGCAAAGTCACGACCCCAACGCAGAGGAAGACGACGATCTTCATCCCCACGACCACCAGAGGACTGATGAAGACCCCCTAGCAACAGGCCGCGCAGTCGTAGAAGACACCAGGAGGTGCTACTAAACCCGGAACTACTAGGCTATAAACCAAGACTCTGGCGGGCTTAGGTGTGCGCCGTTGGCGGAGCAGGAGACTCCCCGGCCGCCCAGCGCTGTTTTACTTATCGCTGCTTGCTGAATTGCTCAAATAAATTGAAATTCGATCTACCTTACCCACGATGTGTCGGGAATGATTTCTACCAAAACTAATTTATAACAATCCCTACATCCTTTTTTGAAGATGGTGGCAATGCTTCTCTTTCTCCAATTGTCAGGGGCCTCCCCGGTATCCATAACCTTTCAACAATGATAGCAAGCAGCCTTGAAGGGACATGGGCAAGCTCTCTCAGCATCCTCACACATAGCCCATCTCATCTCATACACTTGTATGGGCTGAGTTTTCTTGGGTAATTCCAGCCTGTGTTGGTTGTAAATTTGGTGCCTATCCTGTACACAGCTCTGTACACACAGGAGTTTCATCACCCAAGAACTGCAGGGTCATATGTTTTTTGTATTCCACATGGCATCATAAGACTTGATTCCAACAGCAAAACAGACAAAGAAGCTAGACTTAGCAGCTACTTTGCAGTAGGTTTTGTTTCTTTGTTTGTTATCTGAGTTCTGTGTTGCTTGAATGCCAAAACAGGCAGAAATGCAGCTGCAGATGTAAAGCTGAATTCCCTTCACAGAGTGGAAATGTCTTTTGTAAAATTAGCACATCCCATTGGACTTTGTGGGCATGAAGGGGGTCAGACAGAGGTCTACCTCCTTTTACAGACTGTCTCAGTTTAAGTGCCCCTGTAATCCTTTGCTTTCTGTTACTGATAAACACAGTGGAGTCATGACAGCTTGAAAGACTTCTGACTACACTAAGGTCTTTCCCTTGTTCTGCTGCTTTCTCCCTGCAGAACACACTTTCCTCCTTTGCCACCCATTGGTCTAAAAAAGAATACATCCCAATGTCTATCCAGAGAGTCAGATTAGCGTTATACTCTCTCCATGTTAAAAATGCCCCCGTTCTCTAATCCAGTGGCTCCTTAGCTGAGATGTGTGTAAGTGCTTTTCTGTATTTTTCTGGATTTTTTATTCCCTCCACTCCCTTATCACAGTATCACAGATTTCTAGGTTGGAAGAGACCTCAAGATCATCGAGTCCAACCTCCGACCTAACACTAAGTACTCCACTAAACCATATCGCTAAGCTCTACATCTAAACATCTTTTAAAGACCTCCAGGGATGGTGACTCCACCACCTCCCTGGGCAGCCCGTTCCAATGCTTAATAACCCTTTCGGTAAAGAAGTACTTCCTAACATCCAACCTAAAACTCCCCTGTCGCAACTTTCGCCCATTCCCCCTCGTCCTGTC
The DNA here is from genome assembly GCF_040182565.1 of Anser cygnoides. Classification (NCBI taxonomy): domain Eukaryota; kingdom Metazoa; phylum Chordata; class Aves; order Anseriformes; family Anatidae; genus Anser; species Anser cygnoides. The sequence goes on from NW_027103066.1 coordinate 1,263,603, forward strand.
ACCAGGCATGTAGGAGAACAGACCAACCCCCACCTCTTTACAGCCTCCTTTAAGGTAACTGTAGAGAGCGATAAGGTCGCCCCTGAGCCTCCTCTTCTCCAGGCTGAACAAGCCCAGCTCCCTCAGCCGCTCCTCGTAAGACTTGTTCTCCAGACCCCCTCACCAGCTTGGTCGCCCTTCTCTGGACTCGCTCGAGCACGTCCATGTCCTTCCTGTAGCGAGGGGCCCAAAACTGAACACAGTACTCGAGGTGCGGCCTCACCAGAGCCGAGTACAGGGGCACAATCACTTCCCTAGACCTGCTGGCCACACTGCTTCTTATGCAGGCCAGGATGCTGTTGGCCTTCTTGGCCACCTGGGCACACTGCTGGCTCATATTCAGCCGACTATCAACCAATACTCCCAGGTCCCTCTCGGCCAGGCAGCTTTCCAGCCACTCATCTCCCAGCCTGTAGCTCTGCTTGGGGTTGTTGCGCCCCAGGTGCAGGACCCGGCACTTGGCCTTGTTGAACTTCATACAGTTGGCCTCAGCCCATCGCTCCAGCCTATCCAGATCCTCCTGCAGAGCCTTCCTGCCCTCGAGCAGATCGACACACGCACTTAGCTTGGTGTCATCTGCAAACTTACTGAGGGTGCACTGGACGCCCTCATCCAGATCATCGATAAAGATATTAAAGAGGACCGGCCCCAGTACCGAGCCCTGGGGGACACCACTAGTGACCGGCCTCCAACCAGATTTGACTCCATTCACCACAACTCTCTGGGCCCGGCTATCCAGCCAGTTTCTAACCCAGCGAAGCGTACGCCAGTCCAAGCCCCGAGCAGCCAGTTTCTTGAGGAGAATGTTGTGGGGAACTGTGTCAAAAGCCTTACTGAGGTCAAGGTAAACCACATCCACAGCCTTTCCCTCATCCACCAAGCGCGTCACTTGGTCATAGAAGGAGATCAGGTTCGTCAAGCAGGACCTGCCTTTCATAAACCCATGCTGACTGGGCCTGATCGCCTGCTTGCCCTGCAAGTGCCGCGTGATGACCCTCAAGATAATCTGCTCCATGAGCTTTCCTGGCACTGAGGTCAAACTGACAGGCCTATAGTTCCCCGGGTCTGCCCTGCGGCCCTTCTTATAGATGGGCGTCACATTGGCTAGCCGCCAGTCAACTGGGACCTCCCCCGATAGCCAGGACTGCCGATAAATGATGGAAAGCGGCTCGGCCAGCTCCTCCGCCAGTTCTTTCAGTACCCTCGGGTGCATCCCATCCGGCCCCATCGACTTGCGCACATCCAAGCTCCGTAGCAGGTCGCCAACCATTTCCTCACGGATAGCGAAGGCCACATCCTGCTCCCCATCCCCTTCCACCAGCTCAAGGCACTGGGTATCCAGAGAACAACCGGTATTGCCGCTAAAGACTGAGGCAAAGGCGGCATTAAGCACCTCAGCCTTTTCCTCATCCTTAGTAACTAGGTTTCCCCTCACATCCAGTAAAGGATGGAGATTCTCCTTAGTCCTCCGTTTCGCGTTGATATATTTGTAAAAGGATTTTTTGTTGTCTTTAACGGCAGTAGCCAGGTTGAGCTCCAGATGAGCTTTGGCCTTTCTAATTTTCTCCCTGCACAGCCTCGCTACATCCTTGTAGTCCTCCTCAGTGGCCCGCCCTTTTTTCCAAAGATTATAAACCCTCTTTTTTCTGCTAAGCACAAGCCGCAACTCTCTGTTGAGCCAGGCCGGTCTTCTTCCACGCCGGCTCGTCTTTGGACACGTGGGGACGGACCGCTCCTGTGCCATCACGATTTCCTTCTTGAGGAGCGCCCAGCCTTCCTGGACTCCTCTGCCCTTCAGAACCGCCTCCCAAGGGACTCGGCCAACCAGCGTCCTGAGCAGCTCAAAGTCAGCCCTCCGGAAGTCCAATACAGCAGTTTTACTGGTCCCCTTCCTGGCCTCGCCAAGAATAGAGAACTCTACCATTTCGTGGTCACTCTGCCCAAGACAGTTTCCGACCACCACATCTCCCACCAGTCCTTCTCTGTTTGTGAAGAGAAGGTCTAGCGGGGCACCACCCCTGGTAGGTTCACTGACCAGCTGCGTCAGGAAGCTATCTCCCACGCTCTCCAGAAACCTCCTAGACTGCTTTCTCTGTGCCGTGTTGTGTTTCCAGGATATGTCCGGGAAGTTGAAGTCCCCCACGAGGACAAGCGCCGACGATTTTGCAACTTCTGTCAGTTGCCTATAAAACTCCTCATCCGTCTCCTCATCCTGGTTCGGCGGTCTATAACAGACCCCGACCAGGAAGCTAGCCTTGCCGGCCTTCCCGCGGATCCTAACCCACAGGGATTCAACCTTATCATTCCCAGCCTGGAGTTCCACAACATCAAAAGATTCTCTAATGTAGAGAGCCACGCCACCACCCCCTCTGTGCTGCCTGTCCCTCCTGAAGAGCCGATAGCCAGGCATTGCAGCACTCCAGTCGTGGGAGCGGTCCCACCACGTCTCCGTGATGGCAACCAAGTCGTAGCCTGCCTGCTGCACAATGGCTTCCAGCTCCTCCTGTTTGTTACCCATGCTGCGTGCATTAGTGTAGATGCACTTCAGCTGGGCCATCGCCTTCTTCCCCGGCCTAGCCATTGTTTCCCCCGGCACAGCTCCAACAAGCCTTGTTTGAGCCCCGTCCCCCTTCTTACCTAGTTTAAAGCGCTCTCTATGAGTCCCGCCAGCTCCTGTTGAGATGTATGCTTGGAAATAAAAGTTGATTGAAATGCAGGGCAGAGCTTTATGAGGGAGGGATGGGAAAAACTTCAGTTTCAACCTCACCAAACTGCAAGAAAAAAAAAAAAAAAGTAGTTGTGTGTTTTTGTCAGGAGTGTGTCTGTTCACATACTTGTTTCTATGACCTCAGGAATTAATCACCTGCAGAAACTGAGGAGCAGTAACGGATGCCTCTCCATGGGGCTCAAGAACACCTATTGCCTATTTTGCAAAGTAACCAGAAACACTGCCATTGAGGGATGAGATAGGCACTATTTTCCCCCCAATATCACACAGCTCCTGCTGTGTATCCTGAAACTTAATGAAGCAAACTGCTGACAACCATAAATCTCTTCAGGAAACTAATAATCAATTGTGTCCTTCCTGTTCCTACCAGTATCTTCTTCCCAAATCCAACTGTATGAGTGTTTCACCTAATCAGCCTTAAATAGGCAAAATGTACTGTCCATCTTGGTAAGAGTTTGGACCTGGACAATTATTTTTTGTTGTTACAGGTCTTTTATTAGTTATACTGGATGTTTTAAATCCCAGCACATACGGGATTAGACCCTCAGCAGTTAAATGCACAGTCCAAGCTCAAGAGGAAAGAAAAAATATGTTCTTTGTCCCTGTGCTGTCCATTTACAAGCTCCATCCCTGAGCAACCATCAGGCTTTACTATATTACCCCAGCTGTCAGGGAGGTAACAGAGCAGGCAGGGCCTGACACGCACCAGCAGATTCTTGGTTCCTCTGTCAGCAGCAAGTTCGAAGTGCCCTGAGAGCTACTCTATTAGCTTTATGAGGACAGTTTTCTCTGCTGAGGAGTGAAAATTGGCTGCAGCCTGTGACTGTAACCTGTGATCAAGCCCTGTGACCCACTGCTGGGGCTGTTATTGTTGCCTGTGATTAAGGCTCCTGTGGCATAGTGGTGTGAGAGCAACCATGTCCAACCCCTGTGACTGGGCTAGCAATATTTACTAGGCTTTTAAAAACAACCTTAAGGGCAAAACTAATATGAATTCTGGGCCCAAAGAACTGTCAGAGAGATACTTAAATAAAAAATATAATCTTTTCCCGGCTTCCATCCTATGAGCAGTTTTCAGTGACTACTATAGGAGGCTGAGGCACTCAGCACTTTCCAGGGTCGTGGCCCAAATGAACCAAGCCATTCTTTGGGCCAACACGTAAACTCTGGTTGGCACTGATGATACCGCAGGCAGCACGCTCACAGCACGTATGTGCTCCCTGACTTCCTTGCCTTTCTCTGACAGATGGATGGTAACATCATGGTCTCCATGCACACGGAGCTGCGGTGGAGGCATCCAGATGCGGCGAGTGACATGTCAGTGGCTGACAGCAAAAGGCAGCTCTGTCCCAATGTCGAACGAGGCTTGTGTCCAGGTGTCCAAGCGCCCCGTGGACACTCAGAACTGTAACAGGCAACCCTGTGTCGAGTGGGTGGCCTCATCCTGGGGCCAGGTAAGAAGCATGCCAGCAGTCTGAAAACAGCCTCATAGTGTGGGCTGGGGAGAGCTGACAGAAGATGAGAGGCTATGGTCTGCAGGCTTTTGAGAAGGCTACTAATTTGCTCAGCTCTTTGAACTCCAGATTTGATGCACTGCATGCTTGGGTTTCTGTAGCTTCCTGCAGTCCCCAGAAGAACTGCTTGTGAACAGGACTTCCACTGCAGACCCCTCTTTTGTCCCCAGTAGAAATATCTGCAGATCTTCATTATAATGACAGGTTACAAGTCTGGGAAATAGCATTCTCTGAGTCTACAATTGCCCTTACCACCCATGGAGTGTGTCTCAGTTTTGGTTGTCAGGAGTCAGGACTGATGGTCATGGTAGGTTTGGTGGGTTTTGTACAAGAACACAGTTTTAAAATGTTTCTGATGTTGCCTGAGAACCTCATAAAGTATGAGTCTTCTTGATTAGCTTCACAATGAAATGCAGAATAGGAGGCTACAAGCATTTTCAGATTACTTCATGCTGTTTTTCAGATCTTCAAATTCTCTCCTTACAGCTTCATACAATGATCAGCTGTTAAAAAGTTTCTTTCCATAAATACCAAATGTTCCAAGTATTTGGAGTTAAATCCCCTTATCGTGGGAATCCAGAGAAGAGTTTGCTTTGTCTTTTTTTTTTTTCTGTGAGCTGAGATTTCCTGAAAAGATACTCGCCAATACACATTCAATTATAACCTAGGACCAGTCATTACTATCCTCCCTTTTCTCTCCACTCCAGCATGACTGAGACATATGTGAAGGCTGATGAATCCACGACAGTCCAGACTTAGGGGTAGAAACTTGAAACTTTTAAGTCCAAAGATCTACAGAGTGGTGACTCTCATGTAGGGGTATACCATACCAGGATGAACAAGAGAGTTAAAATTACGGAAGACAATTTTTCTAAAAGTTAAAGCAGATACTAATGCTTTAACATCACTTTTGGTGGAATAAACATTTTGAAAGGAAAAAATAAAAGATAAGGAAGTGAGGCTTCTTACAATGCCAGAAGAGGTTAACAAAGTTACTAGAGTATTAACTACCAGTCTTGACATAGTCAACTACTATGAAATACGTTGCATCCTTTTCTAATCAGCGTGTGGTAAGCCAGTTTAAAAACAATGACAAATGCTATCTCATTGTGTTAGAGGTTAATGTAACATAGTAGTTTGTTATTTATAACCACATGCATTCTGTATTTGCTTAGAGTATCATGCACAATACAGCATGCCTCATCAGTTTTCTTATGATGTTAGAAAAAAAATCTTCATAGACTAGAACTTATTTTTGTTCACTAGTTGAAAACATCTTCATTAAACTCTTGTGTATTTTGGAAATTTCCCTCATGAAAGAGGAGTGAGTAATTGTATTACATTTATGAGTAAGCAAGGAAATATCTTTCTTTATGAAGGAAACAAACTGTCCAATTTTCAGTCCCTGTGGAATTCCAGGTAAGGACTGGATTATCCTTTCAAAAAAAAAATTACCTCATTCTTGCTTTTAGATCATTATGGTTTATCCAGTTCCCCATGACATCATACTCAGCCGAGATGATCAGAGATCTGAATTCATTTGTTGCACCTGACCTCCGTGCATTATAATATAGTATTTCTCCTACTTAAAAAAATGATGTCCCACATGGGTCTATACAGCTCAGTCTCTAAGCCAGAAGACTATTTGCTATCTGATTACAGTTAGGAATGTACCACTGGCTCAGTGGCTCTGTGGCTCAATGACTGTCTGAGTAGTATCATGGGATACTCTGAAGAGGCCATCAGGTCCACATTGCCTAGGTGCAGTGACTAACTTTCCCAAAGAACAGAGAAAAACAGATGACTTACCCTCTCTGTGCCTCCAGAACTAATTCCTTTTCTTTCCCTTCCACCTCCCATTTAATATTAGTGGCATTTTGTGGGCTATTTGACCTGTGCTATGTATCACATAATGTTTTGAAAGCAGTCACTGAAGCTTGCTGCTGATGAGGACTGCCAGTCCTACAGGTAACGCAGAAGTGCTCCACACACTCCAATGAATGACATTTCCACCCACCTTGCTCAACAAGGGGCTTGACTGAGAGCATGGGAAACAGCACAGTCATTTTCTTCTCTCTTCCAATTATCAGGGGGGGAAGAAACAGAAGCAGGAAGTGAGCATTATGTGAGGAGCGCGTGGTAGTGTGAAATGGAGCTTCTAGTAGCAGTGGAGGAGGATAGAAGTGTGGAAGAGAGAGCAGCCCTCTCCTGCCAAAACTTCGTCCCTCTTCACATTAACAAACCCCCAGTCTGTTCTGGAATATAATTTCCAGATACTTAGTAAACAATCTGCTTCCTAACATTTGATTTAATTCTAAAAGAACACAAACACATGCTACATATCAATATCTAATTGCAGTTTAATCAAAGGAGAGGATTATAAGAGTTAAACAGCAAATGTGCAGCTGAGACACTTGAATTGGTTAGGATAACTTCCTTTTTGGACCAAACTTGCAGATCTGCTGTGTTTGTCATGCTTGCAGCTTTCATTTCTTGTTCTGCAATGCTTTTAAATTGTTATTTGTAGTAGAATATGTCCTTGGTCCATTATGTTCCTGGTTATTAACAATTTTCCCATAAATTGTGATAGTTCAAGCTGCAAAATGCACAGTGAAATGAATGTATTGAGATTTCCTGTACGGATCATAGGATCTTGGCTAACGATGTGAGAGTATTTTATTTGCCCTAACAGATGTATTTAAGAGTGAACTATTGAAGAGGAGAGGGTAATAAATCTACAGAGCAGATACAGAAATACAGTTTTAATACTGCTGGACAAAAGATGACTGCGTGCTCAGCCTCCAAAGTGTGCAGAGCTGCAGGAAGTGCTTGCAAGCTTCACAGTCACTGCATGGCAGTATGCACTTTATTTCACCAGCAGTCTTATAAAAGGGGAACATTGCCTTTTACTTCCATTAAGTGTTTCTCTGTGTTTACAGTGTAATGGGCCTTGCATTGGACCACAACTGGCTGTACAACACAGACAGATACTTTGCCAGACCAAAGATGGGACTTCTGTGTCATCTGATCAATGCAGTGCCTTACCAAGGTAGGAGAGGAGTCTCTTACAACTGAAACCACTGTCTTTTGCATAGATTTTGAATGGACTAGTGATTTAACTGACATTTTTTGTGTTTTCTATAGGTAACAAAAAGGTCATGGTACAACCTGTTTAATTATGTGGCATAAATCTCAGCAGGCTTAAGCCCAGACTTCAGTATTGATTCATTTGGGGGGGGGGGGGGGGGGGGGGAGAGAGAGCTATCTAACAACTGAACAGCCTTCTAGACATGCCAAATCCTGACTGAAAGGCCATGCTATCTCTTCCTAGACCTGTTACCTCGGTTCTGCTGGTAATGAAAGAACTCCCAAAGCTGCCATTCTCCTTATCTCTCAATTAGACATAAATGCTCATTGGATAGAACGGACTCCACAGCTTTTTTTTTCCTACAGATAAGCTCCACTATTGACATTATAAAAACATATTTATTTTCCATAACATTTAACCATGTAAATCAAGCCTAACTATGGCTGAAAATTACTATTAGAGGCTCTTTGGCACCACAACATGTATTTTAATTGTCCTTGTGATGAAAAGAAGAGAACCAAGTGTTCTTCTATAATCTTCTTCCCTTCTGAGACAGGGTTAAAGGGAAAAGGAGGGTTTCTAAGAACTGTTTTTGTTTCCCACTGGTTACAGACATCAGCAAGTAACAAACCTCTGATGAGTTTTACTGGCTGCCACTTCTTTCATTACATCTTTTCGGTGGAGCTCTGGTTTGGCATTTAATGGCAAGTGGTATTTAGGCCAAACCCTCAAATAGTTTAAATGGTCATTTAACTCCAGTTGTGCTATACCAGCTGGCAACACTTGAGGGTCTGGTCCCTGAGTGTAGTTACAAGATTGCCTTTCAGTGCATGAGGCTTACCTGTGCTTGCCCCAAGCGAAGACTTGTTCCAAACCGTGCTCTGAACAAATTATATTTGGAACATGCAAGGCTTGCAGTCCCCAGAGCGTGCATGCTGCCCAGAGTGGCACTCACTTGCTTCTCGTGCAGCACAGTGAGTGACAGGGCCCCTTTTCCCTTCTGCTCGTAGGCCTTTGAGCACTCAGAACTGCTGGACTGACATCTGCGGCGTGCACTGGAGGGTCAGCCTGTGGACCATGTGTACAGCTACCTGCGGAAACTACGGCTTCCAGTCCCGGCGCGTGGACTGCGTGCACATTCGCACCAACAAGCCTGTGCTGGAGCACTACTGCTCCTGGAGACCACGGCCAGCCAACTGGCAGCGATGCAACATCACGCCCTGTGAGAACAGTACGTTCCTGAGCAGAGGGGAGGAGTGGGATGGAGGAGGTAGGAGGAGGCCTTTGGGTCCTCCATATGGAGCCATCTCCCAGAACTGTGGTGCTGGGCATCACAGCTGGGCTTCCTGGGGATCCTCCAGCCTGAACAGATGCAAAATGCAGTGTCCAAAGCTCAGCTTCCCAGCATGGGGGACAAGGTGCCCATTGCAGTTTGCTGGCAGTGGTGTCCAGTGGGGTTGACTTGCGTTGTATCCCCTTGCTAACCATGTAAAATGGCCCAACTGTCCATTAGTGGTACAGACATGAAGAAAAACACAGATGTTATTGCAGTGAGCTGTATAACTGCCCTGTGATGATCCCTTTTTCCAGCCTTAATATGGAAAATGGGACTCCATCAGATAAAAAAATGCACACAAGGTCTGGCTGAGATACTGGACAGTTTTCCAACCTGCAACTCAAAAGCAGGAGGCTGCAGGCCTCAAAACCTGTCTGAATGATACTAGGGACCAAAGTCCTAGGGAACTTGAAATGTAGGTTAAAGTATCTAAACATCTCCACCCTGGGCTGTGTTCTTTGGCACACGTGAAAAGCACAACACAACATCTGGTCAGCTGTGGAGGCATTCCCACACACTCTTTTGAAATGCATGAGATTGGACAAAGTACCTTTGAGTTACTCTGTTAAAGAAGTTTCCAGTTTAATTTACTACTTCATCTTCGGTGTAACAGCTGTTAGGAAACTCTAGAGCTTCCCTAGAATGCCAGTAGATGACACAGGAGTGCTGGAGAAGTTTCAAAAGCTCTCCCAAAAGCTCTCCTCATGCTCTGAAAGCAATGGCTGCCCACCGTGTTCTCCTTTGAGCCTTTGGCTGCATGAAGTCCCCACTCAGCATCTGCAGCAAGTCAAGGTCATGCTCACTGTGAGGCCTCCCAGTACAAAGCTGTTTTGGTTCCCTCTTGGCCACACTATGAAATGTTCTCAGTTAAAAAGTCCTTCTTTCATTGCCTCATCACCATTTCTCCTTTTCGTTTCTCCTTTGGCAGTGGAGTGCAGAGACACCACAAGGTACTGCGAGAAAGTGAAGCAACTCAAACTTTGCCAGCTCACCCATTTCAAATCACGCTGCTGTGGGACTTGTGGAAAAGCTTGAAGACAAATGCAATGAAAATGGAGGAACAAGGGGATCACAGCCTTTGCTTCACCGAGGCAAGGACTTTTACAGAAAATATAAATGGAATGGATTTTTTTTTCATTTTATTTATTTATTTCCCTTTAAAAGAAAAAAGGAAAAAAAAAGGAAAATGAAAACCTTTTACCAAATTGTTGTAAAGGGACCTGACAAGTTTTCCCTCCTATAAATCTGGGAGACAGAATGCAGCAAAATAATCATAAGGTTAGATAACAAAAAGTCAAAGAATCCCATGTCACCAGCAAAGGGCCTGAGAGGAGTGGGGCTGCCCCAAAATGTATGTACACACTTGGGTATACTCCAATGGATAGATGGGAAAGCGGATCAAAACGTAAACCTAGCATCACATTGAACCACCACAACATGAATCAAAGAATCAAACAGCTTGACAGATCATAGGGTTTGCAGAAAACAAAACAAAACAAAGCAAAAAAAATACAAAAAAAAAAAAAAAACAGAAAAAATACTAAACTAAACATTCATCTGTGAAGTATACAGACCATTTATCTCAGACTAGTTTGGGAATATAAGCATATGATTTTGCTTTATAAACCTATTATTAGAACCAAGATTGGATTCCTTTTTTCCTTTCTATACCCCTCTCTCCTTCTCCTCCCAGGCCTTCAAATGATCTCAGTGGGAGATAGCTGTCGATCTTTGAGGATCCAGAGTCATGTCTGAGAAAGTTGAACAATGTTGTGTAATGTGAGTCTAGAAGACATCTGAAAATGTTCCCAGGGTGTATTTGTGAGGGAGGATCGGCACTGGGAGTGTTGCCTTCAGCACAGAGATGAGGTGGTGATGTTAGCTATTATCTAGGAGAAGGAAAGAAAGTATGATCTGCTACTAACAGACTGTAACACAAACCTGCAAATGCTGTCCTGTGCATAACACAGGCAGGAAAAATATCATTTGTGGTAACAAGAGCTGCTTCGAGTACTACGTCCTACTAACACTTCATAGGAATAGATAGGAGTACTAGTTCCCAGAGTTCAGGTTCTTTCAGAGCTGAGGTTTGGGTAAGAAATTTGAGGAAGTGGGTTTTCCTTTCCTGCTAACATGAATATTTTCTCTTCTGACAGCCAAGCCTTTCAGTCAAGTAGTAGAAAAAATTTCTGATATCTTTGGCTTTGTTCCTACTCAGTAGAAACAGAATAGATTCAGCATCAGTCCCAGAGGACTAATGTCAATAAATTTTAATAAATTTGCTCCTCTCTGGCTGCCTCCCACAACAAAATGGGTGCCACAAAGCAGCATATTTTTTAAGCCTAACACCCTAAAAATATGATCTAAAAAGTGAGCCTCAGACATCACACGTTATGTGTCGTCTGTGAGTCTTTCTCCCTAGCCAATTGCAGTGACTATTCATCCATTGAAGTGCTTCATCCTTTTAGTTCCTGGGCAATTCCTGCTCTGCTCTGAATAGGGCTTTAAAATTAGAAGGGATTTGCAAAGTAGGAGGTTTGAGCATTATAAAAATTTAAAGGAGAGCTGTCTGGATCTGAGGCTTTGACTTGAGACCATCTCTAAATCAAAGGTTTGGCTGTGCTTCACCCCCAGTGGGGCTCAGGCCTTGTGGTACATTAATGAAAGGCTGTTCAAGTACTGCTGTGTTACAGCTTCCATAATGTGGATTTTTCAGCAAAACCAGGAATCTAATTCTGAGGTCAGTGTCAGATTCATGACATTAAACTCAGCACCAATATCTTCCTTCTTGATCAGGATATCAGGCAGAGCGAGGCAGTGAGACTTAAAAGATTTGCACCCATTCACACTAGAAATCTATTGCAAAGCTGCCTAGCTCTCAGACTCGTGCAGCAGCCACAAGCCCTTCTTTTTTCCTTCCTAGTAATCTTGTGCAACTTCCCCTAGAGAGCATTATGGTTACTGGTAGGAAGTTGAAATGAAATAGTCTTGGAGCTAACCCAAGTCTCCTTCTTTTTTTTTTTTTCTTTTTTTTTTCCCAGTTTTCCCTCCTTTCAAACTACATTGAGAGTCATAAGGCAAATAAGCTTCCAGCTGACTCTGCACAGGAAGGAAGTCTGGATTTCAAAGTACTAGAGAGTAAATGATGCAATTAGGTATCAGGATATTCGAACTCTCCAATCCAAACAGAGTTAGTCCTCCTGAATAGCAGCAGCCACAGTACTGCACAAACACAATTACACAAAGGATGTGTTCATTACAATGTGAAGTTTACCAAAAACAAAGTCTTTTTTTTTTTTTTCCCCAATTAGATGTCTATTTAAAGTCCTTCTGGTTTAAATCAAGCTGCTCTGCTTTGCCACAGGAGAGCAAGGAGCAGCCACAGGCGCCGTGCTGCTCCCAGCCAGCAGCCTGGCCCCACTGCGGGGCACACACGGCTGCAGGGATGCCTGTGCAAGGCAGCAGAAAGGGAGACGAGGCCTGCAGCACAGGGGATTTCCTGCATGCCACATCCAAAATCCTTCCCCCACGGAAGCCCATGGAAAGTGTCCCCAGTCTGGTGGAGACAGGCATTTGAGTCCACAGGAAAAGGCCTGGTCCAATGGAAATGTGTGCGCTTGGGTGCAGGGCTGCCCTCATGCAGCTAATTAGTGCAGAGAGCTATGAACATGGTGGTGTGTGCCAGCATAGATACTCATCTGCTGCTGTTGGTGCCACTGAAGTCCAGGCCACATGCTCTGCTAGCCCAAGGAGTGTTCAAGCTCATGTTTCTGCTGGGGCAATAAGAGACATCCAGGCACTGCCCCGCTGGTGGGGTCCTCACCTTGAGCCTCTGCCCAGGGCATATCATTGTCCTGGAGAGATGGTCCAGCAGGGTGAACCAAAAGCATATACAAACGTGTGACATTACAGGGGATGTATTAATACACTGATAAAAAATGACTGCTGATGAGACTTGGCCCATCTCTGCACAAGGGCTGGTTCAGAGATCTGACAGTTCAGGTGCCAGTCAAGAGCTACCAAAATCCTTTTAGGTTCCCCCATCATCCTTGCTGCAAAATATACAGTGTGTTTTGGATGTAAGCACAGCTTTTGCAAAATATTCAAAATATGACAAGCTAGCCCATCTGTCTTCGATTTTAAAAATTTATAAGCTCTACACATTCAGAGACCTCATAGGCATTATGAATTTATGTTACTTAGTGTAAGCCAGCAGTGCTACTACTCCTTCAAAATATGTTACAATTTTATTGTAACTCTAATTCTTCTCCCGTAGATATTAATAGTTTCCCTTGTAGCACAATCTTGAAAACATTAGGTGGTACAGGAGGGAGTAGAGGATATGAACCATATGTTATTGGAGGGTTACACACATCCCACTACAAGTGAGACAACACTAAAATTAGATTACATACCTGCAAATGAATAGAAACAGCCATGTGTGTGGCTGAGAATAAATAAGAATCTTGAAACCTCAAATTGCAAAGTCATCTGACATTAATTGTGATATGCAATATCAACATCTTAAACCTACAATGTTATTTGACCTGTGGTGCGTGTAGTGGGAAGAAATAGGACAATACAGTAGGAAAGGCAGTTTAATAACAAAGCAGCACTTGTACGTGTTTTATATGCTGCTTAAATATTTGAATTACAATAATTAATGGAATAGCATGTTATAAAATTTCATACTTGGAGTGTTGATAAGTAAAACGTAGGAGTGCTTAGAGAATAGCACAATGAAAACTCTTTTTGTGAACCTGGGCCTTTAAAAGTGAACAAATTCAGTATGCAACTTGATCTTTCAGGTGGTTTGGATGAAGATTTCTATTTGCAGTGTTCTCTGAAATACTGCAAATTATAACCAAATGTATATATGCTACATTTTATTAGAGTTCTGGAGTAACAGTTAAGGTATTGACCTAAATATTGATAAAAGACAAGGATATACATCTGTTTCAGATACAGAGTAGTTACGGATATATAAATACAGAAGGAAAGATCCTCTGCTTGTGCAAAGCAACCTTCTGTTGTTGCACACAGTGAGGTTATCCCAATGAATACCATCTGGTTACATAGCCTATGCAAAACAAAGTGTTCAAAATTGTGTATATGTGGGTATTTTGCACTGTGGGTCATAGTCTTCACCAGGCAAGTCATTCTAAATGGACAGTATTTCCTGTATCCTTAATGTAAAAATTCCAGTTCCTGCCATTGCAAATACGCAGCTGTATTTAAGTCCAACTTGCAGTCATTTCATTAACACTGCGTTCACATACCTTTTGTTTCCTTACTTCCTTTATCATTTTGAGTTTTAAGAAAAATTTGTTTCTGTACAATGGGACAAATCTCAATGCCAGCACCAATCAAAAGTTTTCATATTTGTAAAGCACAATAAAAATAAGACATTAAAAAATATTGTAAGAAATACAACAATACTAGCTATCTACCTAGCACCATTTTGCAGCTGTGCAAAAGTGGAGCAACTCTAATTTTCTCTTTATGTCTTTCTACCAAAACCAATAGTTACTGTGACAGTGTAACTGAAAGCTTTCTTCCAGTGCATGCAGACAGAGAAGTAATGCTGGTGGAAAGGAAGGAACGTGGTCCCATGAAGCCAAACCACCTACACCAAGTTACTGTTGCTTAAAAAATGAAGGCATAGTTGGGTGCACAGTTCACATGTTTTACCAGGAGGAGAGCTTGAGTGCTTTGGACATTTGCATGGAATTTCTGGATGTCCATAATTCTCTTACGTCTCTCGTATATCCACATATTAACTCTGCAGCACACACAAAACTGGTCCCATGCTTCATGACCTGCTCAGACCTATTGAATTCTGCACATTTTAGATGTGTCTGATCCACTGACCGTGTGTGCCAACCATGCAGTACACCAAGAGTATAGTCAGTATAGCCTAAAGGTAATACTGCTGGAATAGTCCTGAAATGAGAACCAAGGACACATACCTTCATAAGTGGATTTTGTGTCCATCTTGGCACCAGAGATGTCTCTCGTCTCACGGGGGAGGCAAGGAAGTACTTGACAGATAGGGTGGGGGTTATAATCTTGTCTATAAATGGAGGTCAAATCCATGCTCTCATCACTCTTGACATGCTTTTCAGGTACTTTAAGTTTCAATGGCAACACTTCATGAGCTATGTAATCTCTCCTGTGAATAATAATTTCATTATGTCTTTTTTCTAAAGGACAAAATTATGCTCCTTCTGGACATACGCAGAAATTATTACTTCCTCTTACCTTCACAACCTAAGCAAGTTTGGATAGGATACAAGCATTAATGAAACACACTAGCCCTTCACTTTTGGAAATCCAGATTCTGAAAAAGGAACTTAGGCAGCTCTGGACAAACTCAGGCAGGACAGATTGCCCCTTCTCTCCACCGAGCAAGGTTAATGGCCTTCCTCAAAGCTATGTCTGTTATCCAGGGAAGTTATACCAGAAGACGTAACTTCTTTTATAAAGCCCAATAATTACAGCAGGCTATCTAGGCATGACAGAGGGAACAGCCTTCCCAGACAATGCATTGCACAGCTGTTTAGCCCCGGATGGAGAGAGAACAAAACATTTTTCCTGCTAGACACCAACTGAGAAACGAAACATCAGTGTGGTCAGACAGGCAGCTTTTTCTCATGTACCGTTGTAAAATAACTATGTTAAGATACTGGGGTAGTGTTACGTAACAAAACATCACAGAAACAAGATGGAGAAGAAAATTACATCACCGTCTGACATTCACTGACCTGAACCTATGTCACCACACACATCCTCTTGTATAGGACAGACAGCCTGCTGCCTGGCACCAGAGAATTCAGTTTCTAGTGTCAGAATAATATTTCAATGGTATGCCGATTTGTTTACACCTTTGGCAGCTGGGCAGGAGAAACGGTCAGTACTGGAGCTATTCTAATATTAACAGTACATTTTCTGAGGCTCTGAATTTAATGTATTAGTCACATAATTTAGGAAATAAACAAGATTCTCAAAAGACTGTGTGGCAGAGGGAAGGAACATTCACACTGCAAATTTTTAAGTATGGGGTAAAAACAGAAATGCAAAAGTAAATAATTCCAAGGGCATCAAGAATTCCTTATGTAGATGTCACACAAGTTGTAGCCACTTGGTATCCTTTTTTAAGGGGCCAAGAAAAGGCAAGCAGCAATAAAATAGGCATGCAGCAGCCTCAGTAGCAGGGAGGGTTCAATAACAGAGATGATCTTTCCCAAGCCACTCTCAGAGCACAATAAAACCCAATTTTGAAGCAGCTGAGCCTGTACTGGGGCATGTAACTGATCACAGGCAGGTGATTCTTCACCAGTGTGATCAAGCATTTCTTGGCAGCAAGAGCACTTTCTCTCACTCTGTCTATTGCATTGCAACAGAACCTGTAGTGGAGACAACAGCGGACAGATTGATGGGCTGGTAAGTCAGTGGCAACCTGCATCCAAGACACTGTGAAAAGTGGTACTGCCTACAACTCCTGAACTTTGTCCAGGAGGCTTATTGCTTACCTGCAACATCTGATGCTCAGCAGAGGGTTCACTCCATCAATTCACTCTGCCTGAGAGGAGTTTAATCACACAGAAGTAGAGATCCTAGCAGAAGTCTAACATATGGTGACACCTTTACACTAGGCCTTGGCACTTTCCAGGTGGATGTCTTTTCTTGTGAGTGCTGCCCAGAGGACAGCAAGATTTGCAATCCAATGGCTAGCAGCTCAAGCTCTGTTTTCTGCTCTTACAAGGGTAGGTGATTTTTAGTTGTTTGATAAAGTGCATGCTCTGAAGAAGCAAGTAGAATTAGTTTCTTCTTTTCAGAAACTTTTCACTAAACTTCAGGAGTAATAGTTATTATAGGAATAACCATCCTTGTCCAAGCAAGGGTAGTTTTTCTGGTTGACCAAGAAGTTTCTAGGACTCCTTGACAGAACCCACATAGTGGCTGCACCTCCTTACTGTCCTTAAGAGGACACAAATGAGCCCAGGATTTATGGGCAGACACATGGACATCTAGCTGCTTCGGCTCTAGGTGGGAGGCACACATAGAAGTGACGTGTGAGAATGTCTCATCAAAGCCCTCTCAGTCCCTGCTGAAACCTTTAACATAGAGAGAGGCATCCCTAATATGAGTGAAAGTCAGGCATTTTGGCCTTCAACGGCAACATTTGTGTTTTAGTTTGACAACTCTTAAAAAGGCATAGAGAGGGGAAGGAGTTCATAAAGCTTGTCAGGATAAGGACATACAGATGGTGTTAAGAGTTTATTAATAGCCATTGGCATCTCCTTGGTCTCTTACTCAGCTCAGCAAAGGCAAGTGTGAGGTTGTTTGTGACTGTGCCTCTGAGCACAAAGAAAGCAAATATCAGGCAACAGTGCAAGTGTGAGGATTTCTGCTGAACACCAGCACTGGGCTGCAGCATAGCCGAGAAGAAAAACTGCCCAGCACTACACAGGGACTACCCTGAGGAGCACACCCACACCCCCCTTCCAGTCATCAAGCTTTACCATATTCATACCTCCTCACAAACCAGTCACTCGTGTTACAGTGTACAAAGTGCCACACAAAGCGCAGAACAAAAGAAAAATACTCCCCAGATATCATCCGTAGTTTCCCAGGCAATATTTCAGCTTCTTTCCCAGAAGCCTTCCCAAAACAGGAAGCAAGCAAACACCAGGGCCATAACCATGCTGCTGTGGCCTGTGTTTTCTTCAATCAGATCACATCTCAGCCTCCTGGAAGTGCAAGAAAAATAACCGCTTCCCTCCACTGCAACAACTGGCCTCAGACATCCATCACTCCTCACCAGTGCTTGTATAACCCCAGAGTTGTTGTCTTCGGGTTCCCCTTGTGGAAAGCAATCATTTTTGTTTTTTCTATTGCCCATCTCTAAAACACACATTCTCTAAAACACAACCCTCATTCTCATTCACTCCTTTTCGTACTTTGCAGTTGAGATGCCTTCCATGGGTATCTGTGCCATCTTGTACTCATCCTTTGGTTTGAATGAGTCTCTGGGAAGTGTGCAGGGTTAAAGGGGGTATTTCTCCATGTACTCCGATAGCACACATGGCTTCTCGCTCTTGTCATAGGGCCTGGTGGGCAGATGTGGACAATGGTGACATCTGCAAGGGAAAAAAATAACAGGGGATTTAGTGCCTCACAGGTCATTTTAGATAGCTGACTGAAAATACCTTCTATAACCTGGCTGCAGGGTACAACTATAAAACAGTGGATAAGTGACCATTGCAATGAATGCTATAGCTTTGATTATACCAAGTCCAAAATCACACCCTGCACAAAGAATGGGTTGTTTCTGTCTTATTCCATAGCCTGCAGTCACAAAAAGTCAGCAAAGCCAACAAAAACAGCCTAAGAAAAACATGTTCACCTGGATGAAGAAAATAAAAAAAATTAATCTGAAATACAGTCAAGTACTCCATATTGTACTGGACTGGAAACTCCATTTAATGTTCCTTTTGTTCCATTTCTCATCAATTTATTGTCCTACTTTGCACACTTATTGAGCTCACTTGAGTAGATAAGTGACAGTTTGGGAGTCTCTATTCACTCCTCCATGAACTCATACTTGGACAGCAGTGCTCTGGCTTTAAATGACACACATGCAGGAAAATAGAGACATGAACCATAATGATCTCGATGTCCTCCTGCCATAACTAGCTGCACTTGTTCTGAGATCAGCAGAAACAATACCAAGGAAGTATCTCCTATGAAAGTCTGAGCATACATGCTGAGAGCAGATGTTTGTACCTTGATAAACAAATAGACACCTTCTATGATCAGGCTCCTGAAAACTTACAGAACAGCTCTAAAGATGAAAATAATGATATGAATAATTTCATCACATTTTTGCTATTTGCTGTTCTTTCAGTACTTCACAGAATCCTTCCTTTTCTGAAAAAGCCACTTCTGTAGTAAGCCAGAGCCTTCAGATTAAAGTAGTTCCATCAGCTCCCGTAGATCAACAATGTGATGCACCAGCACAGGCCTTGCTGCTGGTGAGTGGGCACATCTGAAAGGAGAAGCTATACTGCAGCACATTTAAGGTGTCAGGGTGGGGGAATGAAGGCTGCCATGTAAACAAGAGAATCAACAGACGGGCGAACAGAACAATCCACCCTTTGGCTCTAGTGGAGATTTTCTGGAGGACAGCACCTAAAATATGGAAAACATCATTTGTTACTTCCCAAAGCAGTTATGTAAGTTGTTGACTGCTGGTGCTGACTTTGAAGGCATCGCTGTTTCTGCCAGCTGAAGCTTCTAAAACCTCTACATCACTGTAAGTATATTAGTTCTGGAGATAGTCTCGTATGAAGCCAGATGACCACTCCTAAAGCTGTGGTGCTTTCCAGTCTGTTTTCACTTATATAGCTGTATACACTAGATGTCACTGTATGCTCTCCCAGGAAAGGGTCAATTTCTACTGCTACTTGCAGTGGCACATAGAAGTGCCATAACTCCTAGAGATCAGTGAAGCTATCCTGGAATGACTTTTTCAAAACAACAAAAAACATGGCATCCTCCTACCTATCTATGGATTTGAGTCAATACAGGTCTATTGACATGGTAAACAATAAATTTCTCAGTATGGAACCCTGAGGTAAAGTTACTTCTGAAGCTAAAAATTCTTAAAATTAGTGTTGATTAATATATGCTTACTCCCTTAAATTAGACAAAACAAAATCAAAGTCACATGCATTCTATTTTTTTCAATGAGAGTAAATCTTAGAAACATGGAAATCGTCTAAAACATATCACACTTATTTTAGGGGCTCACCAAATTTCTTAATTAATACTGTGTCTAAATCCAAAGCAGTTACCTATTTAGAAGTCTGTACTCTGTCTGAGCAACATATTATTTACCAGGCTGCAGGTGTTTTACAAAAGTTGTGTTACTGAAAGGAATGGTAGGTAAGTGACATTTTTTGTTTTCTTCATGAATGAAAGAGGGCTGTGTATAAAACCAGTTTGTGTTTTTCATTATAGGATTGTTGCTACTTGTCTTCAGCGTTTCCTGCATTGCTTTTTATACAAAATCCTTTAGGCCATGCAGAACTGTATAACATTAAAGCTGAGCTACTGTTGCGACTTCTAGCCTAGACATGACAAGGCCAGATTTGTTAAAACTCAGACACTTTTCAGAGACTTTGCAGAGCTGAAACTATGGAGTTATCATTTCTTGAAGCAGATTCAGTATTATTCTCTACCAATTGCTACTATTACAGGTGTTCACAAGAGCAAAAATAAGTCCCGTTACAGAATCAAGATCTCTCAATGCTGGATGCTTCTCCCACACATAACAACAACAACAACAACAACAAAAAGGCAGTCTAGCCATAACCAGGCTCAGTTGTGGCTTCAAGCAAAGGGTGAAACAGAAAATATTTGTGTATCTGTAGACTGGCAATTAGTGCGACTTAATAGGAGCAAAAAAAGCTTTGAAGGCCCAGCATCCACCATACAGACACCTTAGGGTGGGTTTACCCTAGACGAGCTCCAGTCCAGTGCTCTGCCAGAGGAGCCGGAGATCCTCTCTCTTTGTGAAAGGAGCTCAGACAAGGTACTGCAAGACTGCTCCATAATGTGCACCAAAATGAGGACACTGAGGACTAGCTGATTTTCTGCAGAAGCTCACTCCTGACTGGAACTAAAATACCAGCATGGATTATCCAGCACTGGTGACCTCCTTCTTTCCGTGCTGTGGCCAGGCCAGAGCAGCGTGCGGAAGGCTTATCCTGTCAAAGACAGACTTTGGATCTCACCATGTGATTTCTTCCCAGAGACATAACAGTTTATGTCCCTTTCCAGTTTGATTTAAACCTGCTGGAGTCAATGTGAACTTTGCTGATTAAGGACTTTAGGAATAAGCCTATGGGACTCACAGTGAGAGGAGGCCTCTGGTTTTATGTCTCATACATCATTCCTGTCAAAGTCAGAGTGTTCCCTTCTGAACGTATGCTTTCCAGTGCTCCATCTAGTCCAGATTTGAGTTATTTATTTAAAAGAGCTTCTATACTTAGCAAAATCACTGTTAAATCAGATGTTGAGCAACCTAGGGTCAGTCAATGTCTGCTTACTCTTGCTTGTCCACATGACATTCTTGAAATGCACTTTGTGACAAAAACCTTCCAAGCACAAGCTGCACTGACACTTTCTGGCCACACTTGTGGTCTTTTAGCATTCCTATGAATTATTCCTCATCCTCCAAGGGAAAATGATCTGCCTATTCTTTCTGCTTCAAATCTGTTGGCTTCACACTTCCCTTAAGTGCACTTTCTTCCCACTGCTGTCTTAAAGTCTCTAACACAGCAAGCTAGTCTTAAGCTTGACTTTGGAATGTGTTGATGAGGCCCTTATGTTAGCTTTTTATGACAGAATTCACTCAAATAGGGTGGGGGAAATAGCTATACCACCTTGTTCACCACAGCCCTGCAGTAGCACTTTGCAAATAAGGAATTAATGACACTTCATTAACATCATCAGGTAGTATCCCATTACAGCTCACCTGCACACACACGGTGTGGAGGGGGTCTCTTCCAACACTAAGCTCCAAAAGTGTTCCAGAGCAGAGGTTCTGTGCAGTCCCCTGCCTGTGTCAGACAGGCTCTTTGCCACAAGCACTTGGTCCTGTATCCTGACAGACGTACACAAGGCAGAGGCCTGTGCCTACCCAGTGGCCCTGTTGGGAGCAGGAGACATGAGGGGTCCTGCAGATCAGCATGGCAAGGGTGGGTAGCCCAGATGCCCCTCCAGAAGACCACACAGTAGTAGGAAGGTAACAACAGTTTGCTGAACCTATGTTTTTCCCCTTGCAGGCATCTGGTTCTGTGAATACTAGGGGTCTTCTGAAGAGCCCAGGATGGGAAAAAAGGACAGGATCTCCTGCAGACAGCAGCAGACCTAGTTTGCCAAGCAGTTTGCCTTGTGATGAAGCTAAGCCTACATGAGGGACCAGCAAGATCTGGCGGTGTTTTATACCTCAACTATTCACCCACTCTTCATGTGTACATTTCTCCTTTCTCTGTTTTCAGGCACAAAACAACAGAATGAGATTTTTCAGAGTTAGCTCTTGGGAAAAGCACTTTCCCAAAAATAAACCCCTCACAATTGGGCAGAAATGCAAATCTGAATCTTCTGTCTTCTATTATTTTGCACTAAATTGCAATGTGTGCCCACAGATATTAGATTAACACACATTCTATCAGACTACAAGCGAAATATGATCGTCGTTGGTAACTCACCACGAACATATGATACAATAAAAGCTTCACTTCTGCATCTAAAGAGATATTATTGAAAATATTTTACTGAAGACTAATGTAAATAACAGAGCAAGACTCTCAAATATAAGGAATGGAAGAACACTAGACCTTGCATTTTGCTACACTTTACTACTTCTGGCATGATAAATATTTATAAAAGAACTACATAATTCTCCAGTACTGAATTCACTGTTATGTGGCTGCAGCAAGATGGCACACTAATGTCAGAACTAAACAGCCGAAGTCATGAATAAATGGTAGGTTACCTTACAGTTGCTATTGTTTTAGTACTGCATTTGTCAAACTGTACCTGATTTTCTAAATGCTGATGAGACCTAGATTTTGACATTTCTTAGGCTTGCCTGCTTAGATGTTTGTGTTTTTCTTCTTCTTTTCTTTTCTTTTTCTTTCTTTTTGGCTAATTCTACTCTGAGTTTCACTTGTCCAAATTATTCTTTACTTAATTGGGGTCTATCAAGTTAACCTGGCCAGTATTTGTAATCAAGCATGACAAGGAAATGCATAGGTTTTTTAGGCCCACTAAGAATTATGGAAGAACACCAGACTCTTGGGGGGTCGAATGCTGGAGAATTTCCATTTTGAACCACTTAGATTTCTAGTAGCCTAGAAGCAGACAATGATATCTTGAAAGCAAATATTTCCCAATAAGGGAACCTACTCTGCTGAAGTTTTGGACTCATTCTGCAAACATTTTCCATTTGGCAGAACTGAGCCTTCTGATTCCACATAGCCATGTGCTGTCCATATTTCCAACATAAAATTAGCAGTTATATACACTGTTGTATATGTAAATCAGCACATTAGTATAGAGGACATCAATGTAGGAAAAAATGTGACAAAATTCACATTCTGCAGTTTATACATTTGATGTGGGAAGTGACCCTAGACCTCTTATTCCCAGGCTACACTCTCAACCACAAAAGCAACAGCTGTCTGAGATTTGGATTTTATGCTTTGTAGATGAACAAGTAATGTGCTCTATGTAGTTCACTTAATTCTCAACAGCACCACCGAACACAAACTTTACACCAGTTGACATCAGCTCTCATCAGAAGGCACTGTCTCTGAAGAAAAAAGAAACTACTGCATGTCAACATGTCCTGCTAGTCCACAATGAGAAAGCCAAGAATTCAAAACAGCATTGGTAATAATTCACACTTGCTCAGCAATTTCATCCAAGCAAAGGATTCCAGATGTGCTGTCCATGTGAAAATAAGATGATCAGGACCTTGCCATTGTGGAGAAACACAGGGACAAAGACAGAAACATTCATATAGATGAAATACTGTATCATATGAAAAATACTATGGGCATGTGATCCTTAGGGTTAAGCATCAGGGTTTTTTTTGACTAAAAAGAGCACTCTCAGCTTACAATTGGAGATGTAACTTGTATTCTGATTAAGCAGGTTGAGGTGCATCAGCAAGTGTATGCTGCTGCTGAAACTCAGCCCACTTGTTATAGACCATTTTTGATGTACTTGTACCAAATTTGTTAAGTATGGAAAGAAAAAATATGTTCTGAAGCTATGTTAGCAGAATGTGGATAGCTAGGCAATAGCATGTAACTCACCTACCAGTCTGTGCAGTCAGAAGAAGATACTCTCAGCTCAACAAAAGTCTAATTGTTTATAGCCCTGGGGTCTTCAGTTCTGCTGTTACCTGTTCCCTCCCTCATATCACGCCACACGTACACCTCTATGCTACATCCCATGTCTGCATTTTCAAGGCCTCTGCTATCACACCAGGCCAGTATTGCCTTGCATTGCATCACTATGGTAGGGTCATAAGCTTTGCATTCTGCACAGAATAACTACAGGTTACCACTAGCTGTATAAAATTGTGGCAATAGAACATGACTGCGCAGAGACAAGCAGAACTAAAATAAATAAGGTGATGGCCACCTGGACATTAGAAGAATTGCTGTTAAGTTAAAAAGAATAAAACAAAGCCCCAGGCAAGCCAAGAGAAATTCAAATTCTAGTAAGTCCTGAGGTCTCGTAGAGTTAATACAGAGCCTGCAGGTTGTTCTAGTGATGGGAATCCTGTATTTATTGGGCTTTGGGGCTACACAAATAAAGGTATTATGGTCCCTCCTTAAATTTTATTTTGTCTCTAACATTATCCCCATGCCTAGCACAACAGAGGTTTTGAGGTCAGTTTCCTAGCAAAGTGCAGATACAATACTGATATCAATAATAGACATAATGTATGCATAACAATAAATAATATTTATTATTTAAGTTATATATGGGACCCCCAAACAGATTTTGTGAAAGAGCATGGCAGATATTTGTTTCTTCCCAAGTCAATAGTCAGTATCCAATTCCCTTCATCTCAGACAGCTCTATTGTTGGAAAACATTTTTAGCCACAGTTTTCCTGAACAAAAACTAACACCGACATAACTTCTGTATTCTCAAGAAAAAAGCAAGCCAAGAATTCAAAGTACATTAAAAAATACAATGATCACCTATAACCTGTGGTAAGTGTATTGGTTCTCCTAGCCCATTTCAGAAAAAGTATTTCAGATTTACGGCGGTTTCAAAGGCAGATAAAAGAATATATGCAAGTCTGGAGAAAGGATTGAGTAAAGAATCCCCCCAAAAATGGAACTATACATTAAAAAGACAAATTCTGGAAAAATTCTGGAAAGCAAAACATTCAGAACTGAGAAGAAAAGTTCTTTCCACAAATGATGGTGTAACTTGTTGTCATGGGTTGGTGCATATTTTCAGGCTTCAGGCAGAAGGGTATTTGTAGCTTTCCCCTTTAGCTGCTCACTCCACATTTAAGGAGATCAGATTAGACGGAGGACAAATCAGATCTTGAATGGTAATGCATATTTTTCTACAGACTCTCACAATGCATACAAACAGCATTCAATCGTGGCTCACAAAGCAAGAATCTTCAGCTTAACCTGCTCATTCCTGTCTCATAAAATGCCCTCTGTTATGCGACATTTCCAGCTTCCATGGTGCAGCTAAGCAGTCTGCACCAAGTGCTGCATTGCAATCGGTTACACGTTGATACAGGTTGAAAACAAGCATTTCTTGCAACATCTTGCACAAGAGTGTTGTGCCCTCATGTGGGGGCATTAAGGTATGAACTATAGCTCTTCCCCTATGTAAGCTGATCATGCTGAGAGCAGCACTCTTTTGTTTGATTAAATTGCATCTGTATTGCTCAGAGTATCTCATAGTTAAAAGCAAGATGAAAATCAGATGAGAATACCTTTTGAAATCATTAAGAACTACAAACCAAACTTAAATGGTAAAATGAATGCAACTCCCCTGCCTTAAAGGGTCTTTGGTTCATCTAAACAGAAGTTAAGATGAAACACCTGAACAGTTTACCAGCTCATATTAAAAACATGTTTAAACCTAGAATGGTTAACTTGGAGCCACAGCCCAGGACCAGAATCCAGGGTGTTTGATTTCATTTTCTGTATTTACCACAGTCTTCACAGTCAGCACAGCTCTCTGAGAGCTAAAGATAAAGTACAGCATTATTCAGAGAAGTAGGAGGAATCCTGCAAGGATTTCTCAAGATTTCAATGTTATAGAAATCTCTAGCTCAGGTAGAACTACAATAATGTCCAAGTAAAGATAGGAATGTGAAAATGCACCAGAGAAATGGGGCATGCTCTATGTCAGGAACTGATGATTAACAGACAGGCTGCAAAGAAAATCACTGAAAGTGAGTCTTTATTTGTGCAAATCTTTTCTCTTCCAAGCAATGGAGATGCAATCAGAGATCCAGCTACATGACTGGGTTACCAAAGGATAGACGATAGATTAGATGTCTGTGAAAGGAAGAGGAGCATCCAAGTGCAAAGTATCAAAGTATATTGCATATAAATATTGGATGTGGTAATAATATCAGGACAATGAAAACATTTTGGTGGAGCACATGGAAGGTACGAGGTTCTGCTTTTAGATGGTGAGTGGTCTTGAAACCAAAAGTAAATGTGCATAAAAGAAGAGATCGGTTGAGAGAAGTTTGAAGTACTTGTGATCATAACAGTACAAAAAAAAAAAAAAAAAAAAAACTCAATTGAATTCCCATCCAGCTCAGGAGCTTTTTTCTTTGTGTCATATCAGAATGTTGAATTCTGGATGCAAAACTTCACTTTTTCTTTGGCACATAGACTCTTTCACCAAATGCTGGAAAAGATGGATCAGTGATCACATCCAAATGAATAGAAGTGATAACGGAGAAAGAGAAGTTTGACACATTTGCACACACATTGTCTTCACTGTGAAGTCAGGCAAAAGTTTAACAGAAGAGGAACACACATTTATAGATGTACAGTGCTTATCAGTGGGAAAAGAATGAAATGTGGTCAGCCAGCCCTCCGAATTCACCCACATCAGAATGCCACCACTGGGAATGTGGAAGGAGGCCAATACGCTGGGGTTTGCTATTACATGTTGTTGTGGTTGTGTCCCTTTCAAAAGCTGCACACAGTCATCATGGTCATCCTTTTTAATGACCAAGTGAACTTCAAGCAAACCCCATACTGCGCTCACTATATTTCACATAGCCACTCCTGTCTTTTTTCACATTTTTTATCTTGCTTTCTACATGTGCAACCAGTAAACAAATTCTGTTACAATCTTCCTGCTAATCTCATCTCAAATACCCTTAATGAGTAAACATTCTACTGTCTCTTCAATACTCATCAATATGATTTTAGGTATTATCAGTACAGTTCAGAGGGCTTTGTTGACTTGCTGTATTTCAGCACCTAAAGGCTCACAGGCGATAATTTGCAGAAATAAATATAACTATCTTCCTATCTCCTTCAAACGTTCTCTTTGAAATAATATAAGCAATTATTAAGAATATTAACTCATTCAAAATAGAAAGTATAGCAAGTAGAAAGGAAGTCTTAAAAATCCTGATTAAACTCCCCCTTCCCCCCAACAAAAAAAAAAATATATATATATATATATAAATAAATCTGTGCAAATGCAGGCAATAGAGTAGACTCAGTAACTATTGTGTTGTCAGAACTCACTCATCCTAGCCAGACACAGGAAACAACAGAGAAACTGATGCCAAAATTCACTTTTGAGAGTTCCAGGATCTGTAATAGTGAGAGCACATACAAAAAATATGTGGCTGCATTATTTTTGTTATCTGACACAAGACGTTAGCAAAAGAAAGGTCCAAACAGTCCAATAATTTTAATAAATTATTTGTGGAAACAGTATCCTTTAATACTGGAATGTGCTCTTGATAGTAAACAGGTAGATATCTATATCTAGGGATACTAAATTTGGTTGGTAATGTGTTTAACTTCACAAAATGAATACAACGATTTCTCTGTACCCTCCAACTGAGAACTAAGTTTTATACCCCTCTCCACCAAGACAGCGGTCAAAGAGTAATTAGACCTGTTATGAAGTATTATAAAGCCATCATTATTTCATGCATGAGAGCTCAGATTTCAGTACATTAACACAATCACTGCATATCATATTTTATACAAACTCATGATGACAGATTTTGTAACTTACTAAAGCAAGACCTAGTGAAGTTCTTCCCTGTATGTGCATACCCACTGCACCTAACCAGCAATGATGGAGTAAATACTTTTACATCTAAGATTGTATAGCACTGCCATAGATCAAGTAGAGGCATATACTCGGTATTTACTTGAGACAAGAGAGAGAAAGGAAAGTATTTCATATAAGCCAAAATCCAAGAGATTCACATATCAGACCTCAGAGAATTCATCTGTAATCCACAAAGATTGACCAGTTTAAGTAGACAATGTCGCTTCCTTACGTGAAGCAAGGTGTTTGGATGTTAATGTCCAGTGTTACTGTGAACAAGCTGTGCCCATACTTAGGATGCAGATCACATCAGTGAATCCTGTCTGGGCTGGCAGGAGCAGAGACAACAGAGGGACATCTGACCTACTCAAGTATAGTGAATGCTCAAAGTATAGTGAATACTCAAGTATAGTGAAATGCTCAGCTGCATTTCAGGCTTGCAGGGATATTATAGCTTGTAAAACAGTATCTTTAAAAGTGTGCTAGGGAGGTATTGAATGAGGGCAACTTCTCTTCTAGACTGATAACTGTCAAGAGCTTCTCGTACAGATGACAGGCATCTGTTACATTTTATGTTGTCTGCTTTTGTGTTCACACTATCGAGGAACAAAACTCGTGGAAATAACTACATTAGAAGCTCGGAGAAATTCAAGAAAACTTCTAGCTTTAGATGTTTCCTAGGCTGCAAAACTGTTGGCCAAAAGAAAGAGTGCAATTGAGGGCATCAGAGAAAGGAATGAGGGAATGAATCAGGATTGAAGACATCATGGTGCATCTGGTGTGCCTGCTGAAATGGTAGGGAATGGATTACATAGATTAATTGTGTCATCCTTCATCCTAGTGATCATATGATATCTCAGGTCTCAGTAATACAGTACATCTGGAGTGAAAAATGATTTAGTATGAAACAGTCATCAGCTTTGTCTGGACAGATGGCTACCAGTCCTTGAAAAGAAGCTAGAGGTTTGGAAAAGTCAAGTACACCCACATATACTGGGGTCAGAAATGGCAAATACTAACATGTATCTTGGGGAATTGACTGTCTTCTGGCTGCACCTGGGAAACAAATGAAGGACCCTTTTCCCCTATTCCGGTAGACCCCAGCAATAACAGTGGCCTGCCCATGACCTGCTAGTTCAAAAGTCCAGTATGTGGAAATGCTATGCTGAAAATGGAAAACATGCCTCCTTCTGAAGGAACTGCTGAGCTAAAGGTCAGTACTCATAAACATGCAAGCTCTTAAATGGAAAGACTATTTCTCGTTTATTTTTTTGTTTTAATGTGAAGCAAATCCCTCAATCTAAGCTCCACAATTCTGAAATACCCTGGACTTTCACTTTGGACACAGACTTCATGTTTGGCCTCTATGATAATAAGGAGCTGAGGCTATGATGAAGGTTCTTTTAAAATTTAGACTTCATTCAAATGTTGATGACTTGTGTTCTAAATAGAAATATGTTAGACTTTCTTTGACTCCTCTTATTCAAGCTCATTTTTTGTTGTATGTATTCGGAGGAAAGTACAGTCACACCGAGTGATGTAGAGAAAAGGTAAGTGGAGAAATAATGCAGATAATTGAAACATCTGTGAAAACTGAAAGGAATCAAAGCTACCTAAACAAGTACACCAGCATATGGATAATTAGCTCCAACACTGCTATCCTTCACACCATTTCAAAGTGTAAGTAATTAATTGATAAATTAATTGATAAAATCTTGCCGAGGCGACCGGCTCCGGGGCAGACGCGTGCTGCAGCGGAGCGCGGGATCGGGACAGGCAGGGCTATTTTTCGGGCATCGAGCCTATGTGAGGGAGCCGCCAGGCACCAGCAGCCCTCGTGAGGGAGGCTGACGAGGCGTAGGCGGAGCCAGCAGCGTCAGCGACAGCTCCTCCCCCCGGCCGTTCAAAGGCAGCCCTTAGGGAGCGCGAGCGACCAGGAGCGCGGCGAACAGGGCCGGCAAACAGGGAGTGACACGGCAGTTAGCGAGGCAGTGAGCGCGGGCAGGAAGGGCGGGGACCCATCGTCGCTCTGTTGCAGCTACCTCTCCCTTCCGTGCTTGTAACCTGCTTGCATAGAACCTGACCATGGTATCAACCAGGCAGAAAACCATGGACTCCGCATCTCGTGCAGCATCTCCAGCCACGGTCACCACAGTGGCTACTCAGACGGAGGGATCCGGGAAAAACACAGCCGTCCAGGTCCTGGGCTGCAGAGTGTGCCCCAGCCTTCTGTCGGTCTCCGACAGCAGTGGTGGGTATGCCTGTGGGAGGTGTGCCCAGGTTGAAGAACTGCTCAGCCAGGTAGCGGTGCTCCGGGAGGAGGTGAACAGGCTCAGAAGCATCAGGGAATCGGAGATGGAAATTGACTGGTAGAGGTGCACTCTACCCTCTCTGAGGCAGGCTCACGAACCTGCCACAGCACAGGCGTCTCCTGTTATGTAGAAAACGGAGGTTCCCTCCTCCTGCCAGGCAACGGGAGGAGACCTAGATCATGGGGGGGAATGGAGACAGGTGCCTATTCGGGGTGGTAGGCGAGCCCTCTCTCTGCCCACCTCACCTTCTCATCTACCCTTAAATAATCGATATGAAGGACTAGAACAAGACAATCTGAATGACAAAGTAGATAAAAACCTGTCCCAGCTGGAGGGGGCGCCTAAGACAAGGCGATCTACACATCGCATTGCCACATCATCCTTCAAAAAAGAAAGAAGGACTATTGTTATGGGGGGCTCCCTTCTGAAAGGGACAGAGGGACCGATATGCCGACCGGACCCAACCCGCAGAGAAGTCTGTTGCCTCCCTGGGGCTCGGGTGAGAGACTTCGCCAAGAAAGTCCAGCGCCTGGTACGGCCCACTGACTACTACCCGCTACTGGTCTTTCAGGCTGGTAGCGGTGAAGTAGCAACGAGAAGTCCGAAGGCGATCAAAAGAGACTTTAGGGATTTGGGGCGACTACTTAGAGGATCAGGGGCACAGGTTGTGTTTGCCTCTGTCCTTCCGATAGGGGGGATCGAAGCTGAAAGGCGTGCTGTTCACATAAACTCGTGGCTTCGAGACTGGTGTGACCGGCAGAACTTTGGGTTCTTTGATCACGGGAAGGTCTATGCTACACAGGGCCTGATGGCACCGGATGGGATGTGCCTCTCTCGAAGAGGGGTAAGGATCTTTGGTCAGGAGTTGGCAGGGCTGATAGATAGGGCTTTAAACTAGAGTCGAAGGGGGAAGGGGCTAAAACCAGGCACGCCGGTGAAGACCTAAGGGAAGGTACGCTAGAATCAGAGGGGCTGGGTGCCAGTGAGGTCCTTCGGGCAGATCCACAAGGTGCTGAGTGTAAGGAGACGCACCTGAAGTGCTTCTACACGAACGCACGCAGTATGAGGAATAAAATGGATGAGCTAGAAGTCCTGGCCCAGTCCCGCAACTACGACATCATCGGCATAAGCGAAACCTGGTGGGATGAGTCCTGTGACTGGGGTGTTGCGATAGATGGTTACAGGCTCTTCAGGAGGGACAGGCAGGGTAGGCGAGGTGGTGGGGTGGCGATGTATGTGAAGCAGGGGCTGGACTGTGTGGAACTTCAGGTCGGCGATGGCAAAGTTGAGAGCCTCTGGGTAAGGATCAAGGGACGAACGAATAAAGGGGATGTCGTTGTGGGAGTCTATTACAGACCGCCTGGCCAGGATGATAGCGCCGATAAATTATTCTTTACAGAACTAAGAGAGGCCTCGAGATTAACTCCCCTTGTCCTTATGGGGGACTTCAACTTGCCAGACGTTAACTGGGAGTGCCACACGGCTGACACGAGCAAGTCCAGGAGGTTCATGAAGCACCTAGATGATAACTTCTTGGTGCAGGTGCTAACGGAGCCAACTAGGAAAGGTGCCCTCCTAGACCTGTTGCTGGAAAACAGAGAGGGTCTGGTGGGAGATGTGGTGATTGGTGGCCGCCTTGGTCAAAGCGACCATGAAGTGGTTGAGTTCAAAATTTACGGTGACAGAAGGAAAAGTGCCACCAAAACCTCATCCCTAGATATGGGGAAAGCGGACTTCAGGCTGCTCAGGGAACTAGTCAGCAAGGTCCCCTGGGAAACTGCTCTTGAAGGCCTCAATGTCCACCAGTGCTGGTCATTCTTTAAACGATGCCTCCTAGAAGCACAAGATCAGGCAATTCCTAAATATCGCAAGTCAGGCAGGCGGGGCAGGAGGCCGGCGTGGCTGACCAGGAACATTCTAATGGAGATTAGGCGGAAACAGAGAGTGTTTCGCTACTGGAAGGAGGGCCAGGTGTCATGGAAAGAATACAGGGATGCTGTTCGTGTTTGTAGGCAGAAAATTCGTGTGGCCAAAGCACACCTAGAGTTGAAGCTGGCTGTGTCTGTGAGAGAAAATAAAAAGGGCTTTTTCAGATATGTGAATGGAAAAAGGAGAACTAAAGAATACATAGGGCCGCTCCTTGATAGGGAAGGTCTCCTCACAGACAATGACATAGGCAAAGCAGAGACGCTTAACGCCTTCTTTGCCTCTGTCTTCAATGCCGATGATGGGCTTCGGGACCCAGGGTGCCCTGAGCTGGAGGACCGGGACGGTGGGGATGACAAACTCCCAACCGACCCTGAACGTGTGCGGGATTTGCTACTCCACCTGGATCCCTACAAGTCCATGGGTCCGGATGGGATTCATCCCCGGGTGCTGAAAGAGCTGGCGGACGTCATCGCGGAACCTCTCTCAATTATTTTTCAACGATCCTGGGAATTTGGAGAGGTCCCGGTAGACTGGAAGCTGGCAAATGTTGTGCCGATTTACAAGAAGGGTCAGAAAGAAGACCCTAGCAATTACAGGCCTGTCAGTCTCACGTCAGTGCCTGGTAAAATCATGGAGAAGATGGTTCTCGAACTTATTGAGGCGCACCTGGGGGACAAAGCAGTCATTGGTCCCAGCCAGCATGGGTTTGTGAAGGGTAGGTCCTGCCTAACTAACCTGATTTCCTTTTATGATAAGATCACCTGTATGATGGACCAAGGGAAACCAGCTGATGTGATTTTTTTGGACTTCAGCAAGGCTTTTGACACGGTTTCCCATAGGATCCTACTGGACAAAATGTCCACCATACAGCTAAATAAAAACATCATACGATGGGTGAGCAATTGGCTAACGGGCAGGGCCCAAAGGGTTATGGTAAATGGGGCTGCGTCAGGCTGGCGGGCGGTCACCAGTGGTGTCCCTCAAGGCTCCATTTTAGGGCCGGTACTTTTCAATATTTTTATAAACGATCTGGATGTAGGAATAGAAGGTATTTTGAGCAAGTTTGCTGATGACACCAAACTTGGAGGAGTTGTGGACTCAAATGAGGGTGGAAAGGCCTTGCAGAGGGATCTGGATCGGTTGGAGAGCTGGGCGATCATCAACCGCATGAAGTTCAATAAGAGCAAGTGCCGGGTCCTGCACCTGGGACGGGGAAACCCTGGCTGCACGTACAGACTGGGCGATGAGACGCTGGAGAGCAGCCTAGAAGAGAGGGATCTGGGGGTCGTGGTAGACAGCAAGTTGAATACGAGCCAGCAGTGTGCCCTGGCGGCCAGGAGGGCCAACCGTGTCCTGGGGTGCATCAAGCACGGCATCGCTAGTAGGTCAAGGGAGGTGATTGCCCCCCTCTACTCTGCGCTGGTGCGGCCTCACCTCGAGTACTGTGTGCAGTTCTGGGCACCACAGTATAAAAAGGACATGAAACTGTTGGAGAGTGTCCAGAGGAGGGCTACGAAGATGGTGAAAGGCCTGGAGGGGAAGACGTACGAGGAACGGCTGAGGTCACTGGGCCTGTTCAGCCTGGAGAAGAGGAGGCTGAGGGGAGACCTCATCACAGTCTACAACTTCCTCGTAAGGGGGTGTCGAGAGGCAGGAGACCTTTTCTCCATTAACACCAGTGACAGGACCCGCGGGAACGGGGTTAAGCTGAAGCAGGGGAAATTTAGGCTCGACATCAGGAGGGGGTTCTTCACAAAGAGGGTGGTTGCACACTGGAACAGGCTCCCCAGGGAAGTGGTCACTGCACCGAGCCTGTCTGAATTTAAGAAGAGATTGGACTGTGCACTTAGTCACATGGTCTGAACTTTTGGGTAGACCTGTGCGGTATCAAGAGTTGGACTTGATGATCCTTAAGGGTCCCTTCCAACTCAGGATATTCTATGATTCTATGATTCTATAATTCCAGGAAGCCACCTGAGGCACAACAGTAGCATAGAAACTATCACAAACTGTACATAAATTGGGCCAACTGTGATGTATAAGAAATGTTTGTTCATTATTTTTCATGGCTATATTAAGAAGGGAACAAAAGGAGCTGCTCAAGCAGCGGTAAAAACCTTGAGACATCCTGCCTGTTGATGTCTCGGATATACGGTTGAGAGAACTTTGTGTAAACAGTACAATTGCCAACCCGATAACCCACTGCCCTATCTTAAGAAAAACTAACATGACCAAATAAGGAGGAGAAACGCTGCAAACTAAGCAGAGGAAGACTACTGCCTTCATCCGCGCGACCACCAGAGGGACAGAGACGACCCCCTAGCAACAATCGACGCAGCCGCAGTACTAGAAAGGGGCCACGTAACCCCGGAAGAACCTGATGATAAAAGGGGACTGCGAAAGGGGGAGGGCGCGCGCCGTTTGGAGGAGCATGGACTCCCCGGCCGTCCAGCGCTGTTTTGCTTGCTGATCGCTTACTCAATAAACTAATTCTTTCTGGCTAAAAGAGTAATTTATAACAAATTTGGTGCCGTGACTCGGATAGAGGTAATTTGATCGAGAAACCTATCGAAGGGGGCGCCCCGCCGATTTCGGCGGCCTTCGCCGGGACTACTCCCGTTCAAGCCCTCTACCGACGAACCCTAAATTTCGGGCAGCAAGCAAATAAAGCCGGCAAAACCTCTAGGTAATCTCTGTGCACGAAGGCCAAACGAAGACCCACGGGGTGGGTAAGTATAGGCCGGTGATCCGTTCGGTCGGGGTTGGTGATCCCGGAGTGCGTCTGTGTGAGACGTCCAATTGCGGACGAAGTGAGTGCGGACCCCTCAGTAGTGCGGTTCCCACATCCCGCGAGGGACTGGGCCACGACAAGGGGGAAGCGGCTGTGTGTGTGTGTGAAGGCACTCCGGAAGATGGGACAGAAGAAGAGTAGGCCTTCTTGTCCCATGGGTGGGGTAATGCCTAGTGCTAGGTTGCCCCCTATTCCCCCAGATAGCCCACTGGGGTTAATGATTAAGAATTGGAGTGATTCCCCTTCTAGGCGAGGAAAGGATAAAGTAAAAATAATTCATTATTGTGTTGAAGTTTGGGGAGGTAGGCAAATTATTGGCCCATATCTGGGTCGTTTGACGACTGGGTGTGCCAAGCCTTAAATGTTTATGTAAATGCAAAGGAACCTTTTTGTTTAGAGGAGAGCGAATATGCGAGCTTTTGGATTGGCTCAGAGAATCGAGTTAATCTGTACCCTTTAAAAGAAAAAGGAGGGGCAAAATTACAAATTGTGGAGCCAAAATTACAATTTGTGGAGCAAGAGGTAAAGTACCTGGGTCACCAGTTAAGTAAGGGGACTAAGAAGTTAGACCCAGACAGAATCAGTGGAATATTGGCTTTAGCGTCCCCGCGAACTAAAAGGCAGGTATGACAATTACTAGGATTAATAGGCTATTGTAGACAATGGGTAGAGGATTATAGTGGAAAGGTAAAATTTCTCTATGAAAAACTGACTAGAGACAGGTTGCTGAAATGGACTCGGGAAGATGAGGAACGACTGAACAAGTTAAAGGAGGAACTAGTACGCCCCCCAGTGTTAAGCTTACCAGATTTAAGGAGGCCGTTTTGTTTTTTTTGTGAACAGCGCAGAAGGCACGGCATACGGAGTGCTGGCCCAAGAATGGGCAGGGAGTAAAAAACCTGTGGCCTATTTGTCTAAATTATTGGATCCGGTTAGCCGGGGTTGGCCAAACTGTTTGCAGGTAGTGGTAGCTGCTGCCTTGTTAGTGGAAGAAGCACAGAAGATCACTTTTGGGGGGGAAATCAAAGTAATATCTCCACACAATATATGCGGGGTACTGCAACAGAAGGCAGAGAAATGGATCACTGACGCCAGATTATTAAAATATGAAGGAATTTTGATTTCCTCTCCGAAATTAACATTAGAAACAACCTCCCTACAGAACCCTGCTCAATTTCTTTATGGGGAACCAAATGAGTCCTTAGGACATGATTGCCTCCGAAATATAGAAGAGCAAACGAAATTGAGACCTGATCTAGAAGAGGTGGAATTACCCATCGGTGAACAGATATATGTGGATGGTTCCTCGAGAGTAGTTGAGGGAAAGCAAAAATCAGGATAGGCGTTAGTAAACGGGAAAACATTTGAGATAGTGGAATCTGGACCTTTGAGCCCTAGGTGGTCTGCCCAAGCTTGCGAGCTATATGCCATATTGCGGGCCCTAAAATTGTTGAAAAATAGAAGCGGTACAATATATACAGATTCAAAATATGCTTATGGGGTAGTACATACATTTGGTAAAATATGGGAAGAAAGGGGGCTCATCAATTCACAAGGAAAGGGTTTAATACATCAGGAATTGATTACCCAGATTTTACAAGCTATCAGAGAGCCCAAAGGAATTGCCGTAGTACATATAAAAGGGCATCAAAAAGGCCTCAACCCTCAGGTTAGGGGTAATAATCTAGCAGATCAGGAGGCAAAAAGGGCATCATTAATGAGTATAAGAATTATAAGAACGAGGGAAGATTGCCCAGACTGTGGGAAATAGTTAATACTTATACTTAATACTTAATATATAATAATTAATATAATAATTAATAATATAATGAATATATAATAATACTTAATATAATATTTAATACTTAATACTGTGGGAAAGACTTAAAGGAATTTCCATGTTATGATTGCTGGAAGGATTTTGGTTTTGATGCCATACAATGTAGTTGCTCGTTCTGGGAAAAGGAGGAAGGGAAAAATCCGCATTGCTACTTGCACGGGCCCATATATACATTGCTCTGCTTTACGCAGCCAGAAAAAGGATAAAATGGCTCAAATGGGTATAAAAGAGATGGGGGTAAATGGGTATTGCCCGATGGACGGGAGATGCTCCCTAAGTCTGCAGCTTTAAGAGTGCTACGGAGGTTTCATGAAAACACTCATTGGGGAGCTCAAGCACTAGTGGATCAATTTGCTACAAGGTATATGTGTATTGGGATATACAATGTAGCAAAACGAGTTGTGAATGATTGCCTTGTCTGTAGGAGAGTGAACGCCCGACAAATGAGAAAAAGAGTGTTAGGAGGTCGGGAATTGGCGCACCGACCTTTTGCCAAAATCCAGATGGATTTCACAGAGCTTCCAAAAGTAGGAAGGTATAAATACTTATTAGTGATTGTAGACCATCTCACGCACTTTGTCGAAGCTTTCCCGACGACGAGAACAACGGCCCATGCCGTGGTGAAAATACTATTAGAAAACATTATCCCGAGATACGGGATTATAGAAACAATTGATTCTGACCGAGGCCCGCACTTTGTATCGAAAGTGTCCCAAGAAACTATGAAAGCTTTGGGGACAGATTGGGAATATCATACTCCGTGGCACCCTCAAAGCTCTGGAAAGGTGGAACGAATGAATGGTGAAATTAAAAAGCAACTAACAAAGCTTATGATGGAGACAAAAACCTCCTGGGTGAAATGTTTACCGCTTGCACTATTGAATATCCGGACACAGCCCCGAGCCGATGTCGGAATCTCACCTTTTGAAATGCTGTATGGTATGCCTTATGATTTAGAGATGCCATCTGATCGCCCCCAGGTACAGGATATCCAATTAAAAGCTTATTTAATACAGCTTATGAACCGACGGAGGGAGTTGCAAGCGAAAGGCTTGGTGGCTAGATATAGCAATCCATAGGATACAACCTGGAGATAGGGTTCTAATTAAGACATGGAAAGAAACGTCTTTAACACCACAGTGGGGAGGCCCCTATGTTGTTTTACTTATCACAGAGACGGCTATCCAGATGGCTGAGAAGGGGTGGACGCATGCCAGTCACATGAAAGGACCGATCCAGAAAAGCGAATGGGAAGCGGTCGCAGGCCCTGATGACTTAAAGCTCACGTTGAAACGAACTCGATAAATATGGTCTAACTGTCTATGTATCGTAAAAAAAGGGGGAGAGGGGACCCTGTTTGATCAGAAAAAGGTTGCAGTTACCCGAGAAACTCCCCTGAAGAACACTGCTGCTGCCGAGAAGAACCTGCACCTTGTAGTTCGCTGCAACCGAACTGACAAGTGAGGCAGAGAGTGAAACAGTGGGGAATTACGTGGCCAGGTAAAGAACTCCGGAAAATGGGCCCTAGCCATTTTTTTGCGATACATAGTAATGGGTACGATTGTTTTCACTGTTCCTGAGTCTGCGCACCCTCACAAACCTTTTAAATGGAGCCTGATTAGATGGGAAGATCACCATGTTGTTCAGCAGATAACTACTGCTGGGGGACTGATAGGGGAGGCATCATCTATATAAAGAAGGAAGAGACTAAGAGTCCCCAACGGGTGGGACCAAATCAGGAACTGTCGGGGAGTGTTTTGAGGATTCAGCCTACACAAGCTTTTAGAATGCTAACTCCTAATAGCCCTAAACCACTGGAGGTTGCTAATAAATCAGTAAACCCGGAGTACGGGATTAGAAATGAAGGGCTGACCGGGAGAAACATATGGAGAATCATGAATGCTAGTTATCAGTTGTTGAATCAAACAAATCCAGACGTGCCTAGACCTTGCTGGTTATGTCTTGATATAAGGCCCCCATATTACGACGCCATTGGGGATCTGGGAGAGACCACCCGTTCAAACGAAACCGATCCCCCACAATGCAATTGGGGAAGGGGTAGGAATAACATTAACGGAAGTAACTGGGAATGGCAGGTGCGTAGGCACGGTCCCTGGTGAGAAGTTCCATCTATGCAATATTACAGAAAATGTTACACAATTAGACAAAGAAAAATGGTTAATACCAGCAGATAACACTAGATGGGTCTGTTCATTGATGGGTGTTACTCCTTGCTTATCACTCAAACTCTTTAATGTGTCTCAAGATTTCTGTATACAGGTAATAATTGTACCAAGAATTCTGTACCATTCTGAAGAGTGCTGTGTATATGCAGACCACACTGGAGTAGTGAGGGATACAATGATGAAACTCAGAGAAGGATTGGAAAAGAGGAAACGAGAGAATGAAGCCAGGCAGAATTGGTACGAATCTTGGTTTAATTATTCACCTTGGCTTACAACTTTGCTGTCAACAATAGCAGGACCCTTGTTGTTATTAGTGTTAGGGCTAACCTTTGGACCATGTATTTTTAACCGAGTAATCGCGATTGTAAAAAGCCGTTTAGAGGCAGCGCATTTGATGCTTATCCGTGCTAAATATGAGCCTGTAACTATGGATGAGGATGCAGAAACTTTAATGCTCAGTAGTCAGGCATACCAGGAATTAATGAACAAAATAACTAGCTAAAAGAAAAAGGAGGGATTGTGATGTATAAGAAATGTTTGTTCATTATTTTTCATGGCTATATTAAGAAGGGAACAAAAGGAGTTGCTCAAGCAGCGGTAAAAACCTTGAGACATCCTGCCTGTTGATGTCTCGGATATACGGTTGAGAGAACTTTGTGTAAACAGTACAATTGCCAACCCGATAACCCACTGCCCTATCTTAAGAAAAACTAACATGACCAAATAAGGAGGAGAAACGCTGCAAACTAAGCAGAGGAAGACTACTGCCTTCATCCGCGCGACCACCAGAGGGACAGAGACGACCCCCTAGCAACAATCGACGCAGCTGCAGTACTAGAAAGGGGCCACGTAACCCCGGAAGAACCTGATGATAAAAGGGGACTGCGAAAGGGGGAGGGCGCGCGCCGTTTGGAGGAGCATGGACTCCCCGGCCACCCAGCGCTGTTTTGCTTGCTGATCGCTTACTCAATAAATTAATTCTTTCTGGCTAAAAGAGTAATTTATAACACAACCACTTTCTCTGCTATATTGTGAATGCATGCATTACAGAAACCAAATTTTCCACATGTACTTTGACGCCTGTATAGGACACATCCTACATGATTGAATGACTTTCCTTTCAGATGGCCTCTGGAGCAGAAAATGCTGTGAAGTCTGTCCTAAATCCAGTAACTGCTGTACTTCGGGAAATTAACCATCCATAAGTCATGACTGCAATGGAAATAAATATTACTGATCGTACACGAAATGTGGCCATGCAGACAGAAAGTGAAAAGCAAGAGAGGAGATAATGGAAACACAGGCACATAAATCAATGAATTTAAGACTACTAAGAGAAGGGAATTCATTCAACAAGATAGTTCTATTAAC
This sequence comes from Anser cygnoides, assembly GCF_040182565.1. NCBI lineage: Eukaryota > Metazoa > Chordata > Aves > Anseriformes > Anatidae > Anser > Anser cygnoides. Next base: position 1,303,621 of record NW_027103066.1, read on the forward strand.
ATCCGGGTTTTAACATAGAAGATAAGATGGTTTTGAGCCACTTATCTCAAGTGAATTAAATGACAATTGTAATGTAAGTAGTGCCCTTCATTCACCACAAATAAATGATGTGCCCAGAGTAAAACAAAGCAAATAGAAACCAACTCACAGGATGAGGTTGGCAGTGAAATCCGAGAACATTTCCATGTCCTATTTACACAATTAGGGGCACCTGCAAGGAGAATAGACTATTTTCTTTTCTAGTGAAATTAAAAATAAAGAGGCAGCTTGCCTCAGGATGGATGCTACTACTTGCAGAGAATTTCTGAGACAATAGGTTAGTGCTTCTAATATATGCAGCCTTGAATTCAATGTCTTATTACAGAATATAGTGAAATAGATATACAAGTACTCAAGAAGAACAGACAGAAATGTTTTAGAGTAAAATTGAATGTTTAATAGTAAGCATTTTAATAATTACTGAGATGTGAATTAATTGATTTGAAACAAAAAAATGTTTCCCACTGTTTTGTGCTAAATTAGCAGCCAGTGCTTTTACCTCCACTGAGACAGAGCATGCTGGAAAATGAGAATGGGAGTTGAGATACACAGCCACAATTGTCTGCCTCATGTTTGATCTTGAGAAACTCCCTTGTATCCAGTGCAAACTGCTCACAGCGCCCCTCTTGAGTAAAAAGCTGAAGATATTATTGTATCTCTGCTCACAGGTTATCCACCAGTGAATCTCACTTAATTTGCCTGTCCCCCCTCCCCAGCCCCAACCCCAACCCCAAATAAGAGTTACCATTGTTTTATTTTTACAAGTGGAAGCAGAAAAAGACAAAGTGATGCTGCAGCAGGTGCCAAAGACAACTGCATTGGAGCCAGTGGCTGATGAATTCTGCTCTATGTGCCCTTCAGATTGTGCTCCCTGCCCAAACAGTACTGTAGAAGACTACCACAATACCAACTTTTTTCCACTAACTGAATACAAGCAGAGTGATCCAAAAGCAGAAGCCAAGCTCAGTAACCCTTTGCTTAGTAGGCAAAGGATGCTAAGATGTGAACATCAGCAGGCTTGTGTTGTCACATAGCCTCTGCAGGCAGAAGTGCTGTGCTCTCCTTCAAGCCAGAGGAGGTCACAGTCCAGTCATAAAAGTTGTGTGACCATTTCTATGGGAAGGATGTAATGCAAAAGCAAAAAAGGTCTAAACCAGAACACATCTTAACTACGCTTAATGTTGGGAATCTGCCTCAGGACAGAAACTTCTGCAAAATGAGAGGCAGGATTCTCAGTCAGGATTATCTATGAAACCCTAAGGCCTTGATTTCATTTTGAATATAGGACATTTTACACTGAGCCACACAGAGAAGAAAGAAAACACTTTTGAGCAAAAGACTGAATTTCCCTTGTCTGAAATAATAAGCTGTCTGCACTGAGTGGTATCATCAAGTGTTTGTTCATCATGAATACAAGCAGAAAACTGTGCTAAGAATGGAGACTTCTTTGATACCCATTTTAGAGCCCTTCAAGTCTGATGTGGGAAAGCTACTCTGTATTTCACAAAGGTCTGCCAGTTGCTGCCACAACTACTGGTACTGCTGCCACAGTAGAAGTCAACTTCCTCTGTGTCACAGGGAGTCCCTCCCCTCTGCTCGCACAACAGGCTCTTCCGTATCTCATCTCTCAGTGACAGTGTTCTTCAGAAAGGAGGAATTCTCTGCCCTGTCAACCCTGACCCCTCCCAGAATCTCACGCATTTTTTCAAGGCACATCTCAAAACCTGTGGACCATATGCACATCTGCAATCCCAGCCTGGAGTCGGTGTAATTCCTTTACTCAGAGTGCAGATCCAGCCCCACAGTATGCTTTTTTCTGGTGCCTTTGCTTTTTCTTCAGCTGTGTTCCTGCTTCAGCATGTTCTGAAAACTTCGATGACACCTGATGTGGTGGTGGGATGCTTTGCAATCCGCGTACCTTCTGACCACAGCCTAGTGTCCTCAAATCTATGTAAGATTTAGAAAAAATGTTTTTAGAAAAATAATTATACAATTAATTTATTATAATAAAGGGGAAATTAATTTCCTTTCATCTTTGGAAAAAAACAGTAATTATGATAAACAGGCAAATGGACTTTAAAAACTGTCTTAGATTCAGAGAAACTAGAGAAATACCCTAGCTAATTTCCTTTTACACTAGTGAAACGAAGAGCTATTCCTCTGCAGTCAGTAGATTTAAACCAATGTACAACAGCAGCACTTAAGAAGAAAATAAGGTCCTGTATTCTTTTAATAGGACTTGAGCTTGGTACCATAGTAAAAATGAATGCTGCTGCAAAACACATGCTAAAAGCACACTTTCAACAAGTGTTCTAGTTTTCAGGAAGCATAAGAAGAGTGCTGATAAAACTTTGGCAGAAGGTCTCCAACATCTGCTTACTGTGATCCCTGTTGGATAGGATAGGATAGGATAGGATAGGATAGGATCGGATCGGATCGGATAGGATAGGATAGGATAGGATAGGATAGGATAGGATAGGATAGGATAGGATAGGATAGGATAGGATAGGATAGGATAGGATAGGATGGAACGGAACGGAACGGAATAGAACAGAATAGAATTGAACAGAACAGTTGGAAGGGACCTAAAAAGATCATCTGACCTCTTCAGGGCTGTCCAAAAGCCAAAGCATGTTACTGAGGGCATTGTCCAAACGCCTCGTGAACACCGAGAGGCACGGGGCACCAACCACCCAGCTAGGAAGCCTGTCCCAGTGCCTGACCACCCTCACGGCACAGAAATGTTCCCTAACGCCCAGCCTGGCCCTCCCCTGGTGCAGCTCTGTGCTGTGCCCGTGTGCCCTGCCATCGGTGACCAGGAGCAGAGACCGGCACCTCTCTGCTGCTTCCCCTCCTCAGGGAGCTGCGGGGAGCCATGGGGTCACCTCTTGGCCTCCTCTTCTCCAGGCCGGACAGCCCGAGTGTGCACAGCCTCTCCTCACGGGCATGCCCTCCAGGCCTCCTGCCGGCCCTGCTGCCCTCCTATGGGTGCCTTCAAGTACCTGAACACCCTTTTTGTGCTGTGGGGCACAGACCTGCACACAACATGCAAGGCAAGGCTGCACAAATGCTAAATATAGCAGAGGAATCACCTCTATATGCTGTGCTGTGTTAATGCACCCCAAAATGCAGTTTGCCCTCCTGGGTGCCAGAGCACACAGCTGGCTCATGTTGAACTTGCTGTCCACCAGCACCCCCAGGTCCCTTTCTGCAGGGCTGCTCTCCAGCCACTGGTCTCCAAAACTGTGCCTGTGTCCAGCATTACTCCGTACCATCTGCAGCACCTGGAATTTTCATTTATTGAGCTTCATATGTCATTTCATGCCATTGCTAATCGCCCAGTGCGCCATCCTATTCAGATCCCTCTGCAAGGCCTCTCATCGCTCCTGGGGGTTTTCTAATTCCTAAAACTTTCAAATGTGCTCTGCATAAAGCAAACTAAGAAGGGAAGGGACATGAGGAAAAAAGAGATTTACAAACAACTCCCTTGCTCCTACCTACATCAAATTTGTTTCTCTCTCTCTAAAAGGAAAGGCACTTTTTCACCATCTCTATTTTTCTGTTGAATTTACAACCTGAAGTGATATAGGAAAGCCTGGTTAGCAACATGGCAATACAGTCTGACAAAATAATAAGTTTGGAAAGTGGAAACAGCTTGCGTATGCGTCCTTCTAGCTCAGAGAACTGCAGGCAAATTTTGGCTGTTAAAAGAAACAGTCACCTTGCCAGGATGGGAGTTCTTAAGCCATAAAAACCTTTTGATATTTAAAAAAAAAATCAAACAAAGGAAGTTAAACACCAGGAAAAATTAAGGTTTCCTGTTGGAAAAATAAATAAATAAATAAATAAAAATCTTGCCTTTTCCACCCCCCCCCCCCCCCCCCCATTTCTTCCTATCTCTCCGTTTCTGAAACAGTCAGTTTTCACTACTGGTTGGTGATGGGCTTCCATATTTCCAAATTTGTAAAGTAAGAACACAATCAGTCTTTTTGGGGAGAGATTAATTTCCTAGTCTTTCCATCCTTCCCTTTATAAAATGGCTTTCATATTTTAATCTCTGTTTTGTCAGACTGTCAGACCTTCACAAGCTGTAAATTAGAACTGAATCCTGAATTATTGACAGGCTTTCTTGGACAACATTCTTTCATCTTTAAAAAAAAAAGGAAAAACAAGAAATGCACTGTCCATACCCCAGAGAGGTTTTGTTAACTTCGCTTCTGAAAAAGCCCACATTTCAGATGAAAACTCTGAGCGGTCTTACTTTCTGCAGACAGATACGCATACTGGACATCAAACTGAACCTATTCATAGTGGGTTCATTATAGGGCCCTCAAAGCAACAGCCGAACAACAGTAGCTACCATCATTTTTTATTTATTGACTATTTTTACAAGTATGAGAATGGCAAGAGAAAAAAAAATAGCAAAATAATAACTTGCATAGAAATATATAATTTGTTTTCTGCCATGATGCTTACACTGGAAATCTATATTATTGTTGTATTTGACTATTTATGCCCCTAGTGCTAAAGGTACACATAACAATTGATAGTCATTTTTACTATGCTCTTTGTCATGAACACAGATAGGCTAAGGAAGTGCTGTTACTCACACTTTCCAGACAGAGAACTATAGCACTGACAAATGCAGTAGGCTGTTGTCTGTGGAACAAAAACTAAAAGCAATTTTTCTAGCTTTTCAGAAGCTCCAGATAGCATCACCTCCTTCTTACCTCCCCAGAGCACTTGGCTACCAGCACATTAGCACCAATGAAATGCTATGATAGCATGCTGGGCATCAGGAAAACTATTATCATCATGTATCAGCACCCCAAGAGAGTGTGTCCTGACTACCTCAAGCTATTTTGTATCTTACAAATAGGAAGGAGGAAAAATTAGGTTCATTGGAAATGTCTTTCACTGTTTTGTTTCTTGAACTTATGTTACCACACCAAAAGTAGTTCTATATATCCTCTCACTTTCAGCTTTTCTGATCAAAAATATATATACATATCAAAAGCATGAAGTCCCCTTTCATGGGGGACTTTGAAAATTATGGCCTTTCTATCCCTAAACATAAATATTTAATTACATCCCTGTCAAATCAAACACAAAAAAAACTCCTCAGGTCAAACCAAAACAATGCGTAAGGGAAGCAATTTGGGTAGAAAGAATAATACAATGACATAAATATTTCCACAAGTCTCCACAAGATATCTATTTAAATATTAATCAAATTTTAAACTGTGGTTCATGTGCCACAGTGAACAACCAGTTTTTCAGAAACTCTTTGCATCAAGCAGATGTGGAAATGAATATGGAATTTAAGAAAATACATTTCTTTCAGGAAGATACTTAGCTAGAATACAGGCTACCATTTTAAGATTTTTTAGCAAGTGTAGAGTTCACAAAATATATTAAGACTACAAGTTCCTCTACAATTACAAATCATTATATTCAAGGCAAATGCTCCACAAAAGTCAGTGCATTATGAAAGTAGGTCACACTAAGTAGTCATGTGTCCTGCAAGGCTTGGAAATTATTTACAAAACTATTAAGGGCCATAGTTACCTATCTTCTCTTTGAAGTATATTACTACAGGTTATTTATTTCCGATATTTACAAGCATTTTAAACAAAAGACAGGGCATTTCTTGGAGAGATGCCAATGCAATAACAAATTGGTTACAACCATTCAAAAGGGACACCAACCTCCAGAGTACACCCCCTTTGTTTTATTTCAGTACAATCAGTATACTCTTTCTGAGAACTTGTACCAGGCTGCAGCACATCAGACTATTTATTCATGAGGCAGTTGCTTGAACATTTAAATAAAGAGCAGTAAGAATTATGAAAGGATTGATAGCATTTCAGACACATAATCTGCCTGAAATACTTGTCCATGTACCCAACTTACTTTACTTAGTTACAAATTTCTGGCTTTGCCTTTGGCTAGCTCTTTCAGCGCATGATGGCTAAACTTTTCTATTCTATGTGCAAGAATTTATCAGCTTGTTTTCCTAAAAACTTTAGAGAAACCTAAGGTACTTCCAGATTACACAACTTGTAATAATGACAAATTTTCACAAAGTGAATTCCAGATGCTTCTCAACAGCCATTTGTAATAATTTGGATGTTAGAGTCCTTTCAACAGAAAAAAAAAAAAAAAAAAAAGAGGCCTTCACAGACTGTAAACAAGAATTTGTAACACTAAAAAAGAGAATTAATCTCTCATAAACTTTAGGTAGGTTTCTAAATACCAGTATTTACTACAATCAGATTAACTAAGATCCATTGTTAGGTTTCAACTGGGGAAATGCATTCTTTTAATTAAAACCAGTAATTTTTAATTAATTTTTTTTTAATTAAATCCAGTACCTAGAGGGGGCCTACAGGAGAGCTGGCATGGGACTCTTTGCCACGGAGTGTAGTGACAGGACAAGGAGTAATGGGGCTTTGGGCAACCTGGTCTAGTGAGAGGTGTCCCTGCCCATGGCAGGGGGGGGGGTTGAAATAAGATGATCCTAAAAGGTGCCTTCCAACCCATACCATTCTGTGATTCTATGAAAACTGCCACAATATTTTCTGGGATTTCCTGCCTGGAAGATACAACTTGCATACTTCATAAAAGGCATAACCTTTTAAACTTTTTTCATCAGGAAGCCACATGCTCATGAGCACAACGTACCTAGAACATTGGCCAAAGCATTCCAGCCTTTCCAAACACCTGGAAAGAAGTGTCTAAATCACAGCAACACTCAGCACTGCATTCAGCTTTGGCCGGAATAGTTAGCAAACATCCCACAGCAGAGCAAGTTAAAAAATAGTTGCAGAAGCACTACATATGCCTTTCAGGCCAGCCTCCTGTCCCCAGGGGTGTGTTGCCACCCTTTGGAGCCCAGATGCACAGCCAAAAAGAGCAAGGACAGGGACCAGCAGTGCTTGGTCGCATCAGATCACTTTCCCTTCAGATCAATGCTTCTGCAGCATCACGGGGCTCTCTGGGCTTCTCTCTTCCTTGCAAACGCTCTCCCCAGGACCTAGGCTGTACGATACTGAGGATTTGAAGTATCTCTTACTCTGTACTGGGACAGGACATTATGGGTGTGACCAGGTTTCATGTCACATAAACAGTGAATAGATAAGGGCTGCACTTCCTCACTGGCTATCTAGAGAAAAGGAAACCTAAGAAGCAGGGTCGCAAAAATCCACCAGAAGCCACGAGAAGGAACAGATTCCTGCATACCTTCACCTTACCGAGATATGGAACCAAAACTTGCAGGGTCAGGCAATGCTAGGTTATGCCTGTTTGAAGCAGCAAAAAGAAACCCTCAGTGGAGATTCAAAGACATGTCAGGAGATGTGGGAGGGGACAATGCTCTTTTGTTTTATTTCCTTTATCGTTTTGTCAAGTGATTCTACAGGTGACAGAAGGAATAGGCACTGGAAATATTGCACATACTCAGCTTAAAGGCCTAGTCAAGCTGCAAAATACCTCATATTCTGACCCTGGCCTTCAACAAAACAGGCGAGGCATCAGCTGAGTCCTGTACACCAGCTCATGTCCCATTGCCAAGCGCCAAGAACAGAAAAGCTGGAGGCTAAAGGCTGCAAGTAGAGGATCTGAATTTTCTGCTCATCCTTTATGTTCTGCAGCCAGCAAGATCTGTGGGATGACCCTACCTTCTCTCCTCCCAGTACAGATGTCAGCATCCAGGAAAAAACAAGGAGGGAGAAGTATCTGAAAGCAAAAGTTTTCCCACTTGCCTGGTGAAAGAGTTGATGGAGTGCAGTTTAAGCAGCTGGAAATGCAAAGCACTTTCTATCTGAATTTAAAGAAAATTAATAGGAACAGATTGCCCACATTAAATCCAAGTTATTTTTTTTCTTTGAAATTGAGTAGCCATTAATATAAACTCAAGTCTGGGTTGTTGTGTTCCTATGCTTGAAAATTGGGAGAGGGCTGTGCTCTTGTAAACCTGCATTGCCCATATTTCCATCATGCGCTCCAAGAGACTGAATTTCTGAAAATGTTCCTAGGTTATTTGAGTTGGCTGTGAAGTAAAGTGGGTAAGCTACCTTCTCAAAAAATGGTAGTACTCCAACCAGTAGCAAACTTAGACATGCTGTTGGAAATCCTAGTTCACTATGACAGATCATTTCTTGGACAATATTTTTACAAGGCAAATGTCACAAGGAAAATGAAGCCTACCCAGAAGTATTGTTCAAATAAATATTGACTACATCTAATGGCACTAACTAAATAGATCAAGCTAATATGAGCAGGTGTCCTGGTTCCAGTTAGGACAGAGTTAATTTTCCTCATAGTAGCTGGTAGGGTGCTATGTTTTGGATTAGGATGAGAAGAGTGCTGATAACATGCTGATGTTTTAATTGTTGCAGAGCAGTGTTTACACCAGGCCAAAGACTTTTCGGCTTCTCGCTCTGTCCTGCCAGCGAGCAGGTTAGGGGTGCAGCAGGATCTGGGAGGGGACAGACCCAGGACAGCTGACCCAAACTGGCCAAAGGGGTATTCCATACCATCTGACGTCATGCTAAACAATATATAGGGGTGGCTGGCCAGGGTGGGGGGGCCGGCTGCTCGGGGATAGGCTGGGCATCGGTCAGCGGGTGGTGAGCAATTGCATTGTGCATCACTTGTTTCTTACACATTATTATTAGTAATACTATTATCATTATCACTATTATTATTATTGTTATTATTATATTCCTGTCTTAATAAACTGTCTTTATCTCAACTCACAGGCTTCACTTTCCCATTTCTCTCCCCCATCCCAGAGAGGGAGGGGGGAGGGTGAGCGAATGGCTGTGTGGTGTTTAGCTGCCAGCCGGGATAAACCACAACAGCAGGGAAAAAAAAAAAGCAAAGACCAATAGATAAATTTTGTCATGCATCTGTCGCTAACCTCATACTTTTTGCCATGCATTTGGAGTGGGAGACCAGAAGGAGACAAATTGGAGAAGGGGGACAGATACTATGCCTTGTTCATTCCCATTGAAAGCACAGCTCCTGCAGATTTCCTATCAGAAAAGGCTCTGCAGCAGTCAGATATGTGGAGGGAAAGAAGCTGCAAGCAGATGCTCCCAAGTGCATAGAGATGTGAGAAATATGCTGGGGGTGGAAGCAGGAGAGGAAAACACCTGCTACTGAAATGAGCAAAAGTGCTTAGGGGGAGGATGGGGATAAACAGTGCAGGAAGACAATTTCTGGACTTAGACAAGAGGACAGAGAGTGTAGAGGGATGCTGACGGATTGGAGGGAAATACTGAGAGCCCTCAGAGGTAAAGAGAAACCCAAAGATTAAGTGGGAAGGAAGAAGTGTGGGAAAAGGCAGGAGAAGAGGTGTCCAAGTGCTAGGAAGAACAGCTACTTTGGAAATGGATTTGCCTTCAGTGAATAATTATACTATTAGGTGATTTGGACTAGTTTTAGAAACACACTGGCAAAAACACACTGTCTTTGGCATGTTAAAGCCTCCTTACTCTGCTGCATTAAAGTGCAGCTACATGAACTCACAAGAGCTCACTAGCGAGAGGTATTCAGTCCCTTTAAAAAAAACAGATATAACGAGATTGAAAGTACATGTGTGGAGACTTTCAATGCTAAGTAGACCACATATTAAGATTTTTAATAAGAAGTATGTATGTGAATGGTTGAAATCTGACATCCTTCATTCCTGCCCTTTTGGCTTATGCAAAGCTGGTCATCAAAATGAGCCAGTTCACTGGTGCTCACTTCAAAAGTCAGTGCAAATCCTAAACTAATGGATTGTTACAAGTCAGAGAACTTCTGCCATCTTGCACATTGAAAGTATTATTTTGATAATGATTTATGTTGTGTTTTTTTTCCATAAATATGTTTGGAAGGCTGCTCTCAAATTATGGAATGCAGTTTTCTGGAGTAATATGCCTCTCAAGGAGTACTGCTCGGTTCTTATGAGAGTTAATAGAACCAATGGTGAAAAACAAAGCGTTCAGAAGCTAGGAAACATTGCAATTACAGCTGCTCGTGGAAGATCAGTCCAGACACATTGTCTCTGTGGAATATACTACAATTTAAATAACACAACCAAACAACGTCTCCACAGGAAAAGACTCATTGAGAGTCAGTTCAAAAATATTTTGGTCTTCTGCTTATTTGTTAGTTTGGGAGTGGCTAGCTTGTTTTGCTGTAACAGATCAGTAAAAATAGCTGCTGGCACATCGATGCTACAGATGTGAACTAGAAATCAGTATGTGGGAATCAACAAGTGCCCTCTTGGACTCAGTCCGTTGTTTGTCTTTGTTAGCTGCCAAGTGGGTCTTGGCAAGCCCAAGTGATCTCAGGCCAGGTAATTTCTTAGAATCATAGAGTCATAGACTTATTAAGGTTGGAAAATACCTCCAAGATCATCTGGTCCAACCATCCCCCTACCACCGATGTCACCCACTAAACCATGTCCCTAAGCACCACGTCCAACCTTTCCTTGAACACCCCAGCGACAGTGACCCCACCACCTCCCTGGGCAACCCGTTCCAGTGCCTGACTGCTCTTTCAGAGAAGAAATGTCTCCTCATTTCCAACCTGAACCTCCCCTGGCACAACTTGAGGCCATTCCCTCTAGTCCTAACACTGTGAGAAGAGGCTGACCCTCAGCTCCCCACACCTTCCTTTCAGGTAGCTGTAGAGAGCAATAAGGTCTCCCCTGAGCCTCCTCTTCTCCAGACTCAACTTATTCTTACGTGCCTTGCCATTTTGAATACCTCAGAGAAGCACAACCTAAGATACACATGGAAATCTGAAGATTTGGCATTTTTATCAAAACCTAGAGCGATGGTAAGTGATCACACTGACTAGATTTGGTGTTTTACTTAAGAAATTACATTCTTCAGAAGGAGATTTTTGCCATTGGTAAAGTTATTCTGAGTTATCTGAACACTTGAAAATAGCCAATCCATACATGTATCGAGACCGACATTTCATGCTTGTTAATAACATGATAACTGAAATAACAATATGGCAATCTGTAAGCAATCTGGGTGACTTCTGGAGTGCACTGAGGATAACATCTTGCTGCAGACAGCAGATAGCCCAATGAGAGAAATGTTACTGGACCTGATGCTCACCAACGCAGATGAACTAATTAAAGAGGTCAAGACTGGAGATGGTCTGGGCTCCTGCAATCATGCCCTAGTAGAGTTTGTTATCTTGAGGGATATTGGCCTGGCAAAAGAGTCAGGACCCTGAATTTTAGAAGAGCAAAAAGTTGTTTACAGATTTAATGGGTGAGATCCCTTGGAAAACTGTCCTTAGGGATAAAGGAACTGTTCAGGCTGGCAGGACTTGTCATAGAGCACAAGAGCTCTCAATTCCCACGCATAAAAAATCAAGCAGAGAAGACAGGAAACCGGCATGGCTTAACAAGGACCTGCTGATGCAAACTGAAGAGTAAGAAGGAAATGCACAGGCAGTGGATGCAGGGATGTGCGGCCTGGGAAGAGTACAGGGACACCACACGGACACGTAGGGGTGAGATCAAGAAATCCAAGGCACAATTAGAGCTGAATGTAGCAAGGGTTGCAAAGAATAATAAGTGATTCTACATGAACATTAGCCAGAAAAATCTAAAGAGAGTGTACCTCCTCTGATAAACAAAATGGGAGAAATGATGACAACAGACAGGGAGAAGGTCAAGGTACTCAACTTTTTTTTGTCTCAGCCTTCACTGGCAAATCACTCTTCCCACATCTTTCAAGTCCCTGAACCTTAAGGCAGGGACTGTCAGAGCAAAGTCCCTCCCACTGTAAGTGAAAATAGAGTTCAAGTCCACCTGATGAACCTGAACCTACATAATGCTGTGGGGCCCGATGACATGCATCCCAGGGGCCTGAGGGAACTGGCTGATGGAGTTGCCAAGCCATTCTCTGTCATATTTGAAAAGTCCTGGCAGTCAGACAAAGCCTCCAGTATCTGGCAGAAAGGAAACATCATTCCCATTGTTAAAAGGGATAGAAAGGAAGAACCTGGGAAGTACAGATGAGTAAGCCTCACCTCTGTGCCTGGGGAGATCATGGAACAGACCCTCCTCAAAACCACATAAAGACATATGGAAGACAAGGAGGTGATTCAAGACAACCAACATGGACTCATCAAGGACAAATCAATGCCTGACCAATCTAGTGGCCTTCTGTGATGGAATGACTACATCACTGGACAAGAGATGAGCAGCTGATGTCATCTACCTGGACTTCTGTAAGCCCTCTGATATGGTCCCATACAACACCCTTTTCTCTAAATCAGAGAGAGATGGATTTGAAGGGTAAACTATTTTATTAATAAGGAATTGGCCAGATGGACACATCCAAAGAGTTGTGGTCAATGGCTCGTGTCCAGGTGGAGATCGGTGATAAGCAGTGTTCCTCAGGGGTCTGTATTGGGACTGGTGCTATTTAATGTCTTTATCAATGACAGACAGTAAGATCGAGTGCACCCTCAGCAAGTTTGCAGACAACACTAACCTTACAGGTGCAGCTGAAAAAACAGAAGGAAGGGAATGCCATCCAGAGGAGCCTGGACAGGCTTGAGAAGTGAGCCCCTATGAAGTTCAATAAGGCCAACTGCAAGGTGCTGCACCTGGGTCAGGTCAGTCCCAAACATCGGTACCAACTGGGTGATGAATGGATTGAGAATAAGTCTGTACAGAAGAATTTGGGGGTAGTGATGGATGGAAATTCGGACATGAGCTGGCAGTGTGTGCATGCAGCCTAGAAAACCAACCATATCCTGGGCTACATCAAAAGCAGCGTGGCCAGCAGGTTGAGAGAGGTAATTTTCTCTCTCCCTCTGCTCTCATAAGACCCCACCTAGAGTCCTGAATTCAGTGCTGGGGTCCCTAATATAAAAGGGTATGGAGCCATTAGAGTGGCTCCAAAGGAGGGTCATGAAGATGACCAGAGGGCTAGAGCACCTCTTCTTTGAGGACAGGCTGAGGGAGTTGGGGCTGTTCAGCCTGGAGAAGAGAAGGCTCCAGGGAGACCTTATAATAGCCTTTCAATACTTAAAGAGGGCTTATAATAAAGATAGAGACTTTTTACAGGAGCATGTAGTGATAGGACAAGGGATAACAGTTTTAAACTGAAAAAGGATATATTTAGATTAGATTTTAGGAAGAAGTTCTTTATTGTGAGGGTGGTGAGGCACTGGCAGAGGCTGGCCAGAGAAGCTGTGGATGTCCCATCCCTGGAGGTGCTCAAGGCCAGGCTGGATGGGGCTTTGAGCAACCTGGTCTGGTGGGAGGTGTCCCTGACCATGGCAGGGAGCTTAGACAAGATGGTCTTAAAAGTTTCTTCCAACCCAACCTATTTTATAATTTTATAAATATTTACTACAATAAAGATTAATTTATGGCTACAGGGTTAAAAAAAAATCTTTTCTTTGGCTAACATAGCTTATTTTCCACTAAAGATACCACAAAACATCTGTCATAGCTGCTGAACTCCACATTTTTTAATCAATATTTACATAGGCTTCTCAGTGCAAACAGGAATTATTTCTGCATCATACAATATCAGTTCCAGTTCTTTCTCCAATTTCGCTTTCTCATAGAAAACGTACATCCAGACTTAACTGAAGTTTATTGCCAGGCAAATTAATTCTAACAGAATGAAACATTTTCCTGAACTGAAAGGCAATATGCAATAAATACAAACTAATTTAAGCATCAGCTCCACCTGCTTTGATTTTTCTTCCAAACTAAATGCTATTGAGATGCTGACAAGTGAAAGTCTGTCATTGATGTTTAGGAACAAAAGCCAAGACTTGAAGAGGACTGCAGGCCAGCAGACAGACAGACCTACAAAGCCACAAAACTGCTTGACACACAGTGCTTTGCAATGTCCATTTTCACACTGTCAGCTATGGCAAACTACTCAGTTCCAAATATTTAGAACCATATCACAAAATTTATCAAACAATAAGCGTCAGGAAAGTTTGTGACTAACATCAGCCTGCTGCCATCTTCTGGTGAAAAAAATCAGGACATTGACGAACCACGGGCAAAACCAATCAGTTCTCGCTTGCTCCCATTATCCTGGGCTTTTATCTTACAGTCAGCAGATGGTACACATGACTCATGCAGTGATATAACTTTGAGAGAACAAGCTGATTAAAATTGTCTCTCGTAGGATCACAAAATAGTGATTTCACAGGGAGTAACGATCCTTTTCACAAACCCCCTTTCACTGACCCTTTACTGTACCTAGAGTAATGGGAACAGTTGTCCAGAGGAACAAGGCAGCTTCAGCAGTAAGTAGTACTGCTGTTCTACCCAAAGAAATGCACCAATCCAACAACACTAAAATACACCTCAAACGCCATCTATTTACATGCACTGTAAATAGACAAAATAATCTCCTATTGTTCTTCTAAAATTCTCTAATTCTCCTAAAATCAGGAAAGATGGAATTTGATACTAAACAGGTAAAGCGGGTTTATGTTAACCAAGCCAGATCTGCAAGGGTATAAGCAGGTGGCACTCCACTGATGTCTCCTACCACTTAGTCTTGATTCTTGCCTGTTCTTTTCGTTGAGTGTGTGCAGCTGTGGAATGTTCTTCACAGCGTGAGGCATCCTGCGATTTGAGAAACCTGTATGTGGTGACTCCAAGGGGAAATCCAGGATTCACATCCCCAGGTCACTTCTTTCCATACATGCAAAGAGCAGCAAATTCTTCACGATGTAACCAAACTGATGGAGAAGGAAGACAGAGGAGAAAGCTGTTTAAGGGGCACTGTGACATTAGCTGTGATGCTTGGGATGTCTAGCAGAAAGATGACAACTTGCAAACCTTTAGCCCTTTTATTCCAGCCACAACTAGCTCTTGAACTGAAGTTGTCTCACAAGTCGAACTATAATTTAGAGACACTATTTCAAATATTTAGACCAACACACTTGAAGTAAGTTTACTCATAAGGCACTACTGCCATAGGTCAATTGAGTGTCAGCTATTGCTAGAGGCACAAAATGCAGGTCTGCAAATTATTCTGGCAAACCATGTAACAAAAAGGCATATGCACGATTTGCAGAAGACCACAAGGCTCACAAAAATACACTACTCATATACAGCACCGCCACTATTTTCCTTACAAACTATTTTCCACTCACAAACAAGTTTCACCAGAGCCTGAAAAGCAAAGAAAGGATTCTAGCAAGGAAACTGAAAATGGATTGAAGGTCACAAGTGCCCTGCTGACTTCAGAAACACAACACATGTAGCAGTTCCTATCTTCAAAACCCCACCAAGAGCAGTTGTGCTTTCATAACCCTGACCTAGTTTCAATAGAAAGACCCCATCATTTTTGAACACTGTCTTCCATCAGAAGGTATAGTTAGTTGTTCAATGACCCATGAAAATACATAGATTTTGAAGCAACATAATTAAGCTATTTTTTTGTTTCTTGCTAGGCTATCTTCATTTTAACCCATCTAATAGTTTGAGACTTTAATGTTTTATTGTTTTCCAGAATTGTATACTGCTATAATGCCATGTTGAGGCCTATGAAAGAAGATATCTCAGAATGCCTAACATCACAAAAACTCTTCTCTTCTGGATACATTTGCTTTACCCCTATGTAAAAAGAATTTTTGAAATGACAAATATTAATTTTGCACTCCTACCTATTCAAAAAAAAAAAGACAATACTGCCAAATTGATAAACGGTAAACCCTTGATAAAATCATGATTTTATGATATTAGCACTTCCCACGTTTGTGAAACAGTGGCTATAGACATATGTTGAATAAAGCTTACTCAGCTGAAAATACACTCTTGACTAAATCTTGAAAGGTAACTTGAAGAGACAACTACCAGCATTGCCACAGAGATTGTTCTTCCTACTGCAGAAAACCTGCCTGGAAAATCAGCATAGCTGGTCAAGCCCCAGGAAATGACTCTTGCCTTGCACAAATTGTCTGCATTTTAGTTCAATATCAACTGCTTTGATTTCCTATAAATGGCTGTTGATACTCCCTGAATGCCTGTGTTACACAGTGAGAGCGTGACCTTTGAATCTGTCTCAGCCTTGGTCTCTGCTGAAGACCAGCCTTCAGCTGTCCCATGTCTGACATTAGCAGGTAAGTCCAGGGAAAGGAAGACTTACCTCTAGCGGAGGAGGATCACATTAAGAAACTTACACAAACTGGACTCATCCAGATCCATAGGACCTGATGGAGCACCCACAAGTGCTAGACAAACTCACCCATATCATTTTGAGGACACTCTCAGTTAATATTGAAAGGTTGTGGCAACCAGAATCACAGAATTGTAGGGGTTGGAAGGGACCTCAAGAGATCATTGTGTCCAACCCCCAAAGAAGAGGCTCCTCAGGACTGGGGGGGGATCAACTGTCATTCCCATCTTTAAGACCAAGAACAGGAAAAACAGGCCAGTCAGCCTCAACATCACCCTGCGTAGATGGCAGAGCAAACAATGCTGGAAAACCAATTCCAGGCAAGAAGGTAATTTGGAGAGGTCAATATAGATTTATGAAGGGGAAATCAGGGTTAAACCAACCTGATAGCTTTCTGTAATGATAAAACTGGCTTGGTGGATGAGAGGTAAGCAGTGGATGTTGCTTACCTCAACCTCAGTGAGGCTTTTGACATTGTCTCCCTTAATGTTCTCACAAACAAACTGGTGAAGCATGGACTAGGTAAGCAGACAGGACGATGGACTGAATAATGGCTGAGCTGCCTGGATTCAGAACCTGAGATGATCTACACTGCAAAATTCACAATCAAGCACCTTTGATAGAAGTTACTACCAGGAATTTTGATTTAGTCCTTCCATTAAAATGAACTGACTGAGATCTAAACACTATTTCCATCTCATAAGAGCATGTAATGCAACATGGAACCAGAATAGCTATAAGCAAACCTGTTCCAAGGACAGGGGAAACATATTTCTCAGTTTACCTAATGATCTTTGATTATCTGTACAGCACTGTTCCTGCATACATGTACAGCTTTCTGTGTTATTCTGAATCACATTGGTAACACACAGCCCACCACTTCCTTTCTTTCTCACAGGCTACTTTAGCTACCATCTACTTTACTCGCAACAGCTACCAGTTATGTCCCGTCATTTCTTTTCATTCAACTATTACCTGCAGGAGCTACAGCATAGACATCATCAGTCCTATTTGGATTTAAAACATCTATCTTCCACACCTCTAATTAGACTTCTTGCATTGAATTGTCTTCACCTAAAAGTTTCTTGGGACAAGGACTGTTCTTAGTCTATTTGTCTTTGCTCAGTTGTTTCACTTATTTATTTATGAAGGATACTGTGTAAATAAGCTCTTTAACCAATTAAAGGTGTCCACACACAAACACAAATGATATAATTGTGTCCCTGGCTCCTGTGGTGCTTTCCATTAAACATGAAACTGCTTTTTGCAGCTTTGCTTGCCTAGTTTTCATAATTGCTTACTGCTAAAATGCTTGCAGCTGGAAGAGACAGTTAAGTAGCCAGAAAGAACATGTATGAGTGATTATGGATTAGATCCACTTGTTGGGGATGTCTCTGCCTACATGTAAATGTATCAGAAACCACTGTTCGTGACAAAGCAAAGCACCACCAGATGTGATACATGACTTAGAATTGTTGATGTACCCAGAATAGGAACAGAAAGATACTCTAACCCTCTGCATTTCTGCTTTATGCCAACTAAACAGAGTTCCCCATCTGTGAGCCTACACGCAATGCACCAGGCACAGCTGAACAGCCTCGCATAGACTGGAGTGCAGGTAGGTAACACCAGGTAGGTAGCATGGTCCAGAAGCTGCTCTCCATATTATATGGAAGAGCCACTTCCAAGCGGTACCACATTTAACAAGTTAGCCCACCTGAAGTTGCGTAAGTGCTGCAGGTGGAAAGACAGAGCTCTTCTGCAAATCACTAGCAGAAACTGGATAGAGTAATTTTTTGGCAAAGTTTTTCCAAATGATGCAACCCACAACAGTGAACCAGAACTATCAAGCCATGAATGTAATTCAAGCTTGCTAAAGGACCACATGACTCATCTCAAACTGGAGTACTCTCTTTTAAATTCCTACTCATCTTCTTCCTCTCACCAATTAAAAAATAAAATATTTGTTAGCTACTTTTATTTTATGTCATCTACCAGTTCAACTCTGAGAAACCTCTCCATAGCTACACTGAAGATGAACAAACTCTTCTCCATACAAAACAATGAAAAGTTATGAGTTACTATGCAAAAGCATACAATCATTTCAACATACATATATATATAAACTATAAATAAATGCTACACCATGTTACAGCACATAATTTTGTCCTGTTCCCTTACAGAATAGAACAGTGGTAGTTGGAAGGAGCCTACAAAGACCATCAGGTCCAATTGCTGGACCACTTCAGGGCTAACCAAAAGTTAAAGCATACTATTGAGGGCATTACCCAAAAGCCATTTGAACACTGACTGGCACAGGGCATCAACCACCTCTCTAGGAAGCCTGTTCCAGTGTTTGACCACCCACCCTCACGGTAAAGAAATTTTTCCTAATGTCTTATCAAATACACTGAATAAAAATCTGCCTCGTTCTCACTGATCCCCATGGAACTGTGAAAACTGCTCATCTCTTGAGCAAGGCATTACGATGGCCTCAGCTGTGAGCTTATGGCCTATGGGCTCAGTATTACTTCCTTGTGCATAAACGTACCCGATATGCACCACCAAGGAAGGAAGGAAGCCTTGTTTGCAGTTGCTCTTGCCCATGTACATTCTTAGTTTCAGAGATTTTAGTCAGAAGACACAAATTGTTGGGATGGGAAAAAAGAAAACAGCTACAAACTCACTGTCTGAAACACCTCAGTGTTGCTGCTGCTACAAAAAGCCAGTTTGTGTGACTGCTCTCTAGTACAGAAGTCACAAAAACATTGCACAAAATTGTATCTGTAGCTGCTACGAACACACTGTTGTTCCCCCAACTCCACCTCCTCACTGCTCCACAAGGGAAGGATTTCATCCTAAATCTCAACATAATTATGATGTCACCCTAATATAAACCTAACCAAAATTTTAAAGTATTCACCACAAACCAATAGGCAGGCGAACTACTACCTACAGCACAAAATCCATAATTTTCTAGTTGCCTGTAATCAATTAAAAAAAAGATTCCTAAAGCACACAGATATTTTTTCTTTAATATATACTACTTGCAGTCAGAGGCCAGGTATTCACAGGAAACAAACAACATCCATGCTCAAAGTTCTTTGCTGTTACTTCTTAATCCAGAACTGTGAACATGGCAGCAATCCAAAATCCAGTTTAATTTTTCTTAAGGTAAGCCATAATAAAGGTATTATCTACATCTTTAATATTTAGCTACTCTAGCAGTTCATCTAGCTCCTTTGGGGACTCAATTGTCTCTGCAGGTCCCTTCCAACTCAGGATATTCTATGATTCCTGAAAGACTACTGAGAGGCTCAAAGACGGGCCTATGTGGTACTTGGTCAGAACCAGAGGATCCCTTTCAACCCAGATCTGAGTGCTATAAATTTAGGTCCTTGATACCGTGGCCCCCTAACAGGATAATCAAATCACTGTTGTTCCTCTCTTTAACACGTTCCAAAGTCAAATCTAAATAACAATCAAAAAAAGGAACAGTAAATACAGGATGAAGAATGGAAGGAGCAGTGGTGTTTGTATCTTATCGGTAAGACTTTGATAAAAAAACTTAAAAGATACAGCTTAGTAGTCTGGTAACATTTGTATTAGTTTTCTTTTTGGAGTACATGCATTTGTTACTCATGATGAATAAAAATAATGCATACCAGGCTGATGTGAACTCTGTGTGGGCATCTTTCGCTTTTTACTGTCTTTAACAACAATAATTTAACAACTTTAAAGCAAACTAAGGCAAGAGTCAGATTATTTTTTCTACCTAATCATAATTTTTACTTTTAACCTGCAAGTATGGGAGAACAGATCTCATGCCAGAAGGCCTAAAGTTCATTACTACTTTCAAGAAAAGAGCTTGCGTACACTCACAAGAATTACACTTAACAAAACTACTAATGCGTCCTGCTATTTTCAGTTGTCTCTTGCATGTGTAAAGCTCTCACCCTTCGTCTTTTCCAGAATTTGCATGTTTACAGAGGAAGTATCACTTTGTACTAAATAAAACACTTACCAAAGACAGTAACACCTATTCAAAAGCCGGTTTGTAGGCAAAGTTTAAAGCTCTCCTCCTGGAGAGGCAATCCACTTACATAAGCCAAAATGGGAAGTCTCTCTGACACGTTTACTCTTATGACAAAACCAAGAACCATAACATTCAATAGGCACTATGTGGAAAAAATCATTACTGTTTTAAAACTGCTCTAAAATACCTTTATTTCTAATTTTCCATATGCAACTTATAGCAGTCAAAAACATCTGCAGCCGTAAGGAGCAATGCAGCTTGCTAGCCAAGGAACTACTACTCCAAACTCCTTCCCCCATCCTCTTTTACATACCCGCAGGAGCGCAGCTGACAAACGCATTTCTTCAAGGATGCAACCTTGTGCAAAGGCACAGGAGACGTGGGAGGCATGTTTGCTAAGAAAAACGGTTACAGATCAGGTAATGCTCTATAGTGGAAAAATCTCCTTAGCAGCAGCAGTCCCTGGAGACAGTGGTATCAGAAAAGAATCTGGGAACCTCCAGAAGCATCATTAGAGCGCACAACGATGGTACAGACTGTACTGACAGAGCACATCCCAGCTCATCAGCTCCTTTCCTGGCCTGGTGGTGTCCTGACCAGAGCTCTGTGGGTCCTGCTTTCAAGGCCCCCCTGATCAGGGCACCACTCCTTGGGACAGTCACCTAGGAAGCCTTTGTGAAGTCACCAGCGCCAGGCTGTAGAGCACACAGTTCTGCAAGCAACACGGCTCTGTTTATTCCAGACAGCCCACAGATATTGTCTGAGCTTCCAATTCTGTCTCTGACCATGACTAGATCAACATGGAAATGGAGTATTACAAAACATTCCCCTCTTAGCTGTTCTGCTGCTAGTGCTTTGGTACAAGAACAAAGTATCTTCAATGAGTTAGCAGTCAGCAGCCACCTTATAACTTCCACAACTGGCCACATAAATCTCTTTTCATTAAACCTGTCAAATTCTGCTTTAAAAGGAAAATGTCATATATAGGTTTTAAGAAGAATCTCAACCTTTCTCCAACTGTTTTGGAAGAAAAGATGAGAAAGATACACCAGAACTGAAAAACAAAATTGCTTTGAAATGCTTCAAAATACTGTAAACACATAAGGTTAGGGGTCAGTACTCCTGTAGTACATAGTTTATCTGGCGGAATTTGAACTTTTACAATTTTTTCCCCTATTTTATATATTGTCAGTTAGCTACATCACAATGTCATAAACATGTATGTATACATAATATACATACTTATAAAAATTAGATAATATCTACTGTTCAGAAATAAAGTAGCATTAACACTATCACAAACCATAAATTTTTAAAACTTCATTTAAAAAATTTTATTCAGTAAACTGTCTAAAAGAATATGCACTTCAGTGTCAGTTTTTTTTTTTTTTTTTTAATAAAGGGGGGTCTTTATCAACCGGGAAAACCGATGGTAATACTTGACTAGAAGTCTCAAAAGGAGAGGAGAATCATACGAAGAGAGAGCACAAAATACACACGTTTTTCAAAAAGGCAAGACAGATTTTAATAAGGAGTTCATTACTTCTCATTTGAGTCTGTTTTTCCATTTTCTAAAATTACATCATACCCACATCATCTGCTATTTTTTAAACTGTGCTTACAAAATATATCATTTTGTACACAGCTGATGGGCTGTTCGCAGAATACTGAAGTGGATTACATAGAATTGGAGGAACGAGGAAAGGCAACTGACGCTTGAACAAGCGGTCTGGAATATAGGCTCAGCAAGAAATAAAAGGAACACAGCTTCTCATCTGGGTAGTGTTTGGAGAAGATACTACACTCACAAGTGCACCATAATTATAATACTATGGTTATGCTTATGCTCTACAAATTCTATCCTGATGATGGTTCCTTTGTGCCCAGCTTCTCATTCAACTGCTCTTCATCTGGAATAAAAAACGTATTAGTTAACATCGTGTAATATTCAATTAACTGACAGAAATACTGTTCCAGAAATATCTGGCGTATATTAAAAGAAAACATATAAAATGTTACTTCTAATTTTTTTAGTTGTTTCCAGTCTGATAAAATTATCTGCTACCAATACAGCTTTTGCTTAAATTTGTGGCTAAGTTACTTTATTGCACCTGTACAGCAGAATTAAGAGGAAAATAGATAGCACGAGTGTTCATGTTCCATTTCAAGAGAATGCTTGGAAGCCTTGCTCAGGTTGCCTCCTATACTGGCAGTATCTTAGTCCAAAATATCTTCTATTCTACCCTTTGATAAGGAAAATAAGAAAAAGGCACAGTCATGCTCACAATCAACTTCCGTCACAGCCTCACCTGCTCTTTTCACAAAATAATACACTAAAACAACACTAAGTGTTAAGTTCTGTATTACAGCACTGGGGGAAAAGACTATGCGCCTTAGAAAGTCAAAGTTATTTTTCAGAGCTGTAACTAGCAGACTCACAGCAGCAGAATTTTATTTCTCTTACTTCAAGTGAGGTTACTGTAAAGCAGAACTAAGCAATCTAACCTAAACCACTTACAAGTAAATTTACAAATAACATGAGTCATGCATACAGTAAGCTTTCCTCCTCAAGCACCACTTGAAAAAGCATCACAAACTTTGTTTGATAATTTAAACTGGTAATCCATAGCAAAACACAAATCTCACTCGTCCTTGAGACTGACCTGTTCTGCTAAACTCCTAGCATGCCACTAAAAATATATGTTTTGGTGAAACAATCTTCTGTATAGCTATTACTGGCTCATCTTCATTTATGTATATCAAAAGTCAACCTTGGATCTAATAAAGCACTGCAACAATGGTTAACCAAAGAGGACGCTATACTGGAAGCACAGGGGACAGGCTGGAATTCAGGAGAGAACCATAGAATGGTTTGAGTTAGAAGGGACCTTAAAGATCACCTGATTCCACCCCCCCCACCATAAGCAGGGACACCTCCCACTAGACCAGGTTGCTCAAAGCCCCATCTAGCCTGGCCTTGAACACTTCCAGGGATGGGAATATTTCATAGTAAAAAGTGTACCAGTAAGTATTATAGACTGAACACCTGACTGAAACCAAAAAAGTTCCAGTTACCTACAGTGCATTTCTAAATAGCCAAATTTGCTCAGAGTAAACATTATTTCATATCAACCTCATGAATTCTCAAAATTTAACTTCAGATTCAGCTGCAGATTTCCTTAGAAAGTCAAAGAATAACTTTTCTCCTACTTGCAAGATGCTGATAAAACTAGAGAAAGGAAGCCTGTTTGCTTTGCTTTTGTCTCACCTTCCATAGGGAATAAGCATACAAATAATCTTTCATCCCACACTTCCCTATCAAGGTTCAGCTGTTCAGAGTAGGACACCTATGGCAGTATATCTGGAGTCAAAATGGACAACACCTTGTTACTTTAGCACAAATACGTGGACACTTACCCTTCAGTTTATGTATTAAGTCTAATGAGATTTTGTGTATCCTTGATGCCATTTCCTCCAGATCTTGAGAGAACACCAGCAAAGGCAACAGGGAATGATTTCCTTTGGGAAAAGATAACGGTGATGGTGTCTTGGTAAATTCTTCATCCAACCTGAACAGATCCAGAGCGCTGCAAAAATCATCTCTTTCTTTTTCTGGTCTAAGATTTAGGTCTGATATATAACTTACAGATTCATCTCCAGTATGTGTCTGATGCAGTTTCTCTCTATTTCCAGATGCAATCTTTTTCAGCATTTCGTATCTGCTGAACTGAGACTGTACATCTAGATTTGATTTTTGAGCACAGTCTTTAATTTTTGTACTACCTGGTACATCCTTGCTGTTCAATACATCAAAATCAGACTCCGAGCTTGTAGATTTATTAGCATCTATGCTATCAAAATCTTTTGGAAGAGTCTCATGCAGTATTCCTGCCTCAGCTACTTCACAGTTGTCAGAACTTAACACTGAAGGTGCATCCCACTGCAGAATTCTATCCACTAGAGAATCCCAAAGTTGGTTTGAGGGTACAGTATTTATTTTACTATTGCTTTCTGAAAAAATATCCAGAGTATTTACACTGTTCTCTACATCTAGACAAGTAGATTCTTCTGTCTTTTGTACAAAATTTCTGCTCAAAACAGTGTGCTCTAATTCCTGTTCTTTATCACTCTCATTCTCTTGCACTCCAGATGTTTCCCAAACTGGACATCCACTGATATTATTTATCCTCATCTGGTTCTGAGCTGTAAATTCTGTACAACTTAGTTGGGACTTTGTTTCTAACAAGGGATAATCAAAGTCAGGTACAGGAGATGAAGAGGTAGACCAGACTAAAGTAGGATCTGCTTTATTCTGTACTGTAGGACTAGCATCCATTGGAGCTTCTTCTGTCATGACTTCAGCTGGGGCCAGCTCTGTGTCTGATGAGTTGTCAGTCTGAATAGCTTTTCTCCACGAGCTTCTGATTTCAGTAACTAAATGAAACAAACCCAGGTAAAATTTTAGTTCTTTCATACTCTCCATTAATGTATTTCTCTTCGGTCACTTTAGTAACATAAACAATCCACAAAAGAGGATGTAATTACTGCTTTATACTGCGTACGCTAGTTTTCCCAGCCATTTGCCCCACAACAGAAAGGGGACTCCACACACAGGGCACATCCACGTTAAAGCAAATTTACAGTGTGTTCATTAGTCATAGTACACTGTGTTACACAAAAAGGAGCCGGTTAGGATAACTTGCAGCTTCACTAAGTGAATTACTTTTCTTCTTGTGTGGTATCTACAATGTCAATGAATTAATCACATTTCTAATCAGTGACAGAGTATTATAAAAGCAGGGTTTAGACTTACGCAGATTTTCAGGAGTTCGGGGAATTTGCCGCCTTGTCAAAAATGGGTTAAAAGTCAGTGAGCTAATGAGATCTTCTAATGTTATTCCTTCTCCACCACCACTCTGAGGTGACTCAGATGTCACGGTTTTTACAACCTGTAGGATGTTAGAAAAGCGCAAATTCTGAGAAAAAATTGTAACTTCTTTGTTTCTGCCAACCTATGGACCCAAGCAAATACCATTCTTCAAATCATCTGAAGAATCTGGAACCTCTTGACTCGTCTGCAGTTTACTGTTTGGGCTTAAAAATGAGCACAGTGACCTACAAACATAAAATTAAGATACAGGAGTGAAATCAGAATTTGATTTGAAGCTCCCTAGTCGTCTATGAATCCATCTTAAAAATAAGAAAATGGGCTCAGAAGATACTTGAGACGCTGGTCAAGAATAGTACAAGAATGAAGATTAGAGCTACATTTCCAACAACAGAACATCTCAGCAGATGACAACCAACTGCCCCCTTTCAGTGAAAGATGTAATTTACTTTCCAAATCAAGCTACAGTAAATTTAATAAGTTTTCTAAAGGAATACCTCATTTAAATCTTAACTAAAATATTGGAAACAAAGAAGTTAAATCCTTGCCTAGAAACCCCAAGCCTGTTAAATATTTAGCTCATAGAATTTCAGAAACAAAAAAGGACTGCTAAATTCTAAATATATGCAGTCATTTGTAGATTAAAATACGAAAGGTGGTAAAAATCATACCATGATTCTACTGAAAGCACTACTCACTTCATGATGGCTGTACTGGGTCTGGCTGGGATGGAGTTAACTTTCCCTGCAGCAGCCAATACAGTGCTGGCACAGCATCAGGAATCCCTCTAACCCCCCCAAGAGCCAGCAGGCTGGGGGTGGGCAAAAGGTGAGAAAGGAACATCACCAGGGCAGCTGACCTAAAGCAGCCAAAGGAGTATTCCATACCATATGTCACATACAGCAATAAAAGGTGGAAAAAGGAAGAAGAGGGGAGGGGTGGGCTCTCATTGTAAAAACATCTGTTTTTACACGTGTGCTACATGCGTTGAGGCCCTGCTTTAAGAACGTGGTCAAGCATCGCTAGTTTGTAGGAAGTAGAGAGTAATTTCTTTCCTCTGCACTTCCACACAGCCTTTGCCTGTTATTTTTTTTTCCCTTTTGCCCTTTCCCTTTTTTCCCTTTAGTTAAATTATTTTATTAATAATATTTTTTCCTTCAATTAAGTTATCCTTATCTCAACTCATGAGTTGTTTCTTCCCTTTTCTTCTTCCCCTCCTCTTCTGAGTTGTGGTGGAGTTCAGCTGCCTAGCAAGGTAAAACCACCACAATGGCTTAAAATTATAACTGCTCAAGCTCTACGCTTTCAGGTTTAGTTAACTGGGTGGTCACTCCTCAAATTTGGTGATTACTACCTAACAGAAAAATCTGTTCATATAAACAGATTAGAAGAGGTATTTATGATAACATTGGCAATTTGTTCTCTGAACTTAACGACCATTTATGTAAAAAAAATTTTTTTGAAAATCACAACATTTCCTAACCTCTTCTGCCAGTTCCTCTCTGGCTTTCTTAAGAGGGTCTTCCTTTTGGACAGCAGACCCTGTCTGGATAACTGTATTCTCCAATGATTCTGAAATGGTGAGGTCCTCCTCCGTCTCCTCTGAGATCTTTGGAGTGACAGGTTTTTCTTTCCCATTGTAAGTTTCAATATGGAAGTCCTAGAGGAATACACAGGAATTATTAGAAGTTTTAAATTCAAGCGTCCGAAAACTAGCATGAAGGAGCTGCTGCGCAAATTCTGAGAGCAATGGCTTCTGTGTTTATGTCAATGAAAATATCTCAAAGTCTTAAATTCTAACTAATCACAAACCATTTTGACACTCGTATTTTTAAAAAAGTAGAACATAAATAGCAGCTACAATAAACTATTGTACAGAACACATGATTTATCACCTGCAATTACCTTTAAACACACTGCAGTGAACAACTGTACAATGGTCAACTGCACATCCAAGTTGCCTTTAGGCCCCATTATACCCCTTAATTTCACACACAGCTTAAAGGAACCAGTGTGACCATTGTTCATATCAAAAAAACTGTTTCAGCTGGCAGGGAATCTGTGACAAACAGTATGTTGTGCTAGAAGTCAGCAGCAAGTGCCTATATTTCTTCTTGTCCTTTCCTAGTGCTTACAGAAGTTTGTGGCAGTTAGCTTTCACTGTCTACGACTCATTCAGAAACGTAGTCATATGATTTAAAAAAAAAGAAAAGCATGCTAGGTCTAGGCTCCAATCAATGCAAAAAAGCAAGTACTACAGAAGTTTAACTTCTTTGACATTTAGGACAATACTGAAGAATAACCTTTTCAATTAACGTGTCACTGCTTTCAGATGCTTCTGACAAGTCCAAAGATTCTGAAGAGATCCTAAAAAGAAAAAACCCATTTTAGAAAGAAAATAAGTGGCATGCAAGCCTTAGTAAAATGCCATCATATACTTGTGCACACCGTATCTGTCCGTTACGATTTCTCTCAGTTCGTCCCGGTCATCAGAAGGCAACTTTACTATAGGGAGAACATGTGACAATTAGAGCAGATTCAGCCCTACTTGTGTATCAGTCTCCCAAACTTTATAATTATGAAATTCTTTTACTTGATTACCACATAGAAAAATAAGTGTTTTTGCAGTATTTTTTGCAAACAAGTCTTCTACATTCTGCTATCAAACATAACTGCAAAGTCTTCTGCAGACTTGATAACGTACTTTTCCCTAGATATTCTTCCTCCAAATCCCTCTGATATCCACAGATCTGCCTGAAAGCAAACTCATAAATATTTAAACACACATCATCTGGTTACCAAATACTCAAGTCTTATCAGTTCTGATGACTGTAGTGTTAATGGCAACACTCTACCATCTGATGTACAGCCCTCATTAGTTAAGAACGTTATCAAAATTAGTTAAGAATAATGGCAACTTTAACTTACTGGTAGCTGTCTTTACAATCACAAATAGACAAAAAAATGCTGTGTCAAGTCAGTGAGAGAAATACACGATTTAATTGTTAACTACTTGGACAACTTTTGAGATTCATATGCAAATACAGCTGCTGATGACTAAGTATAGGACAGCCTCCTTTGCTAACTCCCTCTCTCTTCTATTAGGCAACTTGCAACTATCTGTAGGATTTCTATCCTGAAACAGCATTATTCAAAAAGGGCATTAAACTTTCCTGCACTTACAAAATGACAGGTCAAAACCTTTCATAATACTGTATATAATACTATAGTCTTGTGTTTTAATCTTTTGTTGGAACTGTAATAACAGAAGTGACAAAGTGATTTTAGAAGACTTGTGAGAAAAGCCCCATTCATAAAGTATTAGCACGATAGTTTTGCTCAAGTCTGGGATTTCCGTTTGGTTTTGTTTGGAGTTTTCTTCTTTTTTTCTTTTGTTGTTTTACTTTTTTCTTTAAACACAAAACCAGGGAACATGTGAATATCTGTTCTCTTGGTCTCAGGCAGTAACAACTATGTATTGGCTACCTCATCCCAGCCTGAGAAAGAGAGTTCTCCATTTTTCCCCCTCTGCCTCTTGAAACTTGAATGAATGTTGTTAAAAAGTTGCAGCTAAAAACTTGCAACTCCACTGCTGCACATTCTACCTGGCAGCAGCCAGTTGGTCCCTCTGTCTTCAGATGGAGAAAGCCACAGTTACATCAGGACCATCTTGCCCAATTAGGTAGTTGTGACATGTAAGGAGTGGGCTAATGAAATATATTCCTTTGATGCTTACAAATAAGCTTCTCTGATTTCCACTGCCCTTTTTTTCCCCAATCAATTTCTCATTGAAGTCATACCATCTTGTTGGTTGTAGTGTTGAATTATCCATCATACTTCCCGATGTCTCATCATCTTTCTTGTAATTTATATCATAAATGGAGTCACAAATATCTAGAAAATGTCAGAGTTTTAGTATTGCTTCTTTTGTTTTGCTATCATTCAGGCTTCCCAGGTGATAAAAGCGACTCAGACCACCTCTGTACAATATTCACAAGATGGAATTCATTAACACTTCAAGCAAATTCATAACCAGTGCAAGTGGATCTTAATATTTTTGCTTGGGAACCACCTGCAGCCACAGATGCCACTAACAGCCACCACCTATTTGTGTTGTTTCAGAATGCATGTTCCAGAGATAGGATTCTATCTGCTCCCCTACACATATTAATGAAGATGAAAGAACGTTAGGCAATTGTGACGAGCATTCATTCAGAACCAGGTTATCAAAGACTGTCAAAGAGACTTGCAAACAAAAGTAGGAAGTCTTCCAGACTCAAAGGAACTTCTTTTCCCTCTTCCCACCACAATTGATAGAAGCTCCTCTGGTCCACATACCTGGAATTCATGTTGTAAGGTAACATGAGACTGTATCCTCATAAGCTTCTTCTGCAGTATGAAGAGAGTGACATAGCTTGTAATAAATCAAGATCCTATCAAAAGGAAAAAAAAATACAAGCAAGCTGAGTAAAAGTGTGTAACATCAGCAATTAACACATTTACAATAGCTTTTCTTCAAAGCAGCACCCAGACTCAACATGAAACTTTTGCTGTCTCTGCTGTGTGCCTAGGCAAGGGTATAATCTTGAATCTCTGTAGAAATACGAGTGTCTGAATGAAACCGTTGGTCATATAACACTTTAAAGGGGAAAACCACAACTCTGCAGATGTTCAGTGACAGCACATGAAAGCTCTATTTCCAGAGCAGAGGGAAAAAAAAAGTATTAACCCTTATTTATGCTGATCTACTGTCTTGACAAAGTAGTTCCACTCACCATCTCAAATGAAGACACCAGCTGTCTTTAAGTTAAGCGCATCTTCTTTGCAAAAAGAAAAACTAGTTCATAAAGCAATTTCTGCTACGCTGTACTATCTAATTCACTAACCTTATATACAAAGCTTAACAGAGCTATATAGCATTCTATTGCAATAAAACACATCAACTTAGACGTATACCCCTCCTATCTTCATTCTTTTTCTTCCCCAGAATCAGATAAACTGAACAGTACTTACTGGATCTGGACCTCTCTTTAAACAAAAAGCACACTAGTCAAGAAAGCTTTTCCACTTCATTTCCAACTCCTTCTGTTTTCCAGAAATCGATTCTCTCAATGACATACAATGTTGCTCTTCTATTTTTTGCCTATAACATGAGCATGAAAAATGAACAGGAATACATTTGTTGTTGGCGATAAAAATTCTGCTTAAAAATGGAGCATATTACATGTTCCCCTCATGCTGCAAAACCTTTGATATGCAGGAACTTATTCATGCATTTGTTCTTGCACAAAAAAATAAATAAAATTCACAATCTAAAAATCAGCTGCTAGATTGTCCTTGTGCTTCTTTACAGCAGAATTAGAAAAACCATGCTAAAATACAAGCTTAAACTTTCCCTAAGCTAGTTTCAGTTCAAGTTTTAAAATCACAGAGCTAATTATGTAATAGGAAAAAAGCAGATCATCTAACAAACCAGACCTCCAAGAACAAACCCTAAAATATCCATGAAGCAAGGGCAAGAGAATGAAGTTACCTAGTGAAGAATTACAAAGATTACTTGAATGGACAATCAAGACAAAGGTGAATTTGTCAGAGGCAGAGGGGGAAAAAAACAGAACTAACGTTCTCACTATAAACAATAATTTTAGAAAAGATTCTAAGACAATCTTCAAACTAAAGAACAAGACAAAAATTCCAGACAAATACCTCACTGCTTTCAAATTCGATAGTATTTTATTTTGGAATTCACTTGTATTCTTGATGTCTTGGAAATGTTTTGATTTAAATTGACAACATTCATCTCTTAAGATCCTCAGGGCTTCATTTAATAACTGAATGACTGTTAAAAAATTCAGTTTTTCACCTTCATATAAATTTCCTGTACACACCTTGAAGTATTCCAAGAGAAAAAACGTATACGTGAACAATCACAACACATCAATATCAGAAAGTTATGTCTTCTATATTCAGCACAAGCACACAATGTTCCAGTTTGCAGTTTGATTCCATCCCTGTTTGTTAGATTTAAGCTTCAGGTTGGTTTTCCTGATTAGCATCATCTGCTTGAAGACAGGCTAAAAAGCTGTACGAACTAAGAATGCTTCAACTAATGGGGTATTCTTTTTAAAGACTGCCTCAGAAGATGGTGCAGGCCTAAACAGCACATATACTGCACACTAGAAACAAAATCCATTAGGAATGATAGTTCAAATGGCCAAGTTTTATAATGTCTGACCAATGAAAATTCAAGTGGTAATCAGACAGATTTAACAATGCAGTTACTTAAAAGTTCATAACTTAAACACCACCAATACAGAACAGCAGCATAATCACAACAAACTTTTACATACTTTTTTTAGGACAAAAGGACAAAAATCACTTACTTCGTGCATTTCACTTTCAACTTTGTCAGCCAACAGCTGTGGAACATTGACATTAGTTCCAGCTAAAGTGTACTGATCAACATGCCCTTCAATTACAGAGTCTACGATTTCAGTTTCCTTTTTCAGAGATGTCCATTACAAATGTCCACATATTGCGGACCTTAATAGGCAAGAAGGACAAAAATACTACATTAAAATGTTTGCTGAAATACTATAATGGCACAATATCAAAACAGCGTAAGAGCAGATGAAAGGGCTAGCATAATCATAGGCAGACAATCAGAAATACCAGTATCTGAGAGCAAGTGTTGTAAAAACGTTAGAAATACAGTAATCTGCCACAGATTAAGAATACTCACCTTTTGAATTCTCTCTGTTTTGTCATTTTTGTTTTGGTCATTGAGTTTCATCCTACACGCACATGCAAGACAGAAGTGGACTACAATGAAATTATGGTTCATAACATTTCTTAGAGCTAAGAAATTCATTTTATATATGCTAACTTAGCTCCAAGGAAAAGTACTTACTTAAACAACTGTTGCTGGTGGTATGCATATTCAGATTTTATCTGTTTTATTTCTTTAATTAAAAACCTAAGGAAAAAAAATCAACAGTTACCACAGATTTTTTTTTTAATATAGTTTTTCTCTGCTACTCTCAGAATTCCTTACAATCATTATGTGATTACACTTATTCTTTCCAAATCTGCATACTGGAGCAGTTTTGGAACAATGCAAACATGGATATACAAGTTCCTTACCATGACACTGTAGAGAAAATGACACTGTACAGCCTGGAAAGCCACTAAGATATTTATAAATTTAGCTGTAACTTATTCTATTGCAATGGCATGGCTTTTATTAGACCAAGTACATTAATGAAGTTACTAGTTACTACTATACTCAGCATCATTCCTATTCAGCACACCCACTGACTGCATTACCAAGTCATCTTCAGTGCAGTCAAAAAGTTGCCCAGATTGCTCACACATGACTGTATTGCTTTTCCAGCTAATATCAGGGTATGTTCAAGTTATCAGTAAGAATTAGGATCTGAAAGCCTAAAATGTGTTTGACTTGCTTTAAGAAGCAAACTTTCCCAGATCAAATTTTCATCAGCTTTCTCTGATTGAGGGGTGTGTAGCAGACACACACCACGTGTCTTAGCGGCAATGCCTCTGATTTTTGATCCAAAGTCATGAAACAGACTGATCCCCTTTTACGCAGCTAAGTTCCATGCACTGAAACTGCTCTTTTACCTACACTGCATCCCCTCCTCCTTTTCTGCTCTTTCCCAAATAGCTTGCAACCGCCCGCTACAGTACCCCTGTCATGTGAAGTATCCTACCCAATTTCTGTAAATTCCAGTGATATATAACTATGTAACTGACCAAAGTTCCAGTTATTCTTGTTTCCCAAACTGCAAGTGATTTTCATAAACAAGAATAAAGAAAAAGCATAATGTTGGTGAAATAATTAAGGGCTATGCAAATAAGACGTGTCCCACACTGATAAAGCAATGACCAAATATCTCATCCTGAAACAGTTTTATTCTACGATATGATCCTTAAAGTATTCAGAAATCATAGTGCTATACATGCAGAATTCCTGGATCATTTTTAGTGCCCAGGTAATCCTATCTTCCAGTATATAGCACCTCCTAACTGAAAAACTAATTTCTTCCAAACAGTAGAACAGTTGATTAAAGGAGGCAAAGGGGGAAAAAAATAGGACATTCAGCAAAACTCACAAGGAAAAAATCAGATGCATTCTACTCAAATCCTTTTAAAAACACATGCAAAAAAGTTTTATGAAAATACTCGATTTCTTTAAATACATTACTTACTGTGATTTTTTGTTATATTCTCGAATAATATCCTCCTTTTGCAAAATTTGCAGGAGTTTATTACATGCCACACTACATCTTACTTCTGCCTTGTACATACCCTCAGGCATTAAGTTTACAGCTTCAGCAAAAGATGTATCGCTGCCTAAATGAAAGTTAATAATTGAGTTATATCATTCACTTTTAGCAAATAGACAACTTCCTGTTCTACCTAGTTTTAATTAAGAGAATCACAAACAAGGTTGCCCATTTTACCTGGACTGAAGTAGAGTATTCAGGATACTATCTTTTTTGCCAGTTCTTTCTATTGCATACATTCTCCCTCCTTCACTCTCACCCACTTTCCCCGTTCTTTATGTCACCAAAAGAACATTAAATGCCTAGAACAGACAGTCCTGATCTTTCAGAATTACTCATGTTGTGAAAAAGAGCACAGGCTGAAAAGAATACTTTTGAACTGAACCATTGCACGCGTGCACAGACAACCCACCTCCACATCACACAGACAAACTTAGGAACAAGATCTATAAAACAACAGCAAGGAAAATAATCTGCATTGTTCTACCGGCAACAGCTTTATGCTAGTGCACAGCAACCCTGTTAAAAACTTTGAACTGAGCAACCAACACTGACCTAACTTAAAGCTCTTGGCATATGTTAAAGCACTTCACAGATTCACCATCAAACCAGACAAGTGAAATAATGTTATTATTCTGTTACAGCTTACCTACAGAGTTCTTTCTCAGGTTCTCAATCATTACATATCTTGCAAACCGATACATTAGGTGAATAAATTTATGACCA
Source organism: Anser cygnoides (assembly GCF_040182565.1). NCBI lineage: Eukaryota > Metazoa > Chordata > Aves > Anseriformes > Anatidae > Anser > Anser cygnoides. The sequence continues at coordinate 1,337,800 of NW_027103066.1, forward strand.
GCAGGAGAAAGAAATGAAGAAGTTGCAATTTGAGGAAGACAGCTTTTGCTTTCATTCTTGAACAAGTTAAATAGATTTTAAACACAAAATTAGACTAAGGAATAAAACCTAAACAACAGCCATCAAACACTCTGCTGAGTACAAAAACACTGCAGCCTACTTATTAGCAAGTCCGATGCAAAGCTAATTTACCTTGCCACCATCGTTGACGCTTTTTCTAGTCCAAGGAAGAGACTGACACTTTTTGAACATTCTACCACCACCCCTAGTTCCGTATATAAAAAATAGCTCTGAGGCAAAGACTGAAATCAGTGTTAGGTAAATATTAAAAACTTCTGCTCTCCTCACTCCTAAATGTAATCCCTTCCTGTTCATATTTTCTACTGAGGTCATTAATCAGTGTATTTTGTCACACTTTTATCTTGCTCAAAGATTTTGTATGGCTGGCTTTCACCTTGTCAAAAATAAAAGTGCTCCAGTACCTTAAAGATCTAGAAATCAGATCTTTATTAAAACAAATGCAGCATGAGAAGGCATAGTAATCAATGATTCCTGAAGCAAGCCATTTTGTCTCTTTCCATTTAGAAAGCCTGCCTTAAACTTTATTCTCTTTTCCCCATGAAGAAAGATTAACATTAAAAGTTTTTCATGCATCTGAAACCACTTTTACAATAACAAACACTCTCTCATTTAATTTAAGCAATTATCTCCCACGTTGAAGCAAATTATTCTCAATGATGGAAGGAATCTCACACAGATTTTAGATGATACTGGTAGGTCCCTTCCAAATCAGTATACTCTACAATTCTATGACTTCTGTGTAATAAAATATTGTCATCCAAAAGCAATACACAACAGTTTTCTGATCCAAAATTAAGACTTTGCCACCTATGCTCTGCCAAACAATTTTTTTAAGAAGTCTATCATCAGCTGTGTGAAATAAGGCATAAGATAAAACCTATTTGTCTAGTAAAGCAACTTTATTTAAAACTCAAATATGTTCTCTCAAAACAAAAGAATGAGGTCACAGAAACCAGCAGCATATCAATTCCCACTCTTGTAATACTTACTGTGATATCTTTTAGCCATGAACAACATTGCTTCCTAAATTCACTATCTCTGGTTATTTGTTCTGGTAACATACAGTCCCTTTTCCATGCAAAAACAGCAGAGGGGAGAAGAGAGGAAAAAAAAAAGCAACTTCAAAACATACCCAAATACTCAGTTACATAATTAACCACTACAACATCTGAACTAAGACGAAGTTTTCTTAGTGATGTCCCCTGGAGAACTCAGAGAATATGGTAATATTGCCTACGAGAAGAATAGCTACAAGTCTGTTAAATAGCTAGGTCTTCTTGCCATAAAAAGTTAATTACAGACTATTTCAGAAACAAATTTGTCTGCAGTTCTTTTTAACTCAGGAAAAGAAAGTGAAAAAGCAGCCTGAGAACTTATAATTTTCTTAACAATGGTTCTCCTCCAGCCATTTCTTTAAATTGTACGGTAAAATAGTTCAGCTATATGAGAATACATTAAGATAGGGTTCTCACAATGTTGAAGATTTTAGCAGGTATTCATAAAAGGAAGAAGTTACTTGATGTTTGGTAAGGGAAATGAATGGAAGAGATAAATTATTTTTCAGCTAGGAAAAATTTTTACCAAACTTGTCAAGTTACAGCTACTGTCAGAAACCTTTTTAACTAGGGCAAGTTTTCTTATGCATTACAGACTTGTGATAAAAGGGAAATGAGTTCTGTGACAGCACGTTCTTTACCTACAGTACTCCTCGGGAGACCGTTTTTTTACTTCAGCACCCATGCAAACCACATGGTTCGTTATGTGCACAGCACGAACTGAGCAACCCAAAGGCTCACCTGAAAACTTCTTCTGCACGCATCTCATCCAACTTGGTAAACAAGAACTGGGCAACAACGCGGAAAGCACCTACGTTTGGTGTATCAAACATAGACCTAGCAAACAAACACACAGCTGCGTCAGGAACGGTTAGGCTAAGGAGTTTATAGAGCGTTTTTACCGGTCGCTCAGGACTAATGCGGGATACCATTTTGTAACGCCATTCGGACACGTCCCCCTCACCACGCACCACAGAAGGCCCCCACACACAAACACACACACCCCGCCATGTTCTCCCCCTCCCCGGCCGCCCCCGGGGCTCACACGCCCAGATCGAGCTCCCTGTCGAAGAACTCCGCAGCAGCATCCGGGTCGAAGCCGAGCGCCAGCAGGCAGAGCCAGAGGTGGGTTCGCTCCCAGTCGCTGCCCATGGTACCGGCTGGAACATCCGCCGCCGCCATCTCCCCCTGCCCCTGCTCCCACCCCTGCCTCCGTCGCCCCGCTGCCATTTTCCCCGTCCCGCCAAAACCGCGCTCCCGCCGCGAGACGCCTCGCCGTGCCCTGATTGGCCGCGCTCCGCGCGCTGCCCGCTGGGAAGTGTAGTCCGGGAGGTGGTGCTCCCTGTCCCGGGCACCGCCGCCATCTTGCGGCCGCCGCCTGGGCGGGGCCGGTCAGGCGCCTCCGCCCTTATTCCTTGCTAATCCCCTCACAGACCCGAGGCGGACACCAGGCTGCGCAGTTCAGTCTTTTATTTCAAGGCATTTCCGTGACTCGGAAGTTCTCGCAGCAGCCCGCCCGGCGGCCCCGTCACATCCCCCAGCCGCGGGCTCGGCCTGATCCCCAGAGAGACGTGCAGCGAGCGCTGCTCGCCGGGCGCCCACCGTCCCCGCTGCTACAGGAAGCTAGCCCGGGTCCTCGTTAAAAAAAGATTATCGCTGACACCAGAAATACCTCTACCTTCGGTTCCCTCTCTTGACCGTCATTATTATTTTTTTTAATTATTTTTCTATTGTCCAAACCTGTTTCTGTCTCTTCCCTTTTCCCTCGCTCTTTCCAACGTCTTCCCCTTTCATTTTTAGCTCCCGTCCTTCCTTCTGGAAGGAACATCCCTTTCTAAGCATTTACCCTCTTCTAGTCTCAGGTCCCATAACCAATACTATCAGGATGACCAAAATTTTTTGCACGCAGAAGGCATGTAGAGAGAAAGGGCATCCTTTTGTGCATAAAGCATCCTTGGATAAAGCACCCAAAGGGACCCTACTCTAATCTCTGTAGGCACAGTGCCCAACAAAAAAAAAAAAACTGAGAGAATCTGAGACAGCCAAAACCTCCTGTCCTTTCCAGCAGCAAAGAGGTAGATGCAGAAGAGCTTTCCATGTAGACTTGAAAGGGGAAACTTCGTGGGCAAATCTTCATCAACTCCTTTTGTTGGCAGCCCTTTATGCAAAGCACTGGTGTGTTCTCTTGGCTGTTGCCAACAGGAGAACAAACAGCTATACAAATATTTAACAAAGACTAGATCAGTTGGATGCACTGGCTAAGCTATACCTGGTTTATAGAGCAGGAGCGTGACACACAAGCTAATGAATTAACCTAGCATGTAATCCTCAAGGGGTAATAATCAGTTTTGATGCAGCTAAGTGAAATAGCACTGATTTTAAAAAGTCCAAAGCTAGGTAGGATCAGCTTCAAAAAGGAGAAATATAGGTTAAACATGGCAAAAATACATTGTATCAAAAAGATGTTTTTCTGCTTTTCTTCATTCAACTCTTTGCCCTGTGGTGTATGGGCCATTTGTGCGTGAAAAGTCTTGTTGATCTTCATCCAAATCCAAAATGTCTGGGATATCATCTGACTCTGAAGAGAGGTCTGTAATAGTGAAATCTGGAACCTGTATAGGAACAAAATTTCAATCAATTCGAAAGTAAAACTAAATAAATTTGTGCAGTATTCCTGACTGAAGTCAGGAGATGAAGATGCTCAGCATCTCTAGAAATCAGACCCAAAGTACTGAATAGGGAGTGAAATATGATCAGTCACACATTGAACATAAATATAGCATTAAGACCAAATATTATGCAAGATCTAAATCAGTTGCTTGGAAGACAGGATTTGGTAGTAGAAGTGGAACAGAGCTAAACACACTGAGTGCATTTAGTGAAAACAATGACTAGAAAATTAAAAATTGAAGATTTTAAACTTGTTTTGCCTTTCTTCTTTCCTTGGGATCAATGGGTTATACAATGGAGAAGCCTAGAGAAGCTTGATATAGACTGCTTTGTACTGCCCTGCCTGCCTACCACATCAAACCTTTCCCAAGGACACAAATATCCGGAACTGGAAAAATACGCTGACCTCTATTTCAACTGCATATATTGTATTCTGTATTTTAAGCAGCTACTGGGTTTCAGAAATAGTTAGACATTAGTGGACACATGGATGTTACACACTTCTAAAAACCTTGGCTAAGACACTCAGGAGCTTAAGTCCCATTAGCAGGACTTAAATTACTTTGCCTCTTCTGAAAAATGAGATAGAATTAAGCAATTTACTCATAACCAGAAGTTTTCTACCCCAAGTGAAAAATTCATATATGTACAGTTTGATTCATGGTTAGGTTTAATGTTGGTAATATGATGAATACTTGAAGACAGACAGGATCATCACGTGCTTGCTCATGGGACTTTGGTTCTGTATGTCTGAAGAAGCAGTGACTTGAAGAGGCTTCTAAGCGTTTAGAATCACAGAATCCTGGAATGGTTTGGGTTGGAAGGGACCTTAAAGATCATCTGGTTCCAACCCCTCTGCCATGGGCACGGACACCTTCCACAAGTTTTTAAACTTGTTTTGCCTTTCTTCTTTCCTTGGGATCAATGGGTTATACAAAGGAACCTGCCTAGAGATAAGGTTGCCCAAAGCTCCATCCAACCTGCCCTTGCACACTTCCAGGGATAGGGCATCCACAGCTTCTCTGGTCAGCCTGTACTGGCTGGAGAAGCACTTTTAATTCATTCAGTAACTGCAAAACACCTTGCTTATGATCAATTTTATGGAAATTTTATGGAATATTTTACCAATTTTATGACCAATTTTTAGGAAAAACATACGAAAGAGAAGTCTATGCTTTGCCTTCCCTGAAGACATGCCAGAAGAACAGAGAACACACCAAAGGAGAAAGATTGCTACTGCAGCTATCAGGCTGTAGACAGCATTGAAGCACTGAATGTGAATTACTCAGTTCCTTGGAGAGTAGTTGGCTGTAGGACACCGGGTACTTAGAAATATTAATTAAAATATTAATTAAAACTGAGCTTTGGTAGACTTTAAGCAGCATGCCATGTATCAGGCAATAGTATGAGTACAATGAAATGCCTACACCACTTTGAGAGCCTAAGCTTGCTCAAAATTAAATCAGTATTAAATCTTCTCCTAAAACTCAAATGGCAGCAGGAATGTGGGAAACACATTCTTCAACCAGCAAGAATCATCCTGCATCTTTCTGCTTATTGCATTTACCGAAATCTCTAATTACTGTACTTAGAAAAACAATATATTTTGTCATTATCAGCAGATGACCCCATACCTCATATCATAGTACAAATGGAGATATGTAACAAGTCTAAGGCAAAGTAGCTCTTGGGGAATTTGGAGTTCGTTTGCAAATTCATTTAAAAATATGCCCAAATAGATAGTTTAACCAACTGGTTTATCCCCAGCACAAATATAGGGGAGAGAATGAGTTGAGAGCAGCTCTGAGGAGAGGGACTCAGGGATGTTGGTGGATGAAAAACTCCAAATGAGCTGGCAAAGTATTCTTGCAGCACACAAAAGTCAACTGCATCCTGGGCTGCATCAAAAGAAGCCTAGCCAGCAGGTCAAGAGAGGCGATTCTGCCTCTCTGCTCTTGTGAGACTCCAACTGGAGTCCTGTGTTCAACCCTGGGGCCCCCAGCAGAAGAAGGACATGGACCTGTTAGATCAGGTCCAGAGGAGGGCCACAAGGATGACCAAAGGGCTAGAGCACCTCTGCTACAAAGACAGGCTGAGGGAGTCGGGGTTGTTCAGCCTGCAGAAGAGACGTTCCAGGGAGACCTTATGGGGGCTTCCAGTACCTAAATGGGGCCTACAGGAAAGCTGGGGAGGGACTCTTTGTCAGGGAGTGGAGTGATAGCATAAGGGGGAATGGCTTTAAACTAAAAGAGGGTAGATTTAGATCAGATATATGGAAGAAAACCTTCACTCAGAGGGTGGTGAGGCACTGGCACAGGTTGCCCAGAGAAGCTGTGGATGCCCCATCCCTGGAGGTATTCAAGGCCAGGCTGGATGGGACCTTGGGCAGTCTGGTCTGGTGGGAGGTGTCCCTGCCCATGGGAGGGAGGTTGGAACTGGATGGCCTTTAAGGTCCCTTCCAACCCAACTCTGTGATTCTATAATTCTGTATTTAGACTGAGCAGGGTACATAACCATGCTCAGTAACTATGTCTGACCATTGGTAATTTTCACTACAGCATAGGTATGTCACCTCTATTACTTATGTCCATGTTTCTCCTACTGATAATAGGATAATCAACATTTCCATTTAAGTTTATGCTCTCTTTACATCCTTAGTGCGCACATAAAGGAGTCAACTGCTTACAAATATACTAGTAAGATGTTCATAGCCATTAAATAATTTTAAATGGGAGTGTAGCTGTGCATGAGAGTAAAACAGCATTGGTGTCAGTATCATTTATCTCAGTTTTGAACATACTAAGTTGTTTTAAAAGCACACTGCCACCTGCACCAGTCTAAGTAAATCCCAGTCTAAGTAAATCAATGCAAAGCCTCCACTGTTACGGGCTTGCTTAGATAAAGGACTTTCACTTCTGTATCACCTTTGTGTTTAATTGTACTCTCATTTCATAGTTGCTAGGAAGTTGAAACAAAGCCATAAGACAATTCTTGCAAGAATAGGGCTAGATATGACCCTTCTTTGTACTTTTCCTCTGTAAGATGGAGTTAGATCTTCTGAAATGAAATAGCATAAAACTTGCAGAACCCTTGCATGGAATAGTGTAGTAGGTTCTGCTCTGTTAATATTTTAGGTTTTCTTCATTCCATGTGAGATTTTTCAGCAGTTATTAGAACGCACATCAGCTTCAGTTCACAGGTTCTGGAAGATGTCCAAGACATCCATGCCTCCAGTGGGCAATTTAATCGGCATTCTACCTGTGCTAGAAAAAGTTATGTTCTGTCTGAAGTCCCTTAATTGCAATAAAGACTAGAGACATGCTATACTAAATTACCAGCAAGAAGATATCCATGCCATAAAAACTACAGTTCAGTTCCAACACCCAGCGCTGTCCTCATTAAGATGATCCAATAATCTAAATGCAAGGATTTGTACTGGGTACAATAAACCAAGAACATACTAATTCACCATTATTTAGCCTTCTCTTCTTCCAAGAAAGAGCTCCCTATTCCACTGGGAGTTGGAAACTTAATATTCTGTATACGTGGTTTCTATGTGGGGAAAAAAGTCACAGTACGAAAATGCAGGAGTTTTTGTAGTGTGTTGGTGTAACAGGCTATCAGCACAAACACATAAACACAACCAGGCATTGCTCTAGTTGTGACCACCAGTTGTACTTCAGCTCTAAAAGGCCAGAGTAACTTACAGAGTTACCCAGAGTTACTTAGTGTTTTGATTCACACTGTTTAGCAACTTCTTTGAAGCTGAGACCAACATTGCTAAATTAAATGACTGCAATGCACAGTTGCCTAGGGTATGCATCAAGAACACATCTTACCTGGACAGCAATAAACCAAGAAAGCTTTTTTCCCAAGTAACAGTAATTCTCATCAAGGGAAGGGAGTTATAGAAGTTACTAGGGAACAACTCCACTCAAGTAGATGAGTGTTAATTCACATTAGTCACTCAAGTTCAAAAGAGGGTACATAAAGTAAAAGAAAAAAAAAAGATTAAAGCTTGCATTGACAGTTGAAGAGTACACACTCCTACCAAGTCAGCAGCCAAGGCAGGTAGCTGGGAGTCTCATACAGACAACATCTACTAGATGGGGAAGACTGATTTTTTCTTTCCTATATCCTTTTTTCCTCACTGTAAGGCCATCCACCTGTTCACAGTCTGGACAGGTAACAGTAAGCACAAAAAAAGCAACAGTAAAGCAAAGACTGAATGGAAGGGAAGAAGGAAACACTGCAGCAATGTTATCTATGCACACAAATAGATTTAGATTTTCAATGTGTCTACTTCATTTGCATTGCAAGCTTGCTTTCTCTTGGACCCAGATTAAAGGAGTCACAGAACAGCAAGTTATGTTTTACACACCATACAAATGGAGACAGACTTTGGCTGCTGAAGCATTTATTACTAAGGTACAAAATGTATTACAAAAAGTTGGCTACAAAAAGCATACAACAGCAGGCACCTGAGTATGAACAGCATGAATCTTGTCTTTATACTGTCAAAAATATACTTTGATAATGATTTGGTCAGGTTACTGTGTAATACAATAGTAAGTTTATATCGTTAATATTAGCACTGTCACAGCATTCAACTCCAGCTGACTCAGTCAGAAACCCCACTTTCAGCTTTGGAATTCTGCCCTCACAGAATCCTCATGAATCATGTAACAGTTCAATTTGAGACAGTCATTAAAAAAATAATCAAATGCATGATCTGCAGCAAGTACAGAATTCAGGCATACCTCGCTAGAATGCAAGGCTTTTAAAGGCATTTCATAGCATGTAAGGCTTTTATATTACTCTGGTAGAGATTAAGCAGCAGATCAAATGCTTTCAGCTGGGATAAGAATCATTTAGAGTAAGGATATTACTACCATTAATAAGCATAGTGAGGTTTCTCAACTGTACAAACAAGGCATCTTGACAACTGTAAGCTGCCAGTATTTAGGCACTTCTGTTTGTTTTAGAGTGTCTTTACTACTCAGGACAATACAATGCATTTATAGGAGAGTGTCCTCTCTAAATCACTTCCCCACTCGTAAGTTTTTTCCCTAAAGCTTTTTGACAGCTACAGTTGTTAGTCACTTGTTTGGTCAGTCTGCAGAGTACATGTATGCTATGCAGTTTACTCAATAAGGTGTTCAAGCTGTTTGTCTTCCTGGCTGGAATTTTTCTCCCCTTCACCTTTGCTCTCAGCATGCTGAATGCCAGGCAGTTGTGGGTAAAAGGGACCTACCAGCCAGTTGAGCAGCGTGTTGTTAACAAGATAATCCATCACATCATCCAGAGACTCTTTCATTTTCTTTAGTTGTCCTTTGCTAGTAGCAAAAAAGCTGTCTGATAGTTCTGGAAAAGAGGATGCTGACTGGAAGATCTGGTAGACATCACCTGCCATTGACCCAACACTGTAAACCTGGTCCTGCACATTCTGTGGCAGACCCTGTAGGCTTGAGACCAGTGTGAGGCAAGTGGTCTGAAGCTGCTGAGTGAGGCTCTGTGCAATAGCTAGAGTTCTCGACTCTATGTGCTGGAAACAAAAACATAATAATCGCCTGTCAGTATCTTTTTGTGACTGTAGCAGTTTTATGTTATTTAAGAGACAAGGAAGCAAAGTAAAAGGGGTGAAAGTAAGATACAGCAGATAACATAAGGATTAAGCAAGAAGAGTAACAGACAGCTTCAAAGTACTTGATTTCTCCAATGTTCAAGTACTTTGGAACAGAAGCATTGGTAGTATCTACCCAACAACAGATAAGGAAGCTCTTGTATCAACTCTGGATAGCAAGTTAAAGCAGAGGAGTATTCTAGTGGATGAACCGCTATTCAAAGCTCTATAAGACTCAGTGAGTCTGTTCCTCAGGCTGCTTTATGCTGAGGAATTGCTATTTCCAGTCTGGCCATATGAGATAAGTGAATCCTAGCTGGTCTAGATATGGTTAATATCCCAACAAGTTCGCAGAATGAGGATTCTCTTGAAAGGAGAATAACCCTTTAGTGTTTGCAGGAAGTAGGCTCATTTAAGAGTTAGGATGTCCTCTGCTTTTCATAAGAGGAAATGGCAGATGCCTGAACTTCATCATTTAGATTCCACTTTTGTATAGAAGCATTCTGTGCTGTTAAAATGAGATGCTGTGCACTTTGGGGACTGTTAGTTAGCCAGTGTTACCTCGACAGTATGCAGTCCATTTATTTCCAGTTTACATTTACATCTATTTACCTCAGCACTATGCGACTCATCACCATCATTTTGACCTGTATATTTCTTCCATTCTGCCCAGGATTGACAGAGTTTTTCCTGAGCATTAAGAAGTTTCTGATTGGCACTATTCACGTTCTTTCTGGCATACTCGATCTGAAATACAGCCAAACAAGGAAGTAAAGTAAGAGTCCAAACAGTTCTATTAGGGCTACCCTAAAATACCAGCTTTGTATTTTTTTTTTAAACACTTAAAGTTCAAACGAAAGGCTTTGGAGAACATAAGGATATGCTCCTTCTCCACAGAAAAAGCTAGAAGCAGTTTCAAGATGTTATGTAGTCTACCCCTCTACACCTCAACTATTTCATCCTTCCCCACTGAACTCGTATACATGGAGCTCTAAGTATATAGAAGACCATAACTATGTACAGTTTGTGCTGTACATAAAGGTACATAGTTAGGATCAGATGACTGAAGCACTCAGGAATGCTCAGAGATACCCACAGCAAGAATAGCAAGCCCATGAAGAATCCTACATTTTGTTAATATAAAGACTGAAGTAAAGCACTGAAGTGTTTCTAAATTGCAAGACACTTTCTTCAATGAATAAATGTGTCAGAACTGACCCTTTACAACAAAAACACCTTTTAAACATTACTTCTATTTATGCAGTGCTTAAAGTTACAAGTAATTGGTCTGTTTTTACAGATCAACTTGATTTAGGACTTCTCCTGACTGGTGGTAAAAAGCTCCATTGGGAAGTGCTTTATATTTTGAAAATCAATTTAGTCACAGCTATCTGATTTTTCCCTGTTTGTTCTCTACATTCGAAAGCTATACCAACGATTTTATATCTAAAGTGAGAACTTGAACTTACCAGATTAACAGTATGGTGGAGCTGAGAAATCGTCTCCTGGCTTTTCTGTTTAGCATCTCTAACTTTGTTTAAGGCTTGCTGGTAGGCACGTGCACAGACCTTTGATGACAGAGATCCTAGCTGAACATAGTAACTTGGCTTTTGAACTCCAAGTTCAAAACCTTCAACTTTTGCAGCTTCTTCTTCTAGAAAAGTGGAAAGGGAGCAGATTGACCAGTGGAACAACACTTAAGAGGCCTGACGATATTTCATTTGCTTCATAATAACTGAATATTGGATTTGTTTAGTAGTCCTTTAACAGCAGGTTTGGTTGACAGGCACACATGTAACCCTTAGGTTCATTCTGCTTGCCTGTCAAGAAAACGCTATTACAACCAGGAAGGCCAAAGACAGTTTGGGAAGCACATGCTCCCTCCCTGCTATGAGGTAATAAATGGATGACTGCTTGTTTCTCTCCAATACATGTATACCATCAAAATTAAACCTGAATTGTTCTTACCTAGTTTTGCTTCTGTGAGTGGGAGATACTGGTCCACTAGGGTCTCTGATTTAGTGTGAGCAGTGGAATGGACAGTGCTCTCCATCTGCACCACACGACTTCTCAAGACAGTGTTAATGCCACCATTAACAACGGACTTGGTCATTTCTACACTGTCTTGCATCGCTTCTTTAGTCTTGCCCACAACTCCAGTGATTGTGTGAGCAACAGTTTCCTTGGCACCAGTCACAGTGGTTGTTACAGCTTCTCTGGCTCCAACAACTACATCCTTAGCATTGGCAACAGCCTGACAATGAAAATAGGTTGATTCACTAAAAATATTTGATAAAAAGAGCTACATAATCCAGGAAACAGAATTATATTAAGGCTCATACAAGTATTATCTAGGAAGAACTTGCACTGAAAGCACATAGACAAAACAAAGATATGATTGTCATGCAGCCTTCAGCTCAACACTCTTCAGTGAATGTAAATCAGTTTGTTTTACAATGAGCAAGAAAAAGTTTTTACAGGATGCCCACCAGTGAACAGCAGCTACAGATATATCAAGTAGCAGGCTAATGTAAAAAAAATAAATAAATAAAAAATAGCTCAGTGACCTTCCAAAAGCAAACGATTCTACAGAAATGCACTCCATCTCCTCACTACATCTAAGCTGTGAAACAAGTGCAGCTTACAGGAACTCCCCTCACTGCATTTTTCATATCAACAGCAAAGAGACAGGTATAGAGATCTTCTGCTCAGCATATGTACATGGAGAAGACTTACCTTGTCAGTGGGTTGATTCAGTATAGGCAGTCTCTCTTCAATTTTGTCTAGACCCATACACGTGTAGTTGTTGGCAACTACAACTATAAAAGAGATTACAACAGTTCAACAGTTGATTTTAGGTTTTGTTTTACCTTAGTATAAATAACTCCAATTGTTATTTGTTTTTGAAACGGAGCTCACACAGCAGCACATTTAAAGTAGCTTCTCTCCCCTTTTCAGGGGAATTTGAGGTAGCAAAGCCCCACAAGAAGGCTGGTCTACAGTGCCTTAAGCAAGCTCACTTGCAGGCAGAGGAAGTCTGTTCATATACCTTACAAGCAACTGTTGTAACAGGTTGAAACACCTGGCCTACTGCCAGTTGAAGAAACTAAGGCTTCTAGTTACAACAGCCTTTTGACACAGTTGCCAAATTTAACCACAAGTTACAAGAGAGAAAGCACAAAACACTTGAAAGTAGGTGAAAGGTGAGGAAGGTGTTGCACAAGCAACTACACAGTCACCTTGCAAATCACAAGGAGCCAGTCAGTTCAGTATTATGAAAGCTGGAATCAGCTTTGGCTCTGGATTCCACCACTCCCCCAAGTCATACCTATCTGTAATAAGTTACTCAACAAGCCTTGCTTGTTGAGATGGTTGTCAGCTAGCTGAAATAACACTCCAGACCAGCATGACTGTGCTCAACTGTAAGCACATGTTAATATATAAAGCAATCAGTTGAATTAAAGGTATCAACAGCTCCATCTTTGCCTTACTTTGTGGTTCCAGTTTCTAGATGATAGGCATAGCACTTGTCATGGCTACTGAAGTAATTGTCTTCACTCCTTTCTCTGCTATCTCACATACTGACTTCAGATAGGGATGGTTATCCTTTGTGGTAACATAGGCTGTCGATACCATATCATAGGTGGAGCTCACCAAAGGAAGGTTTGCTACCCTTGATACAATGTTCTGTTTAAAGAGAAAGAGGTTAATTGACTATTTTTCTGAACTATACATTAAAAACCCTACTGGGCTATCTTAAACATACCTGTTGTGGATCAATTGCTGCTAATGCCATTTTTTCAGGTCTTCAGTCTTACACAGCCTATGAAAGAAGCATGTCAGAGTTAGGACATCCTCATATCCACTTCATTTAAACACCAGGCTTTCAAACCAATAATTGCTTTATAATCAACCCCACCAGATCAAGGGGATTAAGGATGTTTGTTCTTGCATATAGGAGATCCTTTTTATTTTAACAATTTAAAAGTCCAAAAGCTTTGTTTCCTAATGCTTTTCATTGGTTTAAGCAATACGAGTACGCCAGATGCAAGAAACAGGCTTTGAAATACAGCAGTTCACTACAGAATTACAACTTGAGTCATGTCTTTTTTCTAGGAGAACTACATATACTTGGTCTCAACTGTTGAGCCAGGGTGAAGGAAACCTACCCAGCTGTTCTTAAGCTAAGAGTTTATTAAAACTCTCATTTAGGAAGTCTAAAGGACAGATGAAGACTCTACCACCAGTATCTTTAATCAGATTAACAAAAGGGAGTCAAGTTTGAAATGTGATTAGCTGTTGTTGTCCAAATATTGTGGACACTTGAAGACTGCGGTGAAATACTTATCTCTAACCTCAAATTAATTCTCACCCAAGTTACTCCACTAAACACAGTGGGCTCATTATCTCTGCTGCAGTGTCTGATGCCCACACAGGGTTTCCACTGCTCAGTTACTCAAGAGTTAGAATTCCTGTAGCATGCACAGTCAGAACTCTCCCACAACAGGAAATAACTTTCCTTTGTGCTAATTTAGGAATTACTACCAAGCCCACATTGAAACAGGCTGGGGAGAGCAGTTGTTCAGCAAGCCTATGCTACGCAATTATCTATCTTATTATGTTGTGGTTTAACCCGGCTGGCAGCTAAACACCACACAGCCGTTCGCTCACCCTCCCCCCTCCCTCTCTGGGATGGGGGAGAGAAACGGGAAAGTGAAGCCGGTGAGTTGAGATAGACAGTTTATTAAGACAGGAAAATAATAATAACAATAATAATAATAATAATAGTGATAATGGTAATAGTATTAACAATAATAATGTGTAAGAAAACAAGTGATGCACAATGCAATTGCTCACCACCCGCTGACCGATGCCCAGCCTATCCCCGAGCAGCCGGCCCCCCCACCCCGGCCAGCCACCCCTATATATTGTTTAGCATGACGTCAGATGGTATGGAATACCCCTTTGGCCAGTTTGGGTCAGCTGTCCTGGGTCTGTCCCCTCCCAGCTCCTGCTGCACCCCCAGCCTGCTCGCTGGCAGGACAGAGCGAGAAGCTGAAAAGTCCTTGGCCTGGTGTAAACACTGCTCTGCAACAATTAAAACATCAGCATGTTATCAGCGCTCTTCTCATCCTAATCCAAAACATAGCACCCTACCAGCTACTATGAGGGAAAATTAACTCTGTCCTAACTGGAACCAGGACAGATATCCACCCCTTATTCCATACCATTTATGTCATGCTCAGGTTACACTCTGTCCAATACATTCTAATTAATCACCATTTTCATCTATGATATATAGCAATCATGGTAGTGATGACATACAGTATTATATAATAATTAACATACTACAATTCAACTCATGGGCTATTCTCACCCAGTATCAAATCCCCTTGAGGTACACACCGGACCTCCCCATTCTTTTGCATTACCCACCAAGTGCATCCAGGTCCCTGAGCAAAAGCAATTCCACGAATGGGTTTGCCTTTTCCTGAGGCAGGAGTAGCCCAGACTGTTTTACCCAGCATGTTTCTTACGTGCACTACAGGAACTTTATCCCCTTCTACAGTGCGTAACAGGTTTGATTGGGCAGGTCCAGCTCGGTTGGCAGATCCCCTGGTATTGACTAACCAGGTGGCCTTTGCCAAATGTGTATCCCAATTTTTGAATGTCCCAGCACCCATTGCTTTCAGTGTAGTCTTCAACAGGCCATTGTATCGTTCAACTTTTCCAGAGGCTGGTGCATGATAGGGGATGTGATACACCCACTCAATACCATGTTCTTTGGCCCAAGTGTCTATAAGGTTGTTTCGGAAATGAGTCCCGTTGTCTGACTCAATTCTCTCTGGGGTGCCATGTCGCCATAGGACTTGCTTTTCAAGGCCCAGGATAGTGTTCCGGGCGGTGGCATGGGGCACAGGATATGTTTCCAGCCATCCGGTGGTTGCTTCCACCATTGTAAGTACGTGGCGCTTGCCGTTGCGGGTTTGAGGGAGTGTGATGTAATCAATCTGCCAGGCCTCTCCATATTTATATTTCAGCCATCGTCCTCCATACCAAAGAGGTTTTGACCGTTTGGCTTGCTTGATTGCAGCACATGTTTCACAGTCATGAATAACCTGTGCTATAGTGTCCATGGTCAGGTCCACCCCTCGATCACGAGCCCATCTGTAGGTTGCATCTCTACCTTGATGGCCTGAGGTGTCATGGGCCCATCGGGCTATAAATAATTCACCTTTATGTTGCCAGTCCAGGTCCACCTGAGCCACTTCAATCTTAGCAGCCTGATCCACCTGCTGGTTGTTTTGGTGTTCTTCAGTAGCCCGATTCTTGGGCACATGAGCATCTACATGGCGTACCTTTACAACCAGGTTCTCTACCTGGGCAGCAATATCTTGCCACAATGCCGCAGCCCAGATGGGCTTGCCCCTGCGCTGCCAGTTGTTCTGCTTCCATTGCTGTAACCACCCCCACAGGGCATTTGCTACCATCCATGAATCAGTATAGAGATAGAGAACTGGCCACTTTTCTCGTTCAGCAATATCTAAAGCCAGCTGAATGGCTTTTACTTCTGCAAACTGACTCGATTCACCTTCTCCCTCAGCAGCTTTTGCAACTCGTCGTGTAGGACTCCATACAGCAGCTTTCCATCTCCGATGCTTTCCCACAATACGACAGGACCCGTCAGTGAACAAGGCATATTTCTTCTCATTTTCCGGTAGCTTGTTGTACAGGGGGGCTTCTTCAGCACGAACCACCTCCTCCTCTGATGATATCCCAAAGTATTTGCCTTCTGGCCAGTCCATAATCACCTCCAAGATTCCTGGGCGACTGGGGTTTCCTATTCGAGCCCGCTGAGTAATCAGTGCAACCCACTTGCTCCATGTAGCATCAGTTGCATGATGCGTAGAGGGGACCCTTCCTTTGAACATCCAGCCTAGTACCGGCAGTCGGGGTGCCAGGAGGAGCTGCGCTTCAGTACCGACCACTTCCGAAGCAGATCGAACTCCTTCATATGCTGCCAATATCTCCTTTTCAGTTGGAGTATAGCGGGCCTCAGATCCTCTGTATCCCCGACTCCAAAACCCCAGGGGTCGACCTCGAGTTTCCCCAGGTTCTTTCTGCCAGAGGCTCCAGGTGGGACCATTCTCTCCGGCTGCGGTGTAGAGCACATTCTTTACATCTGGTCCTGTTCGGACTGGCCCGAGGGCTACTGCATGAACTATTTCCTGCTTAATTTGTTCAAAGGCTTGTCGTTGCTCAGGGCCCCATTCAAAAGCATTCTTCTTACGGGTTACTTGGTAGAGCGGGTTTACAATCAGACTGTAATTTGGAATATGCATTCTCCAAAACCCCACGACACCTAGGAAAGTTTGTGTTTCTTTTTTGCTAGTTGGTGGAGACATAGCTGTTATCTTGTTGATCACATCCATTGGGATTTGACGACGTCCATCTTGCCATTTTATTCCTAAAAACTGGATCTCTCGTGCAGGTCCTTTAACTTTATTCTGTTTTATGGCAAAACCGGCCTTCAGAAGGATTTGGACTATTTTCTTCCCTTTCTCGAAAACTTCTTCTGCAGTGTCACCCCACACAATGATGTCATCGATGTACTGCAGGTGTTCAGGAGCTTCCCCCTGCTCCAGCGCAGACTGGATCAGTCCATGGCAAATGGTAGGGCTGTGTTTCCACCCCTGGGGCAGCCGATTCCAAGTATATTGGACTCCCCTCCAAGTGAAAGCAAACTGTGGCCTGCACTGTGCTGCTAGAGGGATGGAGAAAAATGCATTAGCGATATCAATTGTGGCATACCACTTGGCTGCCTTTGATTCCAGTTCATACTGGAGTTCTAGCATGTCCGGCACTGCAGCACTCAGTGGTGGCGTGACTTCGTTCAGGCCACGATAGTCCACTGTTAGTCTCCACTCACCATTAGACTTTCGCACTGGCCATATGGGACTATTAAAAGGTGAATGAGTCTTGCTGATCACTCCTTGGCTCTCCAGTTGACGAATTAGCTTATGGATGGGACTCAGGGAGTCTCGGTTGGTGCGATATTGCCGCCGGTGCACAGTTGTGGTAGCGATCGGCACTTGCTGTTCTTCAACCCTCAGCAACCCCACAACAGAAGGGTCCTCTGAGAGACCAGGCAAGGTAGACAACTGTTTAATGTCCTCTGTCTCCAAAGCAGCTATGCCAAAAGCCCAGCGGAACCCTTTTGGGTCCTTGAAATATCCTCTTCTAAGATAGTCTATGCCAAGGATGCACGGAGCATCTGGGCCAGTCACAATACGGTGCTTTTGCCACTCATTACCGGTTAGACTCACTTCAGCCTCCAATACAGTTAACTGCTGGGATCCCCCCGTCACACCATAAATACAGATGGGCTCTGGCCCTTTATAGCTTGATGGCATTAGAGTACATTGTGCACCGGTGTCTACCAAAGCCTTATACTTCTGTGCGTCTGACGTGCCAGGCCATCGAATCCACACAGTCCAATAAAATCGATTGTCCCTTTCCTCCCCCTGGCTGGAGGCAGGGCCCCTCTAGTCCTGGTCAGAATCTTCATTTCCGTGTTTAAAGGACTGCCTGCTGGAAGTTGGAGCAGCAAACCTTTCAGAGAACTCCTTTTTCCCAATTGTTTTCCTTTGCAATTCACGTACCCGTGCCTCTAGGGTCGCAGTAGATTTTCCATCCCATTTTCTCATGTCCTCTCCATGGTCACGTAGGTAAAACCACAGGGTGGCGCGGTGTGTGTGCCCACCATATTGTCTTCCTTGCATAGATGAACGTTTACCCCTAATAGCTGAGACACTGGTTTGTACAGGTGGGGAGGAAAATAATCTCTCTTCAAGTTGGTGGATCTTTTCAGAAAGTTTCTCCAAGGTATTCTCTTTTAGCTGGTGGACACTGGTTCGTTCAGGTGAAGGGGAAGATAATCTTTCTTCAAGTTGGTGGATCTTTTCAGAAAGTTTCTCCAAAGCATTCTCTTTTAGCTGGTGGACACTGGTTCGTTCAGGTGAAGGGGAAGATAATCTTTCTTCAAGTTGGTGGATCTTTTCAGAAAGTTTCTCTAAAGCATTCTCTTTTAGCTGGTGGACACTGGTTCGTTCAGGTGGAGGGGAAGATAAATTCTCTTTAAGTTGGTGGACCTCTTCAGAGAGTTTCTCCACAGCTGAGACACAGGCCTTTAGGGAAGAGGAGAGATTTCCTTCGTACTGCCGGAGTATTTTAGTCACTTCATTCACTGTGGGATTCTCCTCCGCTTTCCAGGCTATTATTGCCAATGAGCTGGCATATGATGATGGTGCACTCTGTACAAACTTCCGCCACATGGGTAGTGTACACCGGACTGCATCTGGATCTGCGGATGTTTGTGCGTCGTCTAGGTCCTTATAAATTACTTCCCGTACGGCCAATTCCCTCAGGTACTGAATTCCCTTCTCCATGGTGGTCCATTTGCTTGGTAAACATACAAGTTCTTCCTTGAAGGGATACCTTTCCTTCACAGCTGACAGGAGACGCCTCCAGAGGCTGCGAGATTGTGCTCCATCTCCAATTGCTTTGTCAATGCATGCGTCCCTAGCAAGGGATCCCAGCCGCCTGGCTTCCTTGCCCTCCAATTCCACATAATTGGCTCCCGTGTCCCAGCACCGGAGCAGCCAGGTGACAAGCTGCTCGCCTATACAGCGACCAAAATCTTTTTGCACATCTCGTAGCTCACGCTGGTATAGAGTCCGGGTAATTACTGTTGATTTTTCGACATCCTCATCCTCATCTTCAGTCTTCTGCACCTTTGATGGCCGGTGTAGAGTCCGGGTAGTTACTGTTGATTTTCCGACATCCTCATCCTCATCTTCAGTCTCGTGCACCTTTGATGGCTGGTATGGAGTCCGGGTAGTTACTGTTGATTTTTCGCCATTCTCATCCTCATCTTCAGTCTCCTGCACCTTTGATGGCCCAGCCTCGTCTTCACTACGCCCAGACCTAGCAGAAGACTGTCTGCGTTTTAAACGACCTGAGCCTCTATACCATTTCTTCACCTTGTCTACAGGGGCAACTTGCACTGCTACAGCTCGTTTCTCTGACCCAGACACAGGGTCTGCCACAGGGGTTGGAATACCCTCTGCGGGGTCAACTTGCACTGCTACAGCTCGTTTCTCTGACCCAGACACAGGGTCTGCCACAGGGGTTGGAATACCCTCTGCGGGGTCAACTTGCACTGCTACAGCTCGTTTCTCTGACCCAGACACAGGAGTGGGAGCAGCTGCACGAGCTGGGGCAGCTGCAGGAGCTGGAGCGGCTGCAGGGGCTGGAGCTGGAGCGGCTGCAGGAGCTGGAGCTGGAGCGGCTGCAGGAGCCGGAACGGCTGCAGGAGCTGGAGCTGGAGCGGCTGCAGGAGCTGGAGCTGGAGCGGCTGCAGGAGCCGGAACGGCTGCAGGAGCTGGAGCGGCTGCAGGAGCTGGAGCTGGAGCGGCTGCAGGAGCTGGAGCTGGAGCGGCTGCAGGAGCTGGAGCGGCTGCAGGAGCTGGAGCGGCTGCAGGAGCTGGAGCTGGAGTAGCTGCATTAGCTGGAGCGGCTGCAGGAGCTGGAGCTGGAGTGGCTGCAGGGGCTGGAGCTGGAGCGGCTGCAGGAGCCGGAACGGCTGCAGGAGCTGGAGCGGCTGCAGGAGCTGGAGCTGGAATAGCTGCAGGAGCTGGAACTGGAGCGGCTGCAGGAGCTGGAGCGGCTGCAGGAGCTGGAACTGGAACGGCTGCAGGAGCTGGAGCTGGAGCGGCTGCAGGAGCTGGAGCGGCTGCAGGAGCTGGAGCTGGAGCGGCTGCAGGAGCTGGAACTGGAGCGGCTGCAGGAGCTGGAACTGGAGCGGCTGCAGGAGCTGGAACTGGAGTGGCTGCAGGAGCTGGAGCTGGAACGGCTGCAGGAGCTGGAGCTAGGTTGCTAGTAGCATCAATTGCAGCTCGATAGGCACAAGCCAGACCCCAGCACGCTACAGTGATTTGTGTCACTTTGGAACTGCCAGAGTCATGACACCTTTTTTTCAAGCATTCTGCCAGCTTTTTAGGATTTTGCAGTTGTTCAGGGGTGAATGTCCAAAACACTGGAGGTGACCACTGCTCTAGAAACCTGCCCATATCCTCCCACACTCCCTGCCACTCGCAACTATCCCGCCTCAAGACAGATCTCCGGATGAGATTCCTAAGTAGTTGTTTAACCCTCCACAAAATCTGAAGCGCATTCAGGAGACATAACAACAAGAGCAGGCTGGTCTGAGTATCCCAAGGATATTCAACATCTCGGAGAGCCACCGTAACTAGCTCGGGGGATAAGAGGGTGGTGGTGAAGGAGAAAGGGAGAGTGAACAGGTAGGGAAACATGTCTTCCCCTGTCCCCTTCACAGATTGGCTCCCTAACGAAAACAGGCAATAGGTGTAATTGCTAATAGTTTCCGAGATATGGGTTCCAAAGTATAGAGTCGACGTCAGTGCTGAGTACAAATACCAGGTTAAAGTCGTGACCAGATATTTCATCATTTCATAAGCCATTGCTACACCGCACAGTACCATAACAATCTTAAACCAGGGCCCGGAAAGGATAAACAGTGCAACAGGGAGCACATACAGAAAGTAACGCACCATAAAACTCAATTTGGAATACAGGTACAGCAGACTGGAGATTAAGGCAATCAACATCGTGACTAGCAACTATTAAGCAGGTCCAATACTTATACCAATTTTAGTTTAACACACTCTGGTCAGATTTGTCGATATCTCAACCCTTCGGGCCCCACGTTGGGCGCCAAGAGGACTGTTGTGGTTTAACCCGGCTGGCAGCTAAACACCACACAGCCGTTCGCTCACCCTCCCCCCTCCCTCTCTGGGATGGGGGAGAGAAACGGGAAAGTGAAGCCTGTGAGTTGAGATAGACAGTTTATTAAGACAGGAAAATAATAATAACAATAATAATAATAATAGTGATAATGGTAATAGTATTAACAATAATAATGTGTAAGAAAACACGTGATGCACAATGCAATTGCTCACCACCCGCTGACCGATGCCCAGCCTATCCCCGAGCAGCCGGCCCCCCCACCCCGGCCAGCTACCCCTATATATTGTTTAGCATGACGTCAGATGGTATGGAATACCCCTTTGGCCAGTTTGGGTCAGCTGTCCTGGGTCTGTCCCCTCCCAGCTCCTGCTGCACCCCCAGCCTGCTCGCTGGCAGGACAGAGCGAGAAGCCGAAAAGTCCTTGGCCTGGTGTAAACACTGCTCTGCAACAATTAAAACATCAGCATGTTATCAGCGCTCTTCTCATCCTAATCCAAAACATAGCACCCTACCAGCTACTATGAGCTACTTAACTCTGTCCTAACTGGAACCAGGACACAAGCCCACATTGAAACAGGCTGGGGAGAGCAGTTGTTCAGCAAGCCTATGCTACGCAATTATCTTCCAACGTGCACTCCCATGGAGAAAACAGTAATACTCCTCCCCATATAAACCCTATAAAAGGGAGAAGGGAAAGAGATAATGCAGTACCACTTCAAGAAAACACACAAATATGAATACTCAGAAGTGCATTGTCATTCTGTGAATACACAGAAGCCAAACAAGATCTGTAAGCACTTTTTGCTTTGACAGCTCCACAGAGCACTTCACTCCTGAAAGGATGGCAGTTCTGAAGGCTGTGTTGCTAGGTGTGCCAGAAAGCCCAACAGCAGCTTTCCTTTTTACATATATGATAATATCAAAACAGGATGCATTAATTTTTTGCTTCGGGTCAAGTAAAAATTTCTCTTTCGTTACATAACAGGCAATGACAACAGCGTGCTGTTAACACTTTGCAGGCGCATTTGCACACACCAGCGCGCACACGTGCCAGAAGGCAACTCCTGTAATGTGATTAACCGCTGTACACGAAGCGTGCAAGCAGGTAATAAACACGGGCTACGAGAATAACAGAGGAGCCCCCCGTCCCACCCACCGAGCACTCCCACAACCACCACACGCCCCGCAGCCGCCCGCGCGGCGCCGCACGCCGGGTCGCGGCTGATGCCGGCCGGCAGGAGGAGGGGCCCTCGCCTGAGAGATTATTCGAGGCTGGCAGCGCGTCCCAAAAGGCCCGGCCGCAGGCAGCGAGGCTGCGTGATTTCATTCGGCAAGGGGCGAGCTCGGGCCGGCCGCACGGGTACTCGGAGCCTCCGGAGCTACCCCTGCGCCCAGCGGGGGCAGAGGGGCAGACCCCGAGGCGCAGCCCACGCTGTGAGGGCGCCGTGCCGGGCCGGGGGCGGCCATGTCCATGTGGTGGAGCCGCGCGGAACTCACCTGGGCTGGGAGCGCGTGAGAAGGGAGGAAGGGAGAGCTGCGCGCGCGTCACGGCCGCTCCTCGTCACGAGGTGGGGTGGGGAGAAGAGAATTAGTTCCTAAAACAAAACAAAACAAAAAAATAAAACCGCGGAGAAACTTTATTACAGGGAACTCTTGTTCAGCCTTTCTGTCAGAAGGTCCCGGTAGCTTTAATTGTTTAAAGGTGGGAAATGGCAAGGAACCAGCGTATCTGTCAGCCTCAGAACACCGAGACTCCTTTCTGCCCCATTACTGCACCCTAAACAGCAGTCATCCTGCAAATGCTGTTTTAACTTTTACTGCTCTTTACACAGACCGACATCCTCTTCTGATTATCACTGTGCCAGGACAGCAAATTCCTCTAATACAGAGCAGTACAGTAAAAAGTATTGTTATCTGCCCAGGATGGGGACAGAAGGCTTCCTGCAAAAGCTTGGTAGAAAAATACAAAAACCATCTCTCCTTCTTATCTGTTATTCCCTTGTTGCAATACCCTTTGTCTACTGCTATAGAGATTCTGACCCTTGCTCCCACAGGACACTATCTTCCTAATACAAAAGGGTAGATTTAGATTAGATATGAGGAGGAAATTCTTCACTGTGAGGGTGGTGAGGCACTGGCACAAGTTCCCAGAGAAGCTGTGGATGCCCCGTCCCTGGAGGTGCTCAAGGCCAGGCTGGATGGGGCTTTGGGCAACCTGGTCTGGTGGGAGGTGTCCCTGCCCATGGGAGGGGGTTGGAGCTGGGTGGTCTGTAAGGTCCCTTCCAACCAAACCTTTCTGTGATTCTGTGATTCCTGGACTTTGGGAAAGAGCATATGTTTGTTTGTTATTCAACCTGTTCAAAAAAGACCTTCCCAGAATGGTGTTTCAGTTTGTTTCTGCAAAGTAAAATCAGTTCACTCTTCTTGTTTCAGAGCAGAACAGATTAGAAAACTATTCTGGAACAAAATAGGGATTTTCACTTCTCTGAAGTGCTTTATCATGCCTCTGTTAGGACCCATACCAAACACTTCACAGGCACAGGCACTCCACTTTTTCTCCTTGTAGTTATCTGAGACCTCCATTTGTTTCTCATTCACAGTCATATGACTTCTCAGGTGTAAAACATTCAATTGTCAGAGATATCTGTACTGGGAATTCCATAGTATTCCAGGCATTTTAGATACGAATACGCATCACTGTTATTTGTAGTACAGGGACACCTGCAACTCTTGCAGTCCAGGGACGTACTCTGCCAGAACACAGCTGGGGCACAGTCGGGATAGCTGACCCCAACTGACCAAAGGGATGTCCTGTGCCATGCAGTATCATGATCGGCAACAAAACTGTGGGGAGAGAAGGGGGAAGGAGGGGCAGTTGGAGTGATGGCACTTGTCTTCCCAAGAAACCATTATGTGTGATGAACCTGGCTTTCCAGAAAATGGCTGAACATTTGCCTGCCAGTGGGAAGCCATGAGTGAATTCCTTATTTTGGTTTGGTTGCACAAGCAGCTTTCGGTTTACCTATTAAGCTGTCTCTATCTACCCACAAGTTTTCTCACTTTCACCCTTCTGATTCTCTTCCCCCATCCTGATGCAGAGGAAATGAAGGAGTGGCTGTGTGGAGCTCAGTTGCTTACTGGGGTTAAACCACAAGATATGCTGAGCCAGGGTCAACTGACAGATAGAAAGATAGTCTATTTGTAAGAACTTGTACAAAGATTTTCATTTGGCATCATGCCTAGTGGATGAAGAGATATCATGGGGAGTCGAAAAGGAAGCAGTGAAGTCAATGTTTACTTCAGTATACATAGTCTGTGTTAACCTTCCACCATACCTGGAGGTTCTATTAGACTCCAGAGGTACACATGGAAGTCAGGCAATGTGATGTATCATTTGTACTTCATATATAAATTGATATTATCTGCAGTACTGTTTAAACAAGATCATACGTGTCCACTGTAATTTACACATACCATGCAGATGACATTTCAGACCCTTGCATCAACAGCTGCAACCAATCATCTTTAGAGTTACAATGCATCAAAATTATCTTCAGGTAACGCAGATTTTGCCATGATGGTGTCATTCATATCTCAGTATTTCTGTATCTGAGTGTCTGTAAACTTGCTTCAAATCCCTATCTTGTAAAGAAATATGTATGTACTTAGTTTCATGGAGATAACTGCCAATTTACAAAAATAGTTCACTACCTACTTTAGATTTGCACAGAGGTAATTGGATATGCCATTCAGTATTTGCTGAATAAAGCTGTAAATAATTTCACTGATTTCATCAGACCTATTCATATGGTTGTATCCACTGAAGGATCAGTGTTGCAAAGTCCAAGTAGTTATTGAGATGTATTACAAAGAAAATCAAAGCAATCAAATGGGAATGGGATTAGAAAGAGAAGAAGAATCTTTGATCAAGAATTCTAATTGCAGCCACATCCTTTGCCACACCACCCTCTGTAAGAAAGTTATTTACCTCTTAAGATTTTGATAATAGGCATTTAGAGTGCTTATTAATACAGTGAGCCCTCCTATCCAGCTGCCTCCTGGCCATCCAGGGGCCTTGTGAACGTACTGCCAGGGTGTACTTTGTAGTTTACTAGCGCTGAAATCAGGCATACTGTTTGCAGCCAAAATACCACCTCGAACTGCTTGTTACCCTTTGGGGATTATGCCCTCCTCAGATTTGTTTGTGTAACAGCCTGTTGTTGCCTGTTTATAACTAAATGTTATCATACATATTTGTAATGGTTATTTTTTTTCTAACACAGACCATTTTAACCATGGTAGGAGAAACTCTCCATGATCTTGGCCTGCAAAACAGTGAGCACAGAAAGGTGGCCCTCTGGAGTAGTCAAGAATCATGTCCAACACCACAGCTTTAGGAAAATGGCGGGCTTTAAAGAAGTGCCTCCGGTGACAGTTTGAGGTTGTTTGGAGTGAGCTAGAGGCACGAGACAACTGAGGCATACCTTCCATGTGCCTCAGGTTCTTACACGTAACACTGGCACTGCATTGCTTCTCAGCAGTCAGGATTGCCCTAGGGACACTAAGAGAAAGAAATTATTCAAGGTCCTGAAAGATAGATGATTTTCAGCATCCATAACATATATAATCAAGTCGATTATTATGGTTCCTCTGCTTTTAAATATTTCTAATGTTCAAA
The DNA here is from genome assembly GCF_040182565.1 of Anser cygnoides. Taxonomy (NCBI): domain Eukaryota; kingdom Metazoa; phylum Chordata; class Aves; order Anseriformes; family Anatidae; genus Anser; species Anser cygnoides. Next base: position 1,363,736 of record NW_027103066.1, read on the forward strand.
GCATGTATTTTTTTCACAGTGTTTATAAAAGTTGCTTTGTCATGAGATACAAGTGAGTCCAAATGAACTGGGAAGCAGCGTACTTGTCTTGGCCACCTTGAGGCTGTTGTCTGTGACCAAACATAACAATCAAAGTTATCTTCCCGCAGCTGTCTCTCACTGTTCTTCTTTACTTCCAATCCCACATTAATTCATTTCTAGGCTTTGCGGTCCTGCCTTGCACTGTTCTGTCTTTGGACCTGTAACTACCTCCTTATCCACTTAAGCTGTCTATCTACCTTACATCTTGGTTTTGGGGTTAAGTCCTCGGTATATTGCTGCATGAAAGCTTTCCCCTGGTCTTGGTTAATTATGTCAATAGCTTCTCTGCTGTGGCTTACTTGACTTTTTCTCTCCTAAGGAGGGGATATCAGATTTGTGAGGCATGATCCTCCTTTTCTAAGTCCACATTAATCATCTTTATAAGAATAGCAACCTTATTCTGCTCTGCCCAGGAGCACAGCACTCTTTTGATTCTGAGCAGCATGATCTGCAGTTTTTCTCTATTACACGCTTCATTTCTAGAATGTACTTATCTTCTGATAGGTCATGTTTTTTCTTAGCTGTCCAAAGATTATTACCTCTTACCTCTTCAGCTGTGACTGTCAGCTGATTTAAAAGAGAGGAATTGGATAGGAGGTAGCTCTGCTGTGGACTCCTGAAGAAAGGCAAGGGCAAGCAGAAGTATAGGCAAGCTGATACTGTTGCCCACGTCGTGAGTACAGTAGATCTGAGATGTTTAATTAAGACAGAAGAGGAGGGGAACTCATCCTAGCTTGAGAGGGACAGGGAGTCAATTACACACTATACATACCTACATATTGCACAGAGGTGTTTTTTTTGTTGTTGTTGTTTTTTTTTTGTTTTGTTTTGTTTCATTTAATTAGTGGTGTCTCTGCTCCTGCCAGATGTCTTTGGAAAGCTAAGCAGCAACACATTGTTATTGAAACATGCAGCACTTTCAGAAAGATCACAGAAAGCCTTCGTCTCATGTGACATACACGTTATAGCCCTGTAGCTTTCATGCTTTACATGCCATAAAACACTGGATGAGGCCATGACAGAAGTTAACAGAAGTATCAACACCCAGAAAATATAGTTATCGGAAAGAATTTTGTTATCATAGATACAAGACAAGCACAGGAAAAAAATACCCAGGCCCTATTCTAGAATTAAGGAATGTATCTGTTATCACCAGGGGAAACAGGTCAGAAAATGATAAGGATTTAAACTATTTTAATATCATATTCAGTGCAATGGAGAGAAGGGAGATGTAACCATAAGCCACCAACTGAGGTGTCCATGGACACTTATCTGGTGTCATAATTTATAACTGCCTAAAAGCTGCAAGAGAAACCATTCTGCTAACCAGAGGCCAGACAATTTTGCTCCTGAGCACTTCTGACAAGCATATGCACTTGCAGCACATGTCCTTAAGAAGAGGGCATAGAGTAAGGGAATTATGGTTACTACTTGTAACTCAGTGCTAAAAATAAAAATTAAAAAAAAAATTAAAAAATAAAAAAATCCAGCTCTTCATTTTCAGACTGTTTTTCAGTTTTCTTAAGAAATCAACATTCCAAAAATATTTCAGTGTATTTATATAAAGTTATCATGGCTTATTCCTCTTTGAGAATGTCATGTTGTTTCATTGATGTTAATTACCAAGTCAGTACTGTAGTCAGTACTGTTCATGTTTATCTGCAGTGATAACAATGGCATTCAAGACTTCTCAGCATGCTGCACAGATAAAGTTCCTTGAACACAGTTCTTTCAATATTAGCTGGGTGAATCTCATGCAATTTCATTTTCACAGAATTTAGCCCTTGTTTTGGATTTATAGGTACTAGATGTAAACCATAGATTCCTTGCTAGACAATAAAATTGTAATATATTTAGTTAGCTGCATAGAATAATAGTTATCATATGCATTTGACTGATGCAATGGGAGTATTGACTACAACACTTAAAATGGATTGTGCTATGAAGACATCATCAGTCTATAAAGCTACTCCAATACCTTTACTCGTTTCTACTTCACTAACATGCTTTTATTTTGCTCTGTATGCTACGCCTATGAATGACATCATTGCTTATACGTAAAATGATCTCAGAATGTATAACATAATCGGAGGACACTCTACTGGATGCTTTCTATGTAATCTAATATAGAAGCTATTTTTAAGAGTGCAATATTATTTCAGTCTGTGAGTGTGGGAAGGATAAGGGGTTGAATAATAATTTAATATCGGTAATTGCTCTGCTAGAGGTGTATTGTCGCAGCAAAGATCAGTACATTTTAGACAATGGACAGATAAGAAAAATTTCTGGTTTTGTATGATGTTTTACTTGTCAACTGGTGGTCTGACAAAAAAAAAGTATAATAGTGGAATATAAGTAGCATAAAATGACCTTCATGTTCACTCAAGAAATTTTATAAAACCCCTCATGCTGATGAAGCCTGTATCAGTCAAACAGCAACACCAAGAAATTTTAATACATCAGAACAATAGTTTATTAGCAGTAGTTGCTGGTCTATCAGGATTTCGTTTTGGTTATGCTAGGATGTCTCTGATGGTTATGGCTTTAAATGTCAGGGATCAAAAAGTGCCTGGTCTTTAAGGCAAAAAAGCCATGAGTCAAGTGTGCCCCCAGCACAAGCAGTGCCCTCAGTGGCAGGATACAGTCCCACAGGGTCTAAACAGGGTCCCCAAGCAGGGTCAGGGCCCATCAACAGTCTAGTAGCCATCAGGTAAGGCAAAATAATTAATCAGGCCCTAGGTCATTGGAATGGAGGACTACATGCTTTAAAAGAGAGACAGGCAGGGAAGAAAAGGTGGGGGCGTTGCTCTTTGTGTTAAGAAATTGATAGATTGTGAAGACTTGCCTCTGAGAAACAGCCACGAGCAGGTTGAAAGCCTGTGGGTAAAAATTAAGAACCAGACCAGCAAAGGGCACCTTGTGGTTGGGGTCTACTACAGGCCGCCCAATCAAGGGGAGCCTATGGATGAGGCCTTCTTGCTCCAACTACAAGAAGCTCACAGGCTCTCATCCTCCTGGGATCACCTGCATGTCTGCTGGGAAAACCATGTGGCAAGCAGTAAGCAATCCAGGAGACTCCTGGAGTGCATTGAGGACAACTTCCTCGTCCAGTTATTAGACAAACCAATCAGAGGAGAAGAGTTACTGGAGCTGGTGCTCACCTATGTGGAAGAGCTCATTAAAGAGGTTAAGACTGGAGGCAGCCTGGGTTGCAGTGACCACACCCTGGCTGAGTTTGTGATCTCGAGGAATACGGGCCTGGCAAAGAGGAAAGTCAGGACCTTGAACTTCTGAAGAACAAACTTTGAGCTATTTAAAGACCTAGTGGACAAGATCCCATGGGACACTGTCCTTAGGAACAAAGAAGCTGAACAGAGCTGGCAACTCTTTAAGGTTGTTTTCTTAAAGCACAAGAACCCTCCGTGGCCATTTGTAAGAAAGCTAGCAGGAAAGGCAGAAAGCTGGGAAGAATACAGAAACAGTGTCCAGATGTACAGGGATGGCATCAGGAAAGCCAAGGTACTGACAGATATAAACTTGGTGAGGGATGCAAAGAACAACAAGAAGGGGTTCTACAGGTACACTGGCAGCAAAAGAAAGACTAGGGAGAGTGTAGTGCCTCTGATAAATGAAGACGAAGAACTGGTAATGGCAGACATGAAGGTACAGGCAGAGGTACTTATCAACTTCTTTGCCTCAGTCTTCACTGGTAGTCAGGCTTCCCACTTCTCTTGAGTCCCTGAATCTCTAGGCAGGGGCTGGGGGAGCAGAGTACCTCCCACTGTAAGGAAAGAGCAAGCTCGAGACCACCTGATGAAACTGAGCAGGTACAAGTCTATGGGGCCTGATGACATGCATCCCAGGGTCCTGAGGAAATCGGCTGATGCAGTTGCCAAGCCTCTCTCCATCATATTTGAAAAGTCCTGGCAGTCAGGCTAAGTCCCTGGTGACTGGAAAAAGGGAAACATCTCTCCCATTTTTAAAAAGGGTAGAAAGGAGGACCCAGGGAACTACAGACCTGTGAGCCTCACCTCTGTGCCTGGCAAGACCATGGAACAGACCCTCCTGGAGGCAATGTCAAGGCACATGCAAGACACTGAGGCAATCCAAGACAGCCAGCATAGCTTCGCCAAGGGCAAATCATGCCTGACCAATCTGGTGGCCTTCTTTGATGGAATGACTGCATCAGTTGACACGGAAAGACTGACCAATGTCATCTATCTGGACTTCTGTAAGGCTTTTGACACAGTCCCACATGACATCCTGATCTCCAAACTGGAAAGATATGGATTTGAAGGGTGGACCACTGGTGGATAAGGAATTGGCTCTGTGGCCACACAGAGAATGATGGTCAATGGCTCTATGTCCAGGTGGAGGCTGGTGGCAAGCGGTGTCCCTCAGAGGTCTGTCTTGGGACCGGTGTTATTTAATATCTTTATCAGTGACACAGACAGTGGGATCGAGTGCAAGTTTGCAGATGACACCAAGCTGAGTGGTGCAGTTGATACAAGAGAAGGAAGGGAAGCCATCCAAAGGGACCTGGACAGGCCAGAGAAGTGGGCCCATGTGAACCTAATGAGGTTCAACAAGTCCAAGTGCAAGGTGCTGCACCTGGGTCAGGCCAATCCCAGACTTGAGCACAGACTGGGAGAAGAACTCACTGAGAGCAGCCCTGCAGAGAAGGACTTGGGGGTTCTGGTGGACAAAAAGCTCGACATGAGCCAGCAGTGCGTGCTTGCAGCCCAGAAGGCCAACTGCATCCTGGGCTGTATCAACAGAGGGATAGGCCGCAGGTGGAGGGAGATGATTGTGCCCCTCTGCTCTGCCCTTGTGAGGCCCCACTTGGAGTGCTGCGTCCAGGTCTGGGGCCCCCAGCACAAGAAGGATGTGGGGCTGTTTGAGCAAGTCCAGAGGAGTGCCACAAAGATGATCAGAGGGCTGGAGCACCTCTCCTATGACAAAAGGCTGAGAGAGCTGGGGATGTTCAGCCTGGAGAACAGAAGGCTCCAGGGAGACCTCATTGTGACCTTTCAATACTTAAAGGGGTCTTATAAAAAGGATGGAAAGGGACTCTTTATTAGGATGGATAATGACAGGACAAGGGGGAATGAAGAGGAGGCTCGGGGGCGACCTTATCGCTCTCTACAGGTACCTTAAAGGAGGCTGTAGCGAGGTGGGGGTTGGTCTATTCTCCCACGTGTCTGGTGACAGGACGAGGGGGAATGGGCTAAAGTTGCTCCAGGGGAGGTTTAGGTTGGATATTAGGAAGAACTTCTTTACTGAAAGGGTTGTTAGGCATTGGAATAGGCTGCCCAGGGAAGTGGTTGAGTCACCATCCCTGGAGGTCTTTAAAAGACGTTTAGATGTAGAGCTTAGTGATATGGTTTAGTGGAGGACTTGTTAGTGTTAGGTCAGAGGTTGGACTCGGTGATCTTGGAGGTCTCTTCCAACCTAGATGATTCTGTGATTCTGTAAACTAAAAGAGGATAGATTTAGAATGGATGTTAGGAAGAAATTCTTCACTGTAAGGGAGGTGAGGCACTGGCACAGGTTGCCCAGAGAAGCTGTGGGTGCCTCATCCCTGGAGGTGTTCAAGGTCAGGCTGGACAGGGCCTTGGCCAATCTGATCTAGTGGTTGTCATCCCTGCTTACGGCAGGGGGGTTGGAAATAAATGATCTTTAAGTTTCCTTCCAACACAAGTCATTCTGTGATTCTGTGATTCTAGGTGAAGCCAGGAAATAAAAACAACGATTTAGGAGCAGTAGAAAGCAGGAATGGAGAAAGGTATACAGCTCAGGCCTAAACTTAAATGGTGTGCCTGGGCCATGAGCAGAGGGTCTGTGGGTGCTCAGTGAGACCAGTCACAGCAATTAAGGTTTTTATAAGTGCACTCAGAGCTCTGACATAAAGTTGCAATTAAAGCCCTTAAGAAGTCCTATGGATGCAGAGATTCTTACATTTTCCTTCACCTGCTTATCTAGGTGATACTAATGACTCTCTATCAGCTGATGGGATGTCAGTTATCCTAGAAAAGAGAGGGCTGAGACACATTGTAAGAGATCATTATTTCACTCCCTTGTCTACAATAGTATTTGTCGTTTCTGGCAGGAATCTGTTAAACCTGTTTTTAAGACCCTCTGACAACGAGTTTCATAACCAATCCAGGCAATCTGAATCTTACCATTTATAATGGTTACACTGAGTGACTCACAGTGCATTTCAAGGACTTTGGTGGCTCTTCTGTGCTCTGCAAAAATAGAGATCAGGTACTATTCTTCTTTTCTTTAGGCTGAAGGGCTCTATTTCATTCAGCCCTTCTTTGGCCATGTTTGTTAGCCTGATGATCCTCATTCTTCTTCTGAAGTAGAAGCTGTGTTCTTATATTGAAACACTTCTGGTCAATCCATATTACCAGGATCTCACTATGATATTGACCTTTATCCTAGATTTAAAGCAATGGTTAGAGCTAGGCTGTAATCTGTTATGATCTTCAGAGTCTTCCCTGAAGAACGACCTCACAAATGGTTCATTATCCAGTGCCTGTGCAGACATCTTGACATCAAGCAACATTTTGCATTCAACTTCAGTGAATTTCATCCTTTATCCTCATTTGGACAGTATCTCCATTTTCTCTAATAAGCCAAGTTAATTTCAAAAGCTTTCCTACATATTTCAAGTTATTTATTGTGGTGTATATTTCCACGTTTCAAGAGGATGAATGCCAGTGTAACACAATACTTCAGATGGCCAGAGTAACATTCAGATGCCCTTCATAAGTGTGCAATAAGTTACTGAAGTTTTCTGAAAGACCTGTTACCATTCATCAGATAACTCCTGACCTTTGCAATATGATAAGGTGTGACTGAGATTACTCGTGACATTACTTAGACTATTTCCTTGAAGAAAATTAATGTTTTGTTGTTGCTGTTGTTATTCAGTAACACTGCAAAAATCTAACTACATTCTAGGCCCATAGAGCTAAACACAGAGCAAACCTAAGTAATACAACACACAGTGGGGCAGGATGCTGGAATGAAAGAGGTTGCTATAGTTGTTTATGAGAGATATGGAAAGTTAGAAGTGACTTATCTGAAGTCATATAACAGATCATTGGCAGTACCGAAAGGAGAACTGAATGAGTCAGATATCTCAAATTGAAAAATAACCAGAAGTTCTTTGTTTCTGTGCCTTCCTCTGCAGCCTCCTCCAGTTCAACAAAAGATTGAACAATTTCAAAGAAATTGTATTTAGCACCCAACAATGCCTGCAGGAGTTTATATTAGGCACTATTAGAAATTTTCACTTTTGGAAAGCATTTCAGGTTATTATTGTTTTTTTAATTAAATATTAAACTTGACCACACAAAGCATAGTTTATATTAGTGTCACTTACTTACTTAGCTTTCTAGAATATATCTACCTTGCCGAGGCGACCGGCTCCGGGGCAGACGCGTGCTGCAGCGGAGCGCGGGATCGGGACAGGCAGGGCTATTTTTCGGGCATCGAGCCTACGTGAGGGAGCCGCCAGGCACCGGCAGCCCTCGTGAGGGAGGCTGACGAGGCGTAGGCGGAGCCAGCAGCGTCAGCGACAGCTCCTCCCTCTGGCCGTTCAAAGGCAGCCCTTAGGGAGCGTGAGCGACCAGGAGCGTGGCGACCAGGGTGGGCAAACAGGGAGTGATGCGGCAGTTAGCGAGGCAGGAAGGGTGGAGCGCTCACACCCGCCCATAGGGACAACTCCTCCAACGGCACTCTCCCGTCAGCTGGGCGGCAATGGTCTCCACCAGGCACGGTGCTTTCTCTAGGAAGTCAGTACGCACCCAGACCGACTGCCCGTCCAAACATGCGGCAGTTCAGGTCTCCGGATGCGGGGAGTGTCTGAGCCTCTTGCTGCCATCGGCGGGAGGCAGAGAGACTGCTTGCGTGAGGTGCGAGCAGGTGGATGACCTGGTCCGCATGGTGGCGGAACTCAAGGAGGAGGTGCAGAGGTTGAGGGATATCAGGGAGTGCGAGCGGGAGATAGACTGGTGGAGCGACTCCCTGCAGGACCAGAGGGAGAGGGACCAGGGTGAGACGCTCCAAAGGGGGGTGGACCCCCTGCCCTGCCTCCATCGGGCAGAGGGAGGGGACCTGCGAGTTGAGGAGGAATGGAGACGGGTCCCTGCTCGACCTCGCAGGAGATGCCCTCCCCTTCCGGTGCCGCCTTCCCAGGTGCCCTTGAACAATAGGTTTGAGGCCCTGGAGCTGGAGAGACCGGTGGGTGAGGATGAGGTAGGAAGCCTACCCAGGAGGATGCCTGAGGTGAGGAAGTTGACTCCACGCCTCAGGACTGCCTCCACCAAGAAAGAAAGAAGGGTGATTGTTGTGGGCGACTCCCTCCTCAGGGGAACGGAGGGCCCTATTTGTCGGCCTGACCCCACACATAGGGAAGTCTGCTGCCTCCCTGGGGCCAGGGTCAGAGACGTTACCAGGAAGCTTCCCAACCTGGTTCGCCCCTCTGACTATTACCCGCTTTTGATAGTCCAGGCTGGCAGTGACGATGTTGAAAAGAGAAGCCTCAAGGCTATCAAACAGGACTATAGGGGGCTGGGACGATTGGTGGAGGGAGCGGGAGTGCAGGTGGTGTTTTCGTCTATCCCTACGGGGGAAGGGAGAGGCACGGGGAGGACACGGAAAGCTCGCGTGGTTAATAGGTGGCTCAGAGGCTGGTGCCAGCACAGAAATTTTGGGTTTTTTCACCATGGGGAGCTTTACTCGGCACCCGGCCTGATGGCCCCAGACGGGTCCCTATCTCCAAGGGGAAAACGGATCCTAGGCCAGGAGCTGGCGGGGCTCATAGAGAGCGCTTTAAACTAGGTAAGAAGGGGGACAGGGCTCAAACAAGGCTTGTTGGAGCTGTGCCAGGGGGAAACAATGGCTAGGCCGGGGAAGAAGGCGATGGCCCAGCTGAAGTGCATCTACACTAATGCACGCAGCATGGGTAACAAACAGGAGGAGCTGGAAGCCATTGTGCAGCAGGCAGGCTACGACTTGGTTGCCATCACGGAGACGTGGTGGGACCGCTCCCACGACTGGAGTGCTGCAATGCCTGGCTATCGGCTCTTCAGGAGGGACAGGCAGCACAGAGGGGGTGGTGGCGTGGCTCTCTACATTAGAGAATCTTTTGATGTTGTGGAACTCCAGGCTGGGAATGATAAGGTTGAATCCCTGTGGGTTAGGATCCGCGGGAAGGCCGGCAAGGCTAGCTTCCTGGTCGGGGTCTGTTATAGACCGCCGAACCAGGATGAGGAGACGGATGAGGAGTTTTATAGGCAACTGACAGAAGTTGCAAAATCGTCGGCGCTTGTCCTCGTGGGGGACTTCAACTTCCCGGACATATCCTGGAAACACAACACGGCACAGAGAAAGCAGTCTAGGAGGTTTCTGGAGAGCGTGGGAGATAGCTTCCTGACGCAGCTGGTCAGTGAACCTACCAGGGGTGGTGCCCCGCTAGACCTTCTCTTCACAAACAGAGAAGGACTGGTGGGAGATGTGGTGGTCGGAAACTGTCTTGGGCAGAGTGACCACGAAATGGTAGAGTTCTCTATTCTTGGCGAGGCCAGGAAGGGGACCAGTAAAACTGCTGTATTGGACTTCCGGAGGGCTGACTTTGAGCTGCTCAGGACGCTGGTTGGCCGAGTCCCTTGGGAGGCGGTTCTGAAGGGCAGAGGAGTCCAGGAAGGCTGGGCGCTCCTCAAGAAGGAAATCGTGATGGCACAGGAGCGGTCCGTCCCCACGTGTCCAAAGACGAGCCGGCGTGGAAGAAGACCGGCCTGGCTCAACAGAGAGTTGCGGCTTGTGCTTAGCAGAAAAAAGAGGGTTTATAATCTTTGGAAAAAAGGGCGGGCCACTGAGGAGGACTACAAGGATGTAGCGAGGCTGTGCAGGGAGAAAATTAGAAAGGCCAAAGCTCATCTGGAGCTCAACCTGGCTACTGCCGTTAAAGACAACAAAAAATCCTTTTACAAATATATCAATGCGAAACGGAGGACTAAGGAGAATCTCCATCCTTTACTGGATGCGAGGGGAAACCTAGTTACTAAGGATGAGGAAAAAGCTGAGGTGCTTAATGCCGCCTTTGCCTCAGTCTTTAGCAGCAATACCGGTTGTTCTCTGGATACCCAGTGCCTTGAGCTGGTGGAAGGGGATGGGGAGCAGGATGTGGCCTTCGCTATCCATGAGGAAATGGTTGGCGACCTGCTACGGAGCTTGGATGTGCGCAAGTCGATGGGGCCGGATGGGATGCACCCGAGGGTACTGAAAGAACTGGCGGAGGAGCTGGCCGAGCCGCTTTCCATCATTTATCGGCAGTCCTGGCTATCGGGGGAGGTCCCAGTTGACTGGCGGCTAGCCAATGTGACGCCCATCTATAAGAAGGGCCGCAGGGCAGACCCGGGGAACTATAGGCCTGTCAGTTTGACCACAGTGCCAGGAAAGCTCATGGAGCAGATTATCTTGAGGGTCATCACGCGGCACTTGCAGGGCAAGCAGGCGATCAGGCCCAGTCAGCATGGGTTTATGAAAGGCAGGTCCTGCTTGACGAACCTGATCTCCTTCTATGACCAAGTGACGCGCTTGGTGGATGAGGGAAAGGCTGTGGATGTGGTTTACCTTGACTTCAGTAAGGCTTTTGACACAGTTCCCCACAACATTCTCCTCAAGAAACTGGCTGCTCGGGGCTTGGACTGGCGTACGCTTCGCTGGGTTAGAAACTGGCTGGATAGCCGGGCCTAGAGAGTTGTGGTGAATGGAGTCAAATCTGGTTGGAGGCTGGTCACTAGTGGTGTCCCCCAGGGCTCGGTACTGGGGCCGGTCCTCTTTAATATCTTTATTGATGATCTGGATGAGGGCGTCCAGTGCACCCTCAGTAAGTTTGCAGATGACACCAAGCTAAGTGCGTGTGTCGATCTGCTCGAGGGCAGGAAGGCTCTGCAGGAGGATCTGGATAGGCTGGAGCGATGGGCTGAGGCCAACTGTATGAAGTTCAACAAGGCCAAGTGCCGGGTCCTGCACCTGGGGTGCAACAACCCCAAGCAGAGCTACAGGCTGGGAGATGAGTGGCTGGAAGGCTGCCTGGCCGAGAAGGACCTGGGAGTATTGGTTGATAGTCGGCTGAATATGAGCCAGCAGTGTGCCCAGGTGGCCAAAAAGGCCAACAGCATCCTGGCTTGCATAAGAAGCAGTGTGGCCAGCAGGTCTAGGGAAGTGATTGTGCCCCTGTACTCAGCTCTGGTGAGGCCGCACCTCGAGTACTGTGTTCAGTTTTGGGCCCCTCGCTACAGGAAGGACATGGACGTGCTCGAGCGAGTCCAGAGAAGGGCGACCAAGCTGGTGAGGGGTCTGGAGAACAAGTCTTACGAGGAGCGGCTGAGGGAGCTGGCGTTGTTCAGCCTGGAGAAGGGAAGGCTCAGGGGCGACCTTATCGCTCTCTACAGTTACCTTAAAGGAGGCTGTAGAGAGGTGGGGGTTGGTCTGTTCTCCTACGTGCCTGGTGACAGGACGAGGGGGAATGGGCGAAAGTTGCGACAGGGGAGTTTTAGGTTGGATGTTAGGAAGTACTTCTTTACCGAAAGGGTTATTAAGCATTAGAACGGGCTGCCCAGGGAGGTGGTGGAGTCACCCTCCCTGGAGGTCTTTAAAAGACGTTTAGATGTAGAGCTTAGCGATATGGTTTAGTGGAGTACTTAGTGTTAGGTCGGAGGTTGGACTCGATGATCTTGAGGTCTCTTCCAACCTAGAAATCTGTGATACTGTGATACCTCATGCAGCACAAGGGAATACAGCATAAATAAGGCAATCATAAAAAGATAAGCCAATCTCTGTGGTTGTAGCATAGAATATCCTATCCTTTTAGTTTGATTTTCCTTATTTATCATCTTTGTACAGTCTGTTTTTTTTACGTTTTGATGAAAAGCTTTTACTATAGTCAGAACCAGGTCCCATATTACTGTGCTGAATGCTGATTGTGGATTCCAAAGCAAACAAGGATTCAAGACCAGGTCCTCTGTCTTGATACTGATACAGATGGGATTTGGCCACTTCTGACCCATTCACTTGCAAATCGCATACACTTGTAAAGGAAAGATCTGTAAGGAAAGATGAATTGATTGTTGGCTGGTACCATATGTGAACAGTATTGTATTTTCTTTTGACAGCTTTCTATCTTTCTTTCAATAATGAAGAATACTATTCTATCCTGTTTTCCCTATGACAAAAGAAATTTGCCAGAGGTCTCTAACACCTAAAGGATTAAATTCTAAATAAAACATTAACTTCACAAAGACAGTATTTTTAAAGCAAATGCTTAAACAATCTCTTTAAGTTCTAGGAGAAAGCTGTTCAACAGAAAACTAATGAGCTACACATCCTCAAAGATAAAGGAACAGCATTCCTTTTCAGAGGAGCAGTTTCCCCCTTCTCTCATATGCTCTCATGTAGACTCCCCCACCACAAAAGCCAAGATACGTCCTATAATTCACCTAAACCACCTTTTCTTTCTTTCTTTCTTTTCTTTTCTATTATTATTATTATTATTATTTTTTAGAAATTAGCTACTTATTATTAGTTAACTGCAACTTTTTCATCTGTGATTGAGAATTTCTTTTATTAAGCTCAAAGAGCTGCCTTACTGGACGAAGACTATTTAATACATTTCACAGAAAACTAAAAGGAGGTTCAAGCTTTCTCTGCTTATGTTTCCTTATACTTGACAGAGCAAGAGAAAACAAGGCCAGCTAGTCAGCTACTGTAAATCATTTCAGCATTACTGATTTCAGTGGATCTGTGCTGACTTAGCACCAAAAGATCTTGCTTTAAAAGCTTTTGGAGACAGAATCAAGTCTAGGGTCTCACTGCATGAGAAATGTTCTTCTGCTGGAATTCAAAGAGGCTTCCACTGCAGCCTCGCTCCTCCTCCTTCACGTGTCCTTCCCTGCTACTTTGAGGTTTTCACAAACTCCCCACCTCTACGGCTTTTTTCTTAAACATGGCTAAATATGTTTCTCTTCTAAAGCATGTTGGTGTTGCTGGAGCACACTGGACAGTGTCCTTTTGACAAGATAGTGGCCTTGAATATGAGTTACTGGTGTGTAACTTGTGCACAGTAACTTTAACAAACTCTGGTTAAACTCCACTTGGCTGCTTTGACACCATCTATAAACAATGATTCATCTTTTGCTGTAGCACATAGTTCACCAACCTGCTAAATCAAACATTGCTATTAAAACTGACTATTACATGCTTGCTGAACTGTATTCCATGGAGCTGGCCTGCGATTCCAGAATTATTCCACGTGTACACAAGATGATGTATTCTGGTCAGTGATGCAGGGGAGTGAGAATCAGCAGATCAAGGTTCAAAATTCACTGGTAACGAAGAGGGCCTCCCCTAGACTTCATACTGGCTAAATATAAAACTAGTGATATAGAAGTTCTGGCACATTGTTAACATGGCATTCCTCTCACACTCATTAGCTGCATTGAGAGGCAGAGCATATAAGTTTGGGTGTCCCATTTCATTCAGTTGCATGGCTTCCAGACTGCAGATGCTCGTCTCCCAGTGAGACTGGAGCATAAAACCATTGAGCTGGTGTCCACCTGTGTTGATCTATCCTAACCTACAGAGTTTGGGGCTAGTTACTTTGTTTTTTCCATGGTAGTTAAATGCTCCACATGGATGTTGTGACATTTAATAGCTTGTTTACTTCTGAATGTTTTTCTGATGCTCAGAAATACAGCCCCTCACCCACAGTGCTCAAAATCAGCAGTAAAGCCAACCCATAATGCTAATGTAACTGTTTTAAATGAATATCTTACTGTGTTTTATAATGTAGAATTTTCCTTTAAGAAATGGGAAAACCTAGGCAGGGAGATAACATTACTCTACACAGGAACAAACTCTTCCTCAGCTCCAGCTAGAGATCCTGGATACTCAACGTTTCTGAAAGTCATGCCCAAATTGGACATTCATTATCAGAGGCTATCAGAGTAGTTGAGTTCTAGCTTCAGTGTTTTTATCTTCCCAACTGTAAAACAAAAATGTTGAGTTCACTTTGTTATTAACATATAAATATGAGATGCCCTTAATGAGCTTCAGCCTCTGGGGAAGTTTTAATCTGCAGTCCTGAATAGCTATGTGTTCAACAAGTTCTTGACAGAGGCTCAGGAATGTCAAGAAGCCAAAGAAGAAAAGGTTTTATAAACCAGATCCTGGTCTTTGATAACATCTCAGATGAAACAGGAATGACTGAAAGGAGGAGTAAGGGAACAGATGACAGTCAAAAGCGCTGAACCTTTGGTTTACCAACCATAGACAACCAGTCAATGATTTCTGCTGGCTAAAGTAACAGGACTCAACCAAGAATGATCCACACTTAATGAAAACTGGTCTGTTTAAACATCGTGAGGCTCACTCATGTTGATTCCCTTTTCTTCCATGACATTTCCTGGCTATGTGCATTGGGGGTAATAGGTTTGCTTAAAGAACAAAGCACAGAGACTGTCAAGGTATATAACAGTACAGCTGGAACAGAAGCTCAGGGCTGCCTGCAATATCTGTTAGGAATACTGGACTTCCTGTAATCTGATTGTTAAGAAAATGTTTTTCGTAAATCATCTGATTTGTTAAGGGACAGTAAACAACAGCTGTTTTGGCAATGATTGTGAATTCCACTTTGATATTTTAATCCTTGTTTTAATGGTCTAAAGTTCTAAATTTCTCTTTGACTGAAGTCTTCCCAAAGAATACAATCCAAACATCTGTGCTGTGCTTTCCTGGAGTTGAGATGGGCTAGAGAACTGCAGAAGAGCTGCTTTGGAGTGGCTCTTTTATCTCTAACCTTGATTAATGTACTGTTCCACTTTGTTTCTACCACAAAGGGCCTGTGAATCAGGCTGCCATGAGCATTCACAAAAGCTTCCGTGTGCAAAGACATTCATGAGTATCCCTCAAGCAGGGATAACACGTACTATTAATAGTACATGTATATGCTCTGAAATGTTGCTATTCTGGGCATTAGAACTATATTGATTCTGTAGTGAAGGATTTCTATACTGGTAGGTAGGGAGTTACAGAGCACATTATAAATCATGCACAACATTGATTTCTGTATTAGTCATTCCTGTCTTCACATTTTTGGTTTGTTAATATTGCACAAGGGACTTTATTTCATCAGTACCAAACATCTGGATAACTCCTTGCTTAGGAGTTAAATCAATGTCTACTGAAATCAATGGAAAAGCTCCTATTAGTTTAGAGGCATCTGTATCTAAACTAGCACTCTTTTAGCTTTGTCTTTTTTACAGGAGCAGGAAGTTTTCTGAATCTGAGCAACAAAATATTCTTCCTCTGAACTAACTCAGTCAGAATGAATCATAATGAAGGAAAGGTTTGTAGATTTTCTAGAAGTGAGAGACTTTGAAAAGCTTAGTTTTTAATCCGTTAGTTTGTGTGAACCTTCACTGATTTTACATTCAGTAGGCTAATTTAAGAGTACTTTGTTTTTGAGAGAAGGCTAAGAGACTGTAGTCGCCATCCTTCTTTTCCTTTGCAAGTTGAAGAGGTTATTTTCCCTAGCTGTTTGTCTTCCTTTGGCTCTATGAAGTTACTTAGTATGAAGTCCTTAGATTTACTGGCAAAGGACTCCCTGGGAGTATTACTTAATTCAGTTCTGGCAAGATCAGTTAAACTAGCTTAGGCAGGTTCAAGGCAGACAACAAGCAACTCAGGCTGTGGGAGGATGTTTCTCAATGTTCTATCCCCTGAAGTTCAAGGAAAGCTAGTAAAATGGACAGACACTGAAGGCTGTTCCTTGCCAGCTCTTGCTTCCACTTAACACAACAGGAGTACAGACATCAGGAAGTCCATGACAGTCCAGGAGTGTAGCAGCAACTGTAATGGAGCCCGGCAGAAGAAAATGCATTTACAGCAGAATAAAAATAAATGGTATCTCCACAAGTTTAGTTGAATTTCTGAAAGTGGAGAAGTTCTGCTGAGAAGATAATTTTGTGGAGTGCATTCTAAAGGTTTAAAGGACCTGGTCTTCCTTTCTGCACACCTTACTATTATTCCATCATCTAGCTATCTATAACATAACACAAGTGCAAAACTCCATCTGTCATCATCTTTTATTAAACTATTTTGATAGCTTAGTAATTATCCATCATAATGTATCCACTTGTATCAACTTCACACATAATTAATGTATCAACTGTATTAATACCCTTTTTGTTTTGGAGGGGAGCAACTACGTCTGTTTTAGGATATTATGACCCAGCATTCTGAAACCTGTTAAAAAAAAAAAAAAAGTGAGCTGAAAGGCATTTTTGTCAACAAAACCACCAAGTTCATATTTCTCTGATTCCCCAGTCAGGCAAATCTCAAAGACAACACGATACAAAGCAATGGAGAAAAACTGCTACCCTATCTTGTTCCCATCTATTTACTGTTCCTTGCCATATCAGATAAAAATAACCCTCTCAGATCTGCCCAATGAGCCAATTGTGTAATGCTCCCCAGTCCAGGTCCATCAAAATAAAGTAGGCTGTTTCAGACTGCTTAAATATCTTTGTTAACTCATGTGGGTTAGTGAATGAATATTCATACATGCAGCTCAACTGCTAGATCTGAAACTGTGGTAACCTTCAGTAAGGGTTACAATCTCTTGCATCAGCACTGGTGAAATGAAAGGAGATTGTGTCTTTCCCACCCAAAACTATAATCATGCAGTAAGATCATCATGGAACAAAACTTGGTAGAATCACATTCTCACTAAAGTAAAATTTCATGATTAGTGATTAGTTGTTCCTAGGATTTCAATTTTAAATTTATTTCAGATCAAAACTTTGAATGAGGTCTTTGCCCTTGCTCTATTTGTAAAGCTCTCTTGTGTAACCAAATGAACAATAGATGCTGACTTGTACCTATGAAAAACTGTACAGGAAGCCTGTGCACTGAGCTCATAAGAGATTTCAGATCAAAGGTAAAAGCAGATTGAATTACAAGGGTAGAAAAAGAACAAAGCACATTTGTTGGAACTGCATATTCCAGTCCTCCAGTAGATCATGTAAGTAACAGCAGTTTGACTATAAAAAGGAAAGATGTAATGGAAAACTCAAGATTACCAGTAACTTTGGGGGAGTGAGTGCATTGCCCTCAGCTGATACTGGAGTGGAATTCTGCATGCAGATAAACTCCTAAAGATATGTTTGTCATTTTGAAAATCTGGTGTATTTGTTACAGCCTGGCATAGTTCCATTCCCCTTTGTGCTCAGCAGTTTGCTGTAAGCAGACTTAATTTTGGTTTTTAAGCCCCTAATTCCCTGGGTTTGGACATTCACTGTTTATTGTTCTGATGCTGTTATGCTGTTCACAGGCACAATTTTCTTCCAGGATGCCAAGCAGTCCAACTGCTTTAAACACCAAAAGAAATGCCCAAACCTCGACACATGTATGTATACTAACATATATAAAAATTAGCAAAAACTGTGTTTAATCCTACATCCCATAAAGCAAGACGTTAGGAAAGTAACAGCCCTCAGTGAGTGTAAGCACTGTGAGAGCATCCCTTCTCCTGGAGGTTTGGCTATCTGTGCTCAGGACTGAAGAAGGCCTGAGCTAACCATCACCATGCAGCATGGGCCAGCTGCTCCCTAGGGGAGGGGAGCTGGGAGCTGAGGGAGATCCCAACAGCTTGCAAGCCACAGAACTGTCTCACAACCCTGAGCAAGGTGAGTAGGGCATGGCCAGGGATGGCAGCCAGAGTCAGCTCAGAGCCCATCACATCAGGCATGTTCAAGGTGAAGGCCAAGGTCAAGCCAGGAATGCAAGTCAGAAAATTAGGGTCACGATCAGGCTCTGTGAGGGTCACCAGGCAGGTCCACAGTGATGAGGAAGGTCCAGTATAAGGCCGGGGTGTCAGCGTGTCAGTCAGCATCTGGGCCTGGATCAGTGGGCCCATGGCCAGGCGTAGGCAGGGCTGCAATGCAGTGGCAGCTGTAGCTCAGCTGGGAGCCAAGCACTAGAAGGGCAGCTTAAATCAGCTCCCATGGGAAGCCCCGGCTTCCCTGCAGTGCTGTCTGGGAGGAATCTCTCCAGAAACACCAGAGGGAGGGGACAGGTGTCAGCTGCACTGTCTCTGCATTGCCCCTGAGCCCAGGCAGCCAAAGCCCCAGGAAGAGAGGTGCTCTCTAGGCCCTTACAGAAAATACATTTCATAGCCACAGTAGGCAATGGCTGCAGAGAGGATTAAAGAGAAACAAAACAAAACCTCACTAACTCAAGACCTGAGAACCCTTTTCATGTTCTGGCAAGCCAACTTCTTGCTCCTTCCAGCCTCCTTTGTCTCTTTCCTGCTTCAGCTGGATACTTAAAGTTTCTATAATTAAGCTTAAAAGAAAAAGGATGATACAAAAGGGAAGGAGAGGGGACTTGTCTAAATTACCACATGCCAGCTATAAAGACGTAACAGGATGTCTCTTTTTTCCTCAGAGAAGTTGGGCCAATAGATTGAGAAATTCATCCCAGTTTAGCTGCTTGGTAAGTAAATAACATTGTGACTGGTCTTTCAAATAAGAACTAGGGCAGTTGTCTAGTAACAATGACAAAATTGTTGAAAGTGCTTATAAAATCACGTAAGAACGAACACAAAGAATCCTCTGAGGGTGATTTTTTTTTCATCCAAATCCCAGCAAGCACACACTGAACCCAAGATGCACACAGATCCGTTTGAATATCCCTGTCCTTCCTGCCTCAGCAAAGGGGAGGATTGCAGCAGGTTTATTTTCTGAAGACATTTTGTGAACATCTGCAAAATACTCTGTGGGCAGCATCTTCCCTTGTTATCTTAAGCAGGTGGAACCCACCTTAGTCATTATCTATAAAGGTATCACTAATATTTCTTTCTGTCACCTAACAAAATCCCAGGCTTCCCCACCTTTTCTTATTTTTCTTACAATCTGGTTTTATTGCAGGTATTTTTTTTACGTCAGTTGATATTGTTCTTCTAGCTAAACAGACATTTGAAAACAAAACAAAACAAAACAAAGCAAAACAAAACAAAACAAAACAGAACACTGTATGTCATGTAAAGTTAAAACCCATTTCCTTCCTATTGCTTACACTTACAATGAAACCTGATTTTTCCTTGACTTTCCTCAACTACTCAGCTGATTCTAAAGTCCTCTTTTTGTAAGGATCCACTTTTTCTGTCTGTGAAGGAACAGTGAGTCATTGAGTCAGCAGATAGCAGGCTTCCTGAGTGAGTCAACAGACCCTATCCCCTCCTATTCTGCGGCATTAGTATTCTGTAACACAGTATGATGTGTCAGACAAGCACTGCCGGACTGCTATATACTTCATCCTTGACCTTTCCCCTAGTTTCTTTTTCCTTTTTATCTTTTTGTACTTTCCCAGTCTTTTGTGCCAAAACTAATGCCCTTATGGTTAAAAAAAAAAAAAAAAGGAAACAGGTTCACAAATTAGGGTGATCTTTCCCCCCAGTTCTTTGTTACTTGATCAGCCCTCTGATCAGTAACTGCATTTACACAAATATAGAAGGCAAAACTAGTCACATAGCAGAGATAAAATAATTTCTTCTACTAAATTATTAATGTCAGCACCCCGTTTTTTTTTCTAAATCTCTTCAGTGGAGCCTACTTATAAAGCTGTCTTTCTGATAAAGCTGGAAGATCACAGAGCCTCTAGCAGAAACAAACATCATGGCTTCCTTTAAAGGCATGTAATATTTCTCGGAACAGCTGCAACTAAGAAAAGCAAAACAAAACAAACACACACACACACAAAAGAATAACTGCATGTTAGTGTTTCATACGAACTTCTAAATTTTGGACCCACAATCAGTCACATTTGTAAATGTCATTCTGAAGAAAAAAACATTAACTTTTCAAAAGCACAAGGGTGACAAGTGATCTGTCCACCATCCCTCAAGAAGCAGACAAATTCTAACATGTATTGCATGAATCTCTCAGGATTTAGAGGCCATTCTTGTTCTATGACAGTTATTCCGGGGAAAAAGGTTGTATTTTCTTGGGTTATTGGCAGATAATGATTCATTTAGATATGAATCAAACCAAAAATAAAGCATTGTGCTGTAAGATGGCTGGTATTCATAAGCTGAGACACTACACTGAACAATGAAAGCACATGTAATTTAATATTTTTGATGCAAAGGGTCTGCTACCCTAGGTGAAACAGTCTCACTTAGTCTTGAGCTCACTTTTTAGAATGACTTAACTTTCATGCTCACTTTCACATCACTTTTTCAAAAGATCGCACTTATGAAGTTATTCAAATTCCTTGAGTCTACTGGCTTCCAGCAAACTCTAGTGCACATTGTATTTGAATAAAAAATGAGTAGACCTGACCTATGGACTGCTACAGTAGATAAATATATAATGCATAAGGCCACTAATCTTTCTCCTTGTCAGCAACTATGGCTTTAGCAGCTTTTCAGCATTTTTTTAAGATGCTTTTAACCCAGCACTTACCTTTCTAGGTTTTCCCACAAAGCTTCGAACAATATATATAAATAATTTAAAATGAGTGTGCATTTCTTTCCTTGATCTTTGATGTGGATTACTGGGGGGGGGAATCTATTTCATTTGTTTCATAATACTGTCTAAGTATTAGCTCCACCCATGTTACTAAAATTATTTGCATATACACATAATGCTTTTCAGTACCAGTGAAGTACGGGAACTTCTGCAGCTGCATCATAGCTAGATGACATTTAATATTTCACAGTGAAATGAACTAAAGTTAACTATTAAAAACTCCTGAAATTTATTACAAAACTAATGTTTGTTTTTATGTAGAAAGAAAGGTATAATATCATGAACAGTAATTTTGAGTAATTTTGAGATTGTCACCTACTTCTTACAATGATAGGTATTTCATACAAGTTCTCTTCCATGCTTTACTTGCTCCTACAAGCTCCTGTAAGTTCTTTTGTTACTATAGTACTGCTTTGAATCCTTCTGTAAAAGTTATTTCTGCACAACTGTATGATATTAAGAATAATTTTGATAATCTATTTAGGAAAGACTCACTTCTTATTTCTGTTTATTGACATACGTACGTAGTATCACACTAACCTTTTGGTATTTTCTAAATATTGAGATACCATTTTGATATCCTGCAACACTTACATGATTTTGTAACATGAAAAATAACTCATTTTGATCATATGGTCTTACTGATATTTTCTCTCCTTATACAGAACCTATGGAAGTTACAAGAATTTATGACATTTTTTGTTCATAACAGATCCCACTAACATTAATAAAAAGTTTACTGCAGATATCAGCTAGAACAAATTTTTAAGGAAAAAAGTGAATGAAGACATGGTAGTGAAAATATGTCTGACCTTCTTGCTAATATTTGCATGTGGGCTACTAAATGAAAGCTCATTCTGAATACCTCATTGTTTCCTCGTATGTTACTAAGCTGTGTGGCACATTATCTGTACTTGAAAAGAGTACTGCACATTCTGGTCATGCCTATCCCCGTAAATAACAATTAGAAATACAACAGGCAATATGATTTTTCTGACAATACTAATTCTGTACCTAATGACTTTTTTCTTTCCAGCATTCCAGTTCACAGAATTACAGAATTACTGAGTCTTGAAGACACTACGGGAAGTCTCTAGTCCAACTCCATGCTCAGAGCAGGGTATCACAGTATCACAGTATCACAGTATCACAGTATCACAGATTTCTAGGTTGGAAGAGACCTCAAGATCATCGAGTCCAACCTCCGACCTAACACTAAGTACTCCACTAAACCATATCGCTAAGCTCTACATCTAAACGTCTTTTAAAGACCTCCAGGGATGGTGACTCCACCACCTCCCTGGGCAGCCCATTCCAATGCTTAATAACCCTTTCGGTAAAGAAGTACTTCCTAACATCCAACCTAAAACTCCCCTGTCGCAACTTTCGCCCATTCCCCCTCGTCCTGTCACCAGGCACGTAGGAGAACAGACCAACCCCCACCTCTTTACAGCCTCCTTTAAGGTAACTGTAGAGAGTGATAAGGTCGCCCCTGAGCCTCCTCTTCTCCAGGCTGAACAAGCCCACCTCCCTCAGCCGCTCCTCGTAAGACTTGTTCTCCAGACCCCTCACCAGCTTGGTCGCCCTTCTCTGGACTCGCTCGAGCACGTCCATGTCCTTCCTGTAGCGAGGGGCCCAGAACTGAACACAGTACTCGAGGTGCGGCCTCACCAGAGCCGAGTACAGGGGCACAATCACTTCCCTAGACCTGCTGGCCACACTGCTTCTTATACAGGCCAGGATGCTGTTGGCCTTCTTGGCCACCTGGGCACACTGCTGGCTCATATTCAGCCGACTATCAACCAATACTCCCAGGTCCCTCTCGGCCAGGCAGCTTTCCAGCCACTCATCTCCCAGCCTGTAGCTCTGCTTGGGGTTGTTGCGCCCCAGGTGCAGGACCCGGCACTTGGCCTTGTTGAACTTCATACAGTTGGCCTCAGCCCATCGCTCCAGCCTATCCAGATCCTCCTGCAGAGCCTTCCTGCCCTCGAGCAGATCGACACACGCACTTAGCTTGGTGTCATCTGCAAACTTACTGAGGGTGCACTGGACGCCCTCACCCAGATCATCCAGATCATCGATAAAGATATTAAAGAGGACCGGCCCCAGTACCGAGCCCTGGGGGACATCACTAGTGACCGGCCTCCAACCAGATTTGACTCCATTCACCACAACTCTCTGGGCCCGGCTATCCAGCCAGTTTCTAACCCAGCGAAGCGTACGCCAGTCCAAGCCCCGAGCAGCCAGTTTCTTGAGGAGAATGTTGTGGGGAACTGTGTCAAAAGCCTTACTGAGGTCAAGGTAGACCACATCCACAGCCTTTCCCTCATCCACCAAGCGCGTCACTTGGTCATAGAAGGAGATCAGGTTCGTCAAGCAGGACCTGCCTTTCATAAACCCATGCTGACTGGGCCTGATCGCCTGCTTGCCCTGCAAGTGCAGCGTGATGACCCTCAAGATAATCTGCTCCATGAGCTTTCCTGGCACTGAGGTCAAACTGACAGGCCTATAGTTCCCCGGGTCTGCCCTGCGGCCCTTCTTATAGATGGGCGTCACATTGGCTAGCCGCCAGTCAACTGGGACCTCCCCCGATAGCCAGGACTGCCGATAAATGATGGAAAGCGGCTCGGCCAGCTCCTCCGCCAGTTCTTTCAGTACCCTCGGGTGCATCCCATCCGGCCCCATCGACTTGCGCACATCCAAGCTCCGTAGCAGGTCGCCAACCATTTCCTCATGGATAGCGAAGGCCACATCCTGTTCCCCATCCCCTTCCACCAGCTCAAGGCACTGGGTATCCAGAGAACAACCGGTATTGCCGCTAAAGACTGAGGCAAAGGCGGCATTAAGCACCTCAGCCTTTTCCTCATCCTTAGTAACTAGGTTTCCCCTCGCATCCAGTAAAGGATGGAGATTCTCCTTAGTCCTCCGTTTCGCGTTGATATATTTGTAAAAGGATTTTTTGTTGTCTTTAACGGCAGTAGCCAGGTTGAGCTCCAGATGAGCTTTGGCCTTTCTAATTTTCTCCCTGCACAGCCTCGCTACATCCAGGGTCAGCTGCAACAGGTTGCCAGGGATTGAGTGCAGTTTAGTTCTGAGTATCTCCAAGGATGGACTGTTCACAACTCATCTTGGCAATCTGGTCCAGTGTTTGGCCACCATCACAATAAAACTCCAGAGCATGCACGCTGGAGTTCCAAAGGGACATGAAAAGGACCTGAGTTGGCATGACTGTTAAATGAGATGATGCTATCTTCCCCCTGCCATTGAATCCTTGCCCAGTTTGTGCTCATTGTCTCCTGTGCCATCACTGGACACCACTGAGAAGTCTGGTTCTATCTTCTCTTCTCATGTTCAGAACAGGGCCAGCTACAACAGGTTTCCAACGTCTGTGTACAGTTGAGTTCTGAATATCTCCAAGGATGAACAGTCCACAACTCTTCTGGACAATCTGGTCCAGTGTTTAACCACCATAACAATAAAAAAAGGTGTGCTTTTTTTTTTTTCCCTTATGTTTAAGTGGAATTTCCAGTATTTCAGTTTGTGCTCATTGCCTTCTGTCCTGTCAGTGGGCACTACTGAGAGGTCTGGTGCCATCTTCCCTACTGACACCCCTCAATAGGTATTTGTGCATGCTGGTAATATATACCTGACACTTCTCCATGCTAAACAGTCCCAGCTCTCTCAGCCTTTCCTAATAGGAGATAGGCTCCAGTATCTTAATCATTCTTGTGGTCCTTTGTTGGAATGTCTCCAGTAGCTACTTGTCTCTCTTGTACTGGGGAGCCCAGACTTGGACAAAGAACACAGATGTGCCTCACCAGCACCAAGTACAGGCTCTGTACTTGATCACAGACATGTACAAGATCACTTCCTTCAACCCTCTGGCAATACTCTGCCTACTGCATAGGACACTATTGTCCTCTTCTGCTGCAAGGGCACACTGATGGCTCATCAACAGCTTGGTATCCAGCTGTACCCCAAGAGCCTTTTCTGCTGAGCAGCTCTTCAGCTGGTCAGTTCCCAGCATGTGAGAGCGCACAAGGCAATTCCACTACAGATGCAGAGCTTGGAAGTTCTCTTTATTGAACTTCATGAGGTTCCCATCAGCCCATTTCTCCAGGCAGTTGAGATCTCTATAGCAGCACGGTCTTGATGTGTACATTTAAGAGCATGCTCTCCAAGGTTCCAAAAGGCCATGAAAATGAGCTGGGTTAGCATAACTGTTAAAAGAGATGACCTTCTCTTCCCCCACCATTGACTTCTTGTTTTTGCCTCTACTTCTGCATTAGCCTGCTCTTTTACACTAGCAAAATTATCTGGGCAGCTGCTTAGTTAATTACTTTGCAGAATTAATTATTGTAATTTTAAATTAAACATTTCTGTGAGGTTAAAATCACCACAACCTATATGAACACCTCTGCTGATACTATGGATCATGGCAGCTGGAACAGAAGCAAGCACTAGGGAACAAATATAGTGATATCCACCTTTTACCATGGCAGTAATAGTCTGATTCAGCTTGCAGCACTATAATACTTGCATTTAAAATTTTAAGTGAACAAATCAAACAAGCCCAAAACAGCCTGTATATCCAGTTCAGCAAAGCTCTTGGGGAGTGGAGTCAACAGCCTAACTCATGCTTTAGTTGAAGTGCAGTATTTAGGTCTATATAAAACAGATATATTACACACAAGGAGAATGTCGGTACTATACACAGAGTTACAGAACAGGGGCAATGATTTCATCTTGCTGCAATAATTTATTGATTAGTGGCAGGACCAGTATATATGCATATGAAATATATGTCAGGCCCCTGAGTGCACTAACAGGCTCTAATTGCACTGACCAGCCCTGTAACCATCTTTCTGTGTAATTTTCTTATGCAGCTGCTTCCAGCACTGAGCTATCAGATTTGTTGTCTTTGTTTCAGAGCTGCTCTAATCAGTGCCACTGTGCAGCACTGGACAAGACTAATGTGAAAACAGCTGTGTTGAGTCTGCTGTCAACCAGTATCCCCATATCTCTTTCTGCTCTCCTGCCACTTGCCTCCCAATCTGTACCTGTGTCTGGCATTACTACATCCTAGATGCAGAATCTGGCATTTGTTCTTGTTAAATTTCATGCCATTGCTATTGGCCCAATGCTTCGACCTATGTAGATCCCTCTGCAAAGGCTCCCATTCCTTAAGAGAGTCAACATCACCTTCCAGTTTAGAATTACCAGCAAGTTTACTAAGGATGCATTCAACTCCTGCATCCAGATCATTGATAAAAATGTTGTCCAGAACTGGAACCAAGACTGAGCCTTGGGGAATGCTTCTAGTGACTGGTCACTGGCCTGATGCAGTCCCATTCACTACAACCCTTTAAGCTCTACCATTCAGCCAGTTCTTCACCCGGTACATCATGTACCTGTTCATCTCACAGTTGGACAATTTCTCCAGAAGGATACCGTGAGGGGCAGTATCAAAAACTTTGTTAAAATCCAGAAAAACTATATCCACTGCCTTCCCTTCAACCACTAAGTGGATTATCTTCTCATAGAAAGATATTGAATTAGTGAGACAGGACTTTTCCTTTGTGAACCCATGTTTGTTGGGCCTGATGACAACATTATCCTTTAAGTGCCTTTCAGTAGCACCCAGGATAATCTTCTCCATAATTTTTCCAGACACTGAAATTAAAATTATAGGTCTGTACTTTCTGAGGTTTTCTCTTATGCCCTTCTTTTAAACTGGGATAACACTGGCTAGTTTCCAGTCAATGGGGACCTCCCCAGACCTTTTGTAGACAATTGAGAAGGGTTCTGCTATACCATCTGCTAACTCCCTCGGTACCCAGGGATGAATCACATCAGATTTATAAACATTCAGATGATACAACTGATTCCTTACAATGGCGATGGCAACAAATGTGGACTGCAGCTCTGTAGTCTTCCTGTGTGGCCTGATCTTGCTTAGAGAGATCATATGCTTTCTTTTTCTGTTTGAGTTCCATCAAGAGTCCCTGTTCAGCCAAGCAGGTCTTCTGCCCTACTTACTCAACTTACAACGCAGTGGGATTGCCTGTTTTTAAAAGGTGACTCTTAAAAAGTAACCAGCTCCTTTGGACCCCTAAGGTCTGAAAAGCAGATTCCCAGGGAACCCTGCTAACTCCTTAAGTTAGTATATATTCCTATCTTTTTTAAATTGTATTTTTGAGGGAATTTTTGATTGAAAAATGCTTTTCTAAGTCACTCCTGATATTGTGCTATGACACAGCTGACCTTACCAGTAATTCCAGTACATTGTCCTTTGGTTAGAGTCTACAGAAGATACACAGCATAAAGCCTGTCACTATCATGAGACTGATCAAAGTTTCATACAAAAGTAACAGTTCTGTTGTGCAATTCCACATACATCAGCATAAAAGCATAAAATCTGCAGAAGAGGAAGAAGAGGAAAACAATGGTTCAAGAGGAAGTGATTCAGGAGTAAGCATACCATGTTCTATAAAATACATATGAAACCCTTAACCATACTAGCGGGATAGCTGAACGTTTCTGTTCAGCACAGAAATAATCACTGGAGTAAAAAAAATCATGTTGTGGTTTAACCCGGCTGGCAGCTAAACACCACACAGCCGTTCGCTCACCCTCCCCCCTCCCTCTCTGGGATGGGGGAGAGAAACGGGAAAGTGAAGCCGGTGAGTTGAGATAAAGACAGTTTATTAAGACAGGAATATAATAATAACAATAATAATAATAATAGTGATAATGATAATACTATTAATAATAATAATGTGTAAGAAAACAAGTGATGCACAATGCAATTGCTCACCACCCGCTGACCGATGCCCAGCCTATCCCCGAGCAGCCGGCCCCCCACCCCGGCCAGCCACCCCTATATATTGTTTAGCATGACATCAGATGGTATGGAATACCCCTTTGGACAGTTTGGGTCAGCTGTCCTGGGTCTGTCCCCTCCCAGCTCCTGCTGCACCCCTAGCCTGCTCGCTGGCAGGACAGAGCGAGAAGCCGAAAAGTCCTTGGCCTGGTGTAAACACTGCTCTGCAACAATTAAAACATCAGCATGTTATCAGCGCTCTTCTCATCCTAATCCAAAACATAGCACCCTACCAGCTACTATGGGGAAAAATTAACTCTGTCCTAACTGGAACCAGGACACTGTTATATTAATATGGATATGGATGTACTGGACAGTAGGAGTAACTAATCATACTAAGTCTAAAAAAAAATTTGTCATTCCATGTCTACCTATTTACTTGTTTTCTTCTAAGAATCTTTGTTAATCCTACAAAATGTTAACAAATGGTCCACCCTAGTCACATGGCTGTTGTGACTACCAGTTATCAGAGGGCAAGCAACACCATCCCAAAACACATGAAATTCCTCCTGACTTCTGAAGCTTCCTCAGCAGACCAGAATTCACTGTGCAAAGGGGCAGGAATGAATTCTTTTCTAGAGGGGAAAAGCCTTCAATAGATTGAGACAGCTAATTAGGATTATTTAACTTGAGAACAAAATAGTCTCTGAACCAGAGTCCAAAATAGTGACAACCAGTGGAGGTGGTAATTATCATTTCAGTCAAAACAGCATTATGCAGTACTGCAGCAGGTTATGGTTTCCAATTTCTGTCCTTCAAATACCACAAGATAATGAGTTATCTGACATCTTTTTTTTTTCTTTTTTTTTTTTTTTCTTCCCAAGGTACAACTTTCTGCTCAATAAAAACAGTTGAATTGGATGATTTGCTTTTGCCTTTCAGGTGTCATCTACCCAATTCAATAATATTCTACAGCTTACAGTTTATAGGCTTTTTTAAACAAAAGACATAAATTAAACATATTAAAAGAATGTTAACTTCTACATTTGTATGACATGTAAAGAAGCATGTGTCATGACAGGAAGGAAAGTTTAAACAATTCTGTAAAATTTGAAATATCTCCTTATGAATGCTGCACACATTACTAAAAAATGCAGAATCCTTACAAAAGGCTATAGTATGAAGGATGGTGGGAGGGAACAGCCAAGAATTCTTCAAATAATCTCTGTGGAATATTAACAAATCACAAACTTAAACAGTGGCTTTTTCTATGTATAATTCGTAACCACAAACATATTTACAGGGTTTTGGAAGGTGTAGCTAGAAATTAAAATATTTTCCTTTTTTTCTACAAAAGTAACACTATTGTTAACACTTTTAGAACTACCAGGCTTCCTCCCAACACCACATGGAAGAATAAATCCTATAAACCACAAATCTTCCCCTTTCTTCCCTCTTTCAATACTTCTGTATATTCTGTAGGTTGCAAATAAAAGTAAGACACTCACATTTGAAATTACAGCCTGCTATTCTAACTGAAGCTTTGTTCACTAACACTGTCCACACAAAGTCCATGTAACATCAACAGGACCCAATACATTTAAATTCACTTGCAGTGTCAAGATGTTCCACATTATCAATTTTAGCCTGCTTTTACAATAGAAAGTCTACATCAAATAGTTAGGTAAGTATTAAGGTCCATGTGAAAAGCAGGCTTAACTCAATCTATTAGTGCACCAATTCTGACATGAGGAATACGTGAGATCCAATCTAGTAAGGTGATTAAATAGTCATTTAACTTAAATAATATTGCTGAACATACTGATTTAGGGAGTTTCACAACCACATAGAATCATAGAATCACAGAATATCCTGAGCTGGAAGAGACCGACAAGGATCATCGAGTCCAACTCCTGGCACCACACAGGACCACCCAAAAATCAGACCCCATGTCTCAGAGCATTGTCCAAATGGTTCTTGAACTCCAGCAGCACGGAGCTGTGACCACTCCCTGGGGAGCCTGTCCCAGTGCCCGACCACCCTCTGGGTGCAGAACCTTTCCCTAACACCCAGCCTGACCCTCCCCTGTCCCAGCTCCATGCCGTTCCCTCGGGTCCTGTCGCTGTCCCCAGAGAGCAGAGCTCAGCGCCTGCCCCTCTGCTCCCCTCGTGAGGGAGCTGCAGGCCACCATGAGGCCTCCCCTCAGCCTGCTCTGCTCTGGCCTGAGCATGCCAAGGAACCTCAGCTGCTCCTCATACGTCTTGCCCTCTAGAGCCTTCACCATCTTTGTTGTCCTCCTTTGGATGCTCTCTAATGGTTTTGTTCTTATATTCTTCTTATATTGTGGTGCCCAAATCTGTACACAGTATTCAAGGTAAGGCCACACCAATGTCTTGAACATAGACATATCCTTAAATCCTCTCTGACCCTGCGTTTCTCCTTCTAGAAAACAACGTGTCTGTAAGGATTCAGTATGCATTAGCATGAAGCATTTTAGAATCATGGAATCATTAAGGTTGGAAAATACCTCCAAGATCATCTGGTCCAACCATCCCCCTACCACCGATGTCACCCACTAAACCATGTCCCTAAGCACCACGTCCAACCTTTCCTTGAACACCCCCAGGGATGGTGACTCCACCACCTCCCTGGGCAACCCATTCCGATGCCTGACTGCTCTTTCAGAGAAGAAATGTCTCCTAATTTCCAACCTAAACCTCCCCTGGCACAACTTGAGGCCATTCCCTCTTGTCCTATCACTAGTTACCTGTGAGAAGAGGCTGACCCCCAGCTCCCCACAGCTTCCTTTCAGGCAGTTATAGAGAGCAATGATGTCTCCCCTGAGCCTCCTCTTCTCCAGACTAAACAACCCCAGTTCCCTCAGATGCTCCTCACAGGACTTGTGTTCCAGGCCCTTCACCAGCTTCATGGCCCTTCTCTGGACACGCTCCAGGGCCTCGACGTCCTTCTTGTAGTGAGGGGCCCAAAGCTAAACACAGTACTTGAGGTGCAGCCTCACCAGAGCAGAGTACAGGGGGATGATCACCTCCCTGGTCCTGCTGGCTATACTATTCCTGATACAGGCCAGGATGCCATTGGCCTTCTTGGCCACCTGGGCATACTGCCAGCTCACGTTCAGGCAAGCATCAACCAGCACCCCAGATCCTTTTCCTCTGCACAGCTTTCCAGCCACTCTGCCCCAGGCCTGTAGCATTACATGGGGTTGTTGTGGCCAAAGTGCAGGACCCGGCACTTAGCCATGTTGAACCTCATCCCATTGGCCTCTGCCCATTGACCCATCCTGTCCACAACCCTCTGCAGGGCCTTCTTTCCCTCCGGCAGATCGACACTTCCCCCCAATTTGGTGTCATCTGCAAACTTACTGAGGGAGCACTCAATTCTGTCATTCAAGTCATCAATAAAGATGTTAAAGAGGATGGGCCCCAACACTGACCACTGGAGAACACCACTGGTGACCGGTCGCCAGCTGGATTTTACTCCATTCACCAACCTCTGGGCCCAGCCGTCCAGACAGTTTTTAACTCAGCACTAACAACAACAGAAATATTTAACACTATGATAAACATTTCACACTCTGTAGACAGTACAGCTTGAAAATGAAGTCTTCACTCTTAAGATTCTTATTGCTGGACTTTTGAAAATATTTACAGAAACTGAAGTCAGAAGTATTCTGAGAAAACCTACATAAAAAGGCCATACTCTACCATGAAAAACTGAAAGCATATCAAAACCAAATAGAGGTGGGGATAACTTGATGGAAAGGAATGAGATCAACGTTTCAATTTGCAGGATTTTTAGCTCCACCTAATGGTCGGAATGGAAAAGATTTTCCTATCCACCTCATATTTTCTATATAATTGCTATTCAAAGACATGACTCCCTAGGGTACAAATAAAACAACAGACATCATTATATCAAAACAACACTAAGAGTGGCACTTATGGCAGCAATAGTGAAGAAGCACCAGTAGTCTTCATATAATCAACAGCTCATGAACATTTGCTGTCATTGGAGCTATGTCAATATTTAGCACGGCTGCTTCCAAAGAACAGGACATTCTGTTACCCTATTCATACTTTAAATAATACAAAAGATTCTTAGTAGGCAAAGATTGGCAGTGTTTGAGGGAACTACATGAATTTACATTGATGCAGATCTGATCATTATGTTCTGCTTTATTTGCTGAAGCTTTGTTCTATATTGTGTTAGTTACTTGTGTAACACGCTTTCTTTGGATAAAAAGAAAGTCTTTCACGCATGCCACTCAAAGATTTATGCACTAATTCATTAGGTATTTACAGTTTCTTTGTTTTTTTCCAACCAGGCATGAACTTGGAACACAGAACATCAAGCAAAGTCAGTGACATGCTGTGGATAATTATTATTATTAATTTTTTTTGGTAGATATGTACAAATTCTGTATTAACTCCAGTGCACGTAATGAAAAGCACTCTTCTCATAATTTTTGGGAATGACAATGGGAAGGTACATATGGTAGCATAAACTGGATTCTTATTGTAAGTAATTCAGTTGGAATATTCTTGTGAACATAGTAATATGTAAGCTAAAATATATTATCCCACAGTGCCATAAATTACTAAGGTTTGAAATATTTTGTCCTCTTCCAAAAAATAATGCTGTTCTCATACATACATAGCTGAATCCGTATACCCTGCATTTACACTATGACAGACAGAATACCTTCAGTAGTGATAGATCTCTATGAAACGTTTTTTAGTTTTTTAGTTTTTTAGCTTTTAGTACAATAGCTTTTATGTTGTGGTGTTTCTCAGGGTCTAGATGCTAAGCCACCAAAGAATGGGCATCAGATTCAGGCTGAGTTACTAATTGTCTATGAAGGACAAGAATATAGATGAGATATATATATATAATATATATATATCATATATATATATATATATTATGATACTGACTTGCTTAGTTGTTTGCTCCAGAGAAGGGTAATTTTCTCCTAGTCTGTGTGTGAAAGCAGATAACCTTTCCATGCTTCCCTGCATGGTAATTCAATGTTAGATGAACATTGTGGCATAAGTGCTCTGCAATCAACAGCAACCAATAACATACCACAAGATACTTCAAAAAGCATTTTATTCACTATTCTTTGAATAAAATTATTCTTTAATAGGATTACAGCTCAATGTACATTCTAGTTGCCAATATCACCGTTTTCTTTCCTTGTGATTTTTTTTTTCTACTTAAAAACAGAAAAAAGCCAAAAGGAGAAAACCAGAACTAGATAGACATGGATAATGATAAGACCCTAGTAAGAGATTATCATGCGCTAATACAAATACTTGTAACAGTAAGGAAAAGTATAGAAAATAATGTTTTAAAATATTTAGTTTGATCAAATTTGAGAAGAAAGTGTTTGCTAAACCTAAACTGCACTTTCCCTAAGTAACTTTTTATTAGAATGCATTGTCATTAATACTGCTGTAACGATAGGCAGTTCTGAAAAATTTCCT
Organism: Anser cygnoides; assembly: GCF_040182565.1. Classification (NCBI taxonomy): domain Eukaryota; kingdom Metazoa; phylum Chordata; class Aves; order Anseriformes; family Anatidae; genus Anser; species Anser cygnoides. The sequence continues at coordinate 1,396,753 of NW_027103066.1, forward strand.
AAGTGTTTAAAGTAAAAACAGTAAACTTATAACAGGAATCACTGAACCATAGAATATCCATACTTGGAAGGGACCCATGAGGATCATTGAGTTCAACTCCAGACTCTACACAGTGCAACCAAAGAGTTAAACTATATATCTAAGAGAACGTTGTCCAAACACTTCTTGAACACTGGCAGGCCTAATGACATAATCACTGCCCTGGGGAGCCTGTCCCAGTGCCCGACCACCCTCTGGGTGCAGAACCTTTCCCTAACACCCAGCCTGACCCTCCCCTGTCCCAGCTCCATGCCGTTCCCTCGGGTCCTGTCGCTGTCCCCAGAGAGCAGAGCTCAGCGCCTGCCCCTCCGCTCCCCTCGTGAGGGAGCTGCAGGCCACCATGAGGCCTCCCCTCAGCCTGCTCTGCTCTGGCCTGAGCAAACCAAGGGACTTCAGACACTACTCATATGTTTTCCTCTCTAGATCTGTAACCATCTTTGTTGCCCTTCTTTCAATACACTCTAGTGTCAAAATACATGACACTATGGAACATACAATACTAGTCTCTCACTGTTATAAATGACTGAGTCCCAAATAGGATTACAATCAAAGTTTACAATTTATTAAATGAATAGAGGCAAGCAAACAGCGCTGGGTGCGCCGGGAGTCTCTGCTCCACCAGGACGCACACCTGTTACATAAGGCGGCTGGTTTTTATGCTCCTAGGCTAATACATATTCATTACTACTTCTAGAAGAGGCAGGGTTACTATAATTGGTTTCCCGAATCCGAAGTCCTCCCAGGTGCGCCTGCTTATCAGTCTCTGTTAGTTTCTCGGGGGCCGCTCGGACGGGGAGGCTCATATTCTTCCTCCTTATCTAGTGGTCTCTTGGCCGGCTGTCAGAAGTTACTGCACGTCCGTGCAAAGTCAGCAGTTTTTCTCTGAAGAAATCCCTTTGTTCTCTTCTCGCCTAAACCCAGGCCTCAATGTTAACCCTTCAAACCCCTTAGTGGCACGAATTGCTGGACCATTCCTTACATCACCAAGGTACATAGTGATCCAGTTTCTAATCACACAAAAGGTCCTTCATGTCTTTTTTAGCACTGTCTAGAGCCTTTCTATTTCTACAGTTTTGCAAATTAGAACACTTGTTATTCTGGAAATGTGGGAATTATGATTACATAAATTTAGATTTCCAGCTACAGTACAGTACTATTTTGAAATTGATTTAGATCACTATATATGTGTTAAATTGTTCATATATGCTTATAATATAAAACACCAAAAGTAAGCTTCTGGTGATGTATAACATCTGATTCTGAATATTCAAAGATCTTCATCAAATATTAATCATTCAGTCATTTTAAACATTCATATATTCAAAATAAAAAAATGTACAGTTAATAGCTTCCATGTTTTTGATATGACAAAGAATACTAGAATGTATACAAAGCTTGAACTGTCTCATCATACACATACATTAAAAAGAACATCCAAGCATCACTGCACTGCAACAAATACCTTAGAAGTTATACTTCTACAGACTGTCATAGAGCACATGACATTAGTCCATGCTTTCAGTTAAATCTAGCTACTCTGTCGTGCTTGGGAAACATACAAGCAAGGCTGACTACTTTACCAGGCAAACATAAGCTATTTCTGAACTAATTCATATCAGTGTCTTTCACTCAGTGCTAACCACAGATTTATTCATGCTTTTACGTATTTGTAAGACAACATTTACTTTTGGACAACTGAAGGAAAATCTGTTGTTTGTGTGTGTTTGACTTACCTCAGATTGAAACAAAGTCTTAGCAGGGGTTTGCAGTGTTTCATGTATAAACCCACATAATAGTTCAATGAAGTCTGAAAACGTTACAGCAGAAATATTTTCCTATTTGAGTCCTGAGTTTTCTGGTTATTCAATAATAATGAACAATTACAGTACTTTGTTGTGTTTTCATCCTGAAATCTTCCCATATGTTAGAGAAAATATTATTTATACAATATTATAATCAGCATAGAGAGATTAAGGGATTCATAGAAACACAGAATTATAGAATATACCAAGCTGAAAGGGACCCACATGGATCATCGAGCCCTGGCTCCACACAGGATCACTCAAAAATCAAGCCATTTGTCTGAGAGCATTGTCCAAATGCTTCTTGAACTCCAGCAGCACGGAGCTGTGACCACTCCCTGGGGAGCCTGTCCCAGTGCCCGACCACCCTCTGGGTGCAGAACCTTTCCCTAACACCCAGCCTGACCCTCCCCTGTCCCAGCTCCATGCCGTTCCCTCGGGTCCTGTCGCTGTCCCCAGAGAGCAGAGCTCAGCGCCTGCCCCTCCGCTCCCTTTGTACAAGCTAGTTTGAAACAGATGGGGAGAGGTAGAAATACAATGTCTGTTTCCTGAAAAGATACGCTTTTCAGGCTTTGAAATTTATATGTGTAAGGAATAGTCCAGCAATTCGTGCCACTAAGGGGTGTGAAGGGTTAACATTGAGGCCTGGGTTTAGGCGAGAAGAGAACAAAGGGATTTCTTCAGAGAAAAACTGCTGACTTTGCACGGACGTGCAGTAACTTCTGACAGCCGGCCAAGAGACCACTAGATAAGGAGGAAGAATATGAGCCTCCCTGTCCGAGCGGCCCCCGAGAGACTAACAGAGACTGATAAGCAGGTGCACCTGGGAGGACTTCGGATTCGGGAAACCAATTATAATAACCCTGCCTCTTCTAGAAGTAGTAATGAATATGTATTAGCCTAGGAGCATAAAAACCAGCCGCCTTACGTAACAGGTGTGCGTCCTGGTGGAGCAGAGACTCCCGGCGCACCCAGCGCTGTTTGCTTGCCTCTATTCATTTAATAAATTGTAAACTTTGATTGTAATCCTATTTGGGACTCAGTCATTTATAACAATTGGGGGCTCATCCGGGATGGTCTTGGTTCCTGAATTCTGACTTGATCTAGGAGGGGCGCCCCCACCATTTGGTGGCTCCTGTTCGAGTCAGGTCGGGGCTAACACCATCTTGAACCTGAATAAGGGCAAGCAAAGATTTAGATTTTTTTATGAGCTCCCTTTGCCGGCTGCAGCACTATATTTTGCCCGTAATTCTGCGCGCGAAGATCCGAACGAAGACGACGGAGTCGTAAGTATTTAAGGCGTATACCGTTCGGTTGGGTGAGTTTCGGTTGCCTGTGTGTGTGAGAGTGTGACTGAGACGGAACGTAGTTCCGAAGCGATTGTGGAGGTCTTCTAACCGCGGTTCCAATCTCCCGCGAGGGACTTGGCCGGTGAAGGACCGAAGCGATTCCTATAGGATTCGTGGGTGGGTGATAGGTCCTAAACCCCCTGCAAGACACTCTCACTAAGGCAACCAAGGGCTGTAGGAATTGCCACAGTAAAATTCCTAGATGGGTCAGACAAAATTGAAGACCCGGGACCAGAGAAAAGGGAGCAAATTACCAGACATACCACCAGAAAGTCCATTAGGGATAATGATTAGAAATTGGAACGATAGGGGCCCCAGAAAAGGGAAAAAGTAAATTAAAAATGGTTCAGTATTGTATGACAGAATGGCCAAAGGAGCCTTTAAGACCACATGTCTTTTGGCCCGTTTTCGGATCCTTTGAAGACTGGGTTTGCCAGGCCTTAAATATACATGTTAATTCAAAGGAACCTTTTAGCCAGGAGGAAAGTGATTATGCAGGATTATGGATCAGGATCTCACGTCCTTTTCCAGCCTCAATATTTACACTAAAAGCAGACGAGAAGTTTGACGACGAAGAGAACAAAAAAATAAAAAATAAAAAAAAAGGAAAAAGAAAAAGATGATGAATGGGAGTCATTGGATAACCTACCACCTCTATATCCTAACAATCCACCCCCGGTGGTGCATCTTGTAATCCTGTTTTGTTCTTAAATGTTTTGACTGTGTCAAGGAGGAAGGTGGGAGCATTATCTAAGTAACAGTTTAGAAGTTTGGGTATATTCGCGGTGGTGTTCGGTCAGTTTCCCAAGTATCGGGGGAGAGGGGCTGACTGATTATCAAAGTGGTAGAACGGAGAGTCACTTCTTTGGTGGTTCGGGCCTGAGCCCTGGGAATTTGGTAAGAAGGGGGAGAGCGAATTTATTTAGGCCTCAGTACCTTTTTAAACCCCCATCTTGACGGATACACAGGAGTGATTCCTTGTTTTGTGTAGGCTTACTAACAAAGTGCATGAGAAAAATTAGCATTCGGCTTGAAATTCGGTCTTATTGAAATGTAAATTTTGTGGAAAAGGTGTTATTGTTTGTCTAGAAGACAGAAGGCTGAGTGCTTCAGGTGTTTTTCTGAAGTCCTGCGGATTTATGATTGGAACGGGGCTCATTAATAATCTGAAATAGTAAAGTTTGTATGTGGAAAGAAGAGTTTAATCCCAGAGAATTGGGACATTTGGGAAGAAGATTAGGAAAAGATAGTAAAAACCTGCAATAAAAAGGTTTGCGTGGAAATTGAAACAAGGGACAGTAACTAATATAAATAAATAAAAGGGAATGGGAAATCAAGGAAAAGGGGAAAATCCAAAAAAAAGACGTCCTAAAAAAAAAAAAAAGCCTCCTTGGGTGCATATTGGCACATTGGAAGGATACTGTTAGAAATGGGGGCACAGAAAGCAAGAGGACTTTCACTAAGTATTGCAATCAATGGTGGCCACTATATAAACTAAATGGCCACTTTATGGACAATCGACTATAACAGTGTCTTGCAATTAATGTTTTTGAGGAGAGAAGGAAAATAGGATGAAATGTTGTATAGTGATATGTTGTTTCAGCATGTTGGAGGGAAAAGGTTTGGAATTAAGTTGGCCCCTGACTGAGCCTTTGGTGTTGGCATTAGAAAAGTACGGGCTGGAGAAAGATAAAGGAAGTGTTAAAAGGATTGTTGAAGGTGTTAAAGGTTGTGTGGCATGTAGTATTTAACAGAGCTGTTTGAAGTTGAATGAGCAGGGAAAGAGGATGTAGGAATGTTAATAGTTCCGCCTCAACCCGAGGCTGAGATCTCTAAATCGCGGGTGTGAGCCCTCTGGGGCAGGGGGACCGTGATGGGTCCGAGAGAGTTGTCGTGGAAACAGAAAAGCAGCTAACTCTTGAAACAACCTGAGTTCCGGTGTGAGCTCAGATTGCCAATGGGACCGCTCAGGGAACTGTCAACGATTGCATTCCCCTGACCGACCCCCTCACTGAGACCCTAATCACCCCGGAAATTATGTAAATACCAAAATCTGGTTAAATTGGCTATTGGGAATTGAGAATCTGTTCCAACAAGGTCCAAAAGAAACCCCTATGGAATTTATGGAATTTTTGAATTTCTGGACCAACTTTGAAATGCAATGAAAAAAAAAAAATGGACCTGGCTTAAAAAAAAAAAAAAAAAAAAAAAGAGAGAGAGAGGCAACTGGCTAGCCTCTTTCCAGGGCAATCAGCCCCTGATATCAGAAAGAAATTGTCTTAGGCTGCAGGACAAACTTACAACAGTCAGGAATGATGGGGACCTGGGGCATCTACCCTAGCAGGTCCACTAGTTGAAATAAAGCTAGGAAATGAAGACAGAGGCTTGAATTTTTTGTTGGTTATGGGAGCTTCTTTCTCTGTGTTAATTAGGCTGTAAATGTAATAGGAGCAACATATTCAGTGTTAAATAGTTTAAAAGGACGATTAGGAACTAAGACAACTACAATAATTGGAGCCACAGGGAAAGAGGAGGAATGGTCATTCTTACAACCCCTTGATTTGCATTTTGGGGGTAAGGAACTAAACCATGAATTTTAGTATGTACCAGAATGCCCGATGCCACTCTTGGGACGGGATCTATTAGCCAAATTAGATGCAACAATAACCTTTGAGGATGGAGAATTAATAATGAAGGTACCTGAGTCCAAAGTAGGCCAAATCCTAATGATCAAAGATAAACCCTTTGTTAATATTCCAAGAGAAGTAGAAAATGCAGTTATAGCAACAGTACGGGAAACAGATGTACCAGGGAAGTCGAAACTGGCACAACTGGTAAAGGTGGAATTAAAGGAAGGAGCCGAACCTGTTTGAATCAAACAATATCCACTTAAGATAGAAGCTAGGCACAGGAATGGTGAAAATTATTGACAAATTTCTCAAATATCAGATTCTGGAAGAATGTAAATCGGAATACAATACTCCAATTTTTCCAGTAAAGAAGCCAAATGGCGAGTATAGATTTGTACAAGATCTTAGAGCAATAAATGAAATAACAAAGGATATTCACCCGGTAGTAGCTAATCCTTACACATTGTTAACATCTGTGAAAGGGAAATATAAATGGTTTACCGTGATAGATTTAAAGGATGCCTTCTTTTGCATACCTCTTGATAAAGATAGTAGAAAATTATTTGCCTTCAAATGGGAAAACGTATTGAAGTTTTTGGACCACATATGGTAACAACCGTTTTGGAACAAAGGGGGGGGGGGGGGGGGGGGCACTGGTTATCACCCAGCTGGATGATGAAATATCAGGCAATCCTAACTGAACAAGATGACATAACCTTGAAAACGACTAACCTGTTATATCCAGCAGTATTTCTAGGAACCGTTCCAGAAGAAGGACCATTGGAACACAATTGTGTGGAAATAATCGAACATACGCCAGCCACAAAGATTTGAAGGATGTACCCCTTGAAAGGTATTCAGTGGGAATACCACACTCCGTGGCACCCACAAAGCTCAGGGAAAGTAGAAAGGATGAATCAAACAATAAAACAACAATTGGCTAAGTTAATGATCGAGACACAGCTGCCCTGGACGAAATGCTTACCATTGGCACTTTTAAACATAAGAACTAAACCACACAGTGAGACTGGTTATCATCATATGAAATGTTATATGGTATGCCTTATTCTCAAGGGATGCCCCTAGGGAACAATGTAGTTGAGGATCATAGTATCCAGAAATACATAATTACCATTGGAAGGAGATTACAGGAGATAAGAGAAATTGGGATGATGACTCAGACACCACCTTTAGGATTTGCTATTCATAAAATACAACCAGGAGACAAGGTCTTAATAAAAACCTGGAGAGAAGAATCATTGAACCCCCGATGGGAGGGACCGTACCTTGTTTTACTTACTACTGAAACAGCTGTGAGAACAGCAGAAAGGGGTTGGACCCACGCATCCAGAATAAAAGGACCAATAACTACCGAAGCCTGGAGGGTTGAGTCCACTCCTGGGGAACTGAAACTGAGACTAAAGAGGAACTGATATCCCAGCAATGAGGTTCTGCATGAATTAAGGGCACTGGATAAAGAGGACAAGGCTGAAGGGAGGAAAGGGAGAAGGCAAGACCGGGGTAGGACCCTCCACTGCGGCGTGTATGGTCTACCGAGGGAGGCAACCCCTATGGGTATTGACCGCCGAGTGAGAGTGCCTCGACCGGACTTCTCCCACACCAAGATCAGTTTGTCCTGAGAAAAATAACATGAGAACCTTATCCGGGGATAGTGCCCAAAAATGGGGAAAGGATGAATGGCCTCCTGAAAGAATCATACAGCATTATGGGCCAGCTACCTGGAACCCGAATGAGTTGGTATCAGGAGCCCGAGAACCTATTTATAATTTGAACCGAATAATTAGGTCGCAAGCTATCCTCGAAGTTGTAACCAATCAAACAGTGACGACCTTGGATCTTCTGGCTGATCAATCCACTCAGATGAGGAATGCTATCTTTCAACGTAGAATGGTCTTAGACTATTTACTAGCAGAAGAAGGGGGAGTGTGTGGAAAACTGAACGATTCTAATTGTTGTTTACAAATTGATGATAATGGAAAAGTGGTTAAACAGATAACAAAGGAAATTAAAAAGCTAGCCCACGTCCCAGTACAAACTTGGAAGGGTATGGATTGGGATTTCTTTTCGTGGTTGCCCGGTGGACCATGGGTTAAAAGAATGCTATTTTTATTTTTATGTGGTGTAATGACATTATTGTTTATGCCTTGCATGATACCTTGCTTTACGTTGTTGATACGGAGGATAATAAATAGCACCCAATTTGTGATGACTTTGGGAGAGAAAAGGTGATGTGTCGATAATGATGCTTAAGAAATGGACACCCCGAGAACTGACTGATGAAATCCAACTGCTACTAACAAAAGCTGAAGAAGAGACACGAATTGATGATATTAAAAAAAAAAAAAAGGGAGGAATTGTAAGGAATAGTCCAGCAATTCGTGCCACTAAGGGGTGTGAAGGGTTAACATTGAGGCCTGGGTTTAGGCGAGAAGAGAACAAAGGGATTTCTTCAGAGAAAAACTGCTGACTTTGCACGGACGTGCAGTAACTTCTGACAGCCGGCCAAGAGACCACTAGATAAGGAGGAAGAATATGAGCCTCCCTGTCCGAGCGGCCCCCGAGAGACTAACAGAGACTGATAAGCAGGTGCACCTGGGAGGACTTCGGATTCGGGAAACCAATTATAATAACCCTGCCTCTTCTAGAAGTAGTAATGAATATGTATTAGCCTAGGAGCATAAAAACCAGCCGCCTTACGTAACAGGTGTGCGTCCTGGTGGAGCAGAGACTCCCGGCGCACCCAGCGCTGTTTGCTTGCCTCTATTCATTTAATAAATTGTAAACTTTGATTGTAATCCTATTTGGGACTCAGTCATTTATAACATATGTAAACAATAAGGTTCTGTTTTTGGAGGAGGAATCAAGTTATGCTCCCTATAATCCTAATATTGCACTGGAGGCAGCGGCAGCTGCTCCAGGAGGGGAGACAGGGACTGCAATTGACGCTGTCCCTGGAGAAGTTGCGCCGGGGGTTGCAGAGCGGCAGGAGCGGAGGCTGGGGGGGGGGGGGGGGGTCCTGGTGGGGCCTCGGGGCCATGCAGGGCTGATTCGGGGCCGGCGCCACTCCCCCCTTACCAGCAGAGAGGTTAGGAGTTTTAAGAAGGAAATGAAGTCTTTAATTGAGGGCCTAGCAGAACAGTCAAATCCGTTTCTAAGGCCTAATTTGCATTCCTGGGGGGAAAATGTCAATCTTGAGTATGTTGTTCACTGGAGAAGAATGTTTAGGAGGGGAACGATTCGGCAGGCAGCTATGCAAGAATGGGAAAGAACTAACACCTTCCCCCAGACCGAGAGAAATTCCAATAGAGCAGAAATATCCGCTTATCTAACTGCGATAATAACAACCTACAACATAGAAATCATATGAGAGACTTGGGGTCAGAATTAGAAAGTACTCGGGGATGAATCCTGAGGACCCGGTAGCCCAAGGGCTCTTGAAAGTTCATTTTGTGATTAAAGCCTGGCCAGATATACAGAAAAAGCTCCAGAAGGTGGGAGGATGGAGGGAACAGTGTAGGTAGTATGAAGGTGTATGCCAGGAAGGGAGATGAGAAGGAAAAGCAGAGAGCGAAACAAATGGTATTCACAGTGTACTGGGTAGTGAGGCAGAGGAGGAGCTGGGCCCAGGATGGAAAGGAGAGGAAGAGAGACGGAGGAATGGCAGACAAGGAAAGCTACCTGTGTTGCAGCCTAAATCCTAGCAGGGACAGGCTTTGAGATGTTTTAAGTGTGGCCAGGCCGGCCACTTCAAATAGGAATATCCAGAGTGGAAGAAGGAGGAGAGATTGCTGTTATAAATTCAGAGTAGGGGAGTCAGGGCTTCTCAGAAAGCTAGTTCACTGATAAATGAAAAAGCGTACCTCAAGGGTTCCTCAAGTGTACCTCAAAGGGGATCACTCTACAGTTATCACTGCAGGCAAAACAGACTTAGCATAGAAAGATTAATAAAATATTACCTATTGCTGATGGGCTGGAGTGGTGAGAAACAAGGTTGGGGCACCTTCCCCCATTCACTCTCTTCCACTTCTTCCCTGCCCTGAGTGGCACGGGGCGGGGGGGGGCTGCAGTCAGTCCATGGTGCTTTGTTTCCACTGCTCCTTCACGGTCACTCCCCCCGCCCGCTCTGTTGTGGGGTGCCAACCTTCCTGGACTGGTCCTGTGTGGGTTTCTCCACAGGCAGCAAAAAACAGGCTCTTTGGGAGCTGCTCTGGTGTGGGGTCCCTCTCATGGGGTGCCGACCTTCCTGGGCTGTTCCTAAATAGGCTGCAGTGTGGAGATTGGCTCTGCCGTGGTACACCATGGGCTGCGGAGGGGGGCGTCTGCCTTCCCCACCAGGGGCCTCTCTGTGGGCCATGGGGAGGCTTTGGCTCCAGCACCTAGAGCACCTCTGCACTGCACTCCCCCTCCTCTGCACTGACCTTGCTGTCTGCAAGGAGATTTCTCACTCCTCACTCTCCCAGCTGCTGTTGTGCAGCAGTTTTTTTTTTTTTTCCTTCTCTTGGATGTGCTGTGATAGAGATTTAAACTGCATTGCTCATGGCTTGGCTCTGGACAGTGGTGGGCCCCTTTGGAGAAAGCTGAAACTGGCCCTTATCTAACATGGGGCAGCTGCTGGATTCTTCTCACATGGACTAGCACTGCAGCCCCCTCCCTGCTACCAGAACCTTGCCATGTGAACCCAATACACTGGGGCAGCTAGGTCATTACTGGCCTGTAAAGTATCAAGGCTTAAATTAACTAATGAAACCCTAAATGTGATGGGGGTAGAAGGGACTGGGATAACAGTGCCACTTTTGGGGACACCAAGCTGAGACTAGGGATAGAATGATCACTGGGCAATTATTGTATGTACCTGAGGCAGGGACTAACTTGTTGGGAAAGGTGTTGATAATGAAATTGGGCATTCAAATAGTAAATTGTTAGACTGGAGTAACAGTGTTATTAATGGGGTGCTCTCAGACCCTGGGAGCAAAGATACATTTGCCTTTGAGTGGAAAGACCCTGAAATGGGGCAGAAGCAGCAATACAGATGGACAATTTTACCTCAGGGGTTTACAGGGCCACCAATTTATTTGGGCAAGTTCTAGAACAAATTTTGGAGCAATTCCAATCTCCAAAGGGAGTGTTGCTGTTACAATATGTGGATGATCTTTTATTGTCAGGACAGGAGAAAACAGTTGTGAAGGAAGCCACTAACAAGCTATTCAACTTTCTGGGAAAACAGGGCTTGAAAGGATTGAAAAATAAATTAAAATTCGTAGTAAGAGAAATCAAGTATTTAGGGCATCTACTGTCTGAGGGAGAACAAAGAATAAATCCAGAGAGGATTCAGGGAATTGTTGAGCTACCCCTACACAAAGCTAAAAAGAAGTAAAAAGTTTAAAGAGAAAGAGGTTTTTAAAGAATGAGGAGTCACGAAGTCCAAAGGAAAACAGATGTTCCCTGAGGGGAGAGAAATGATGAATAAAGTGCTAATGAGGCAAATATTAACTGTTTTGCATCAAGAGGGTCATTGGGGAATTCAAGCAAGGTGTGACACTGTGCTGTGGAAATACGTATGTGTAGGAATATATATGTACTCTGGCTGAACAAGTATGCAGGAGTTGTGTAGTATGCTGAAAGGTAAATAGGAAAACTATCTGCAGTCAGCCCAAAGGGGGCGAGAACCAGGAATTCAACGCTTCCAAAATGTACAGGTAGATTTTACAGAACTCATTACCGAAGGTAGATTTAAATACTTATTAGTCTTGGTTGATCATTTGTCAGGGTGGGTGGAAGCTTTCCCTTCAGTATCTGCTACTGCGAAGATAGTAACTAAAGTGATTCTAGAACAAGTAACTCCCAGGAATGGAATTGTTGAAAATATTGACTCTGATCAAAGAAATCACTTCATGTCAGAAATATTGCAAGGGCTAATGTGGACTCTAGAAATTAAGTGGAAATTTCACACTCCTTGGCATCCTTCCCCTTCTGGAAGAGTGGAGAGGATCAGACACTAAAGAAGCAATTGACTAAGCTCTGGAAACTCACCTTCCCCAAATGAAATGCTTACCTTTGGCACTTCTCCGAATTCAGACTCCACCAAGAAAAGATGTGGGAGTTTCACCATATGAAATATTATTTGGATTGTTGTCCATGGACAAAGGGAATGAATTACCTCAGTTTCAGACAAAAGATGCTTTTCTTAAAAACTATATACTTGGGCTGTCATCCTCTTTGTCATCTCCCAGGACCTGCGGATCATTAGCTCAAACGCCACCTTTGGAAGTCCTGATCCATCCGTTCCAAGCAGGAGATTGGGATCTCATGCGAACATGGAGAGATTTGAAACTGCAACCTGAGTGGGACGGACTGTTCCAAGTGTTCCTGACTACTGAGACGGCAGGAAGAACGGCTGAGAAAGGGTGGACTCATACCTGGGTAAAAGCATCAGTTAACCCTGATACCTGAGAGACTGCATTAACAAAGACTTTTAAGGTTAAAACTGTTAAAACTATCTATTGTAAACCTTTAACTTCTCCTTAGAAGAATTCTTAATGAATTAATGAGTAAAAGGGATTGAATTACACAGAATTGGAGTGTTTCCAGGGAACACTCCCTGGAAGTGGGAGAAAAAGAAAGGATGGTATTCAATCCCCACTAAAAGAATCCTTATTAGTTTGTGATTGTTACTGTTTTTCTTAATTATTATAGGGGTGTATATATACACATAGAAATGATGTATTTTAAGTTTATCTTAGTAATACCTATTCTCAATGGATTAGTGATAGGATGGAGGGAAAAATCAACGTTTCCAATTAATCCAGAACATCTCTTGAGTTCTGTCTCGAAATAATTGTTGGATTTGCACCCAGATGCCTAGAAAGACTGAAGAGGCCTTGTCCCTGATTGCTATTTCCAGCAGCAACTGTGTCTGGATTCTCTAGATTTCTAAAAATGACAGATCATACTGAGTCCCGGGAAGGAATAATTTTGAAGTTGAGCTCCCTACACATAATCCTGGCTACAATATAAAGTGCTATCAAAGGTGCCTTTTAAACAACACTGATAGAAACTCAGGGGGCAATAGTACTGACCCCGGGTGTGGAAATATTTATGAAATAGGGAATAATCCATACTGTACTGAATATGGTAGCCACAGGAATGCTAATATACATAATGCATGTCTGATACAACATGAAAATCCTGTAACCGGATGGCCTGTCCCGAATGGAAGGGAGTGGTACTGGCTAGATAGCAATAAAGCCAGGAAGGTGTTGCCCCTAGGATGGAAGGGAGCTTGCAACCTGGGGGCAATAATTCCAAATGTAACTATTATTGAAGACCCACAAAGCCAAAGCCCCCTTTAGACCCCAAGCAGAATTAAGCGGACTCCAGATAATCCTTTAGTAAAATTATCTAGCATTTCACAGTTTTGCAAGGTGGTTTTTACCTTGGTTAGGGGTGAGTGAATTAGAAAATGCCATTGTAAATATCTCAGCTATAATTGAAGATCTAGAAAATAAGTTAGATAAGTTTGCAAAAATAGTACTCTAGAATCGAATAGTATTAGATTTATTACTAGCCTCATAAGGAGGAGCATGCACTGTAATTAATACTAGTTGCTGTATATATGTAGATCAAGTGGGACGAATTTGACTGATCTCAAAAATATTTGAGGAAAAAAAAAAAGATCCTACATAGAGTAGCTCAAGATGACACTTCCTGGGGATTTAGAAACATTTGGGAGAAACTAACTTCGTGATTACCTGAATAGAATTGGCTCAGACAACTATTTGTTGGTATTATAATAATAATGGCATTATATATCTGTCATCCCCCGTGACATCCGAAGAAGAATGTTGCACCTTAATGTTGGAAAAACTCAAGAGTGCGGTATGTGAAGAGGTGCAAAAACAACAATAGGAGTAAGAAAAGAAGAGGGGGGAATTATGAGAAACTAAGTTGTGTTTTTGCAGTAGAGAATTACTTTTCTGTATTCCAAGGTAGCTGTGCAGTCATAACAAGGAGAAATGCTAAGTAGATAAGCGGACAGTAGAAGGCCTCACTGTTCCAAAATAAGGTAGAAGCTTGAGAAAAACAGGATGAGCAGTGTGAGAACAGTAAAACAAAGATCACAAGTTCTCAAAATATAAGAAAGGAGGAAAAAAAAGTGAAAAAGGAGAAATTTGAAGAAAAAAAATTGTACATATATGGTATAGAGGAGCGTCGAGTAGCTTGTGAACCTGTAGTACTCAGCCAATGAGGAAACAGAGGAGGTGATCAGGTGTCAGGTAATAGGGAATAAAAGGTTATAATATGTTTACTATAATGTGCTCCTAATTGGCAGGACACCTGCCATTGCAGTCGCAAATAAAATAGCTTCACAGAAGGTCCTGTCTGAAGAAAATTTGAGATTTTTCTCATAGGGGGAACATCAAATCCCACATTAGCATACATTAGCATTTTGATGGGTTTGATTTTTAATATGTTAATGACCCTTAATGAGCAAAAGGCTACTATAGGTCAGCCTGGAGCTGTTTTTCTCCTTCTTGATTTTTACCTTTTATTCCTTATCTTCCCTGCTTCTGCTAGCTCAAGGCTACCTGTCTCTTACTTTGAGCTAAAAGACTACACAAGCTACAGGCCTCCCTATTTTCTTCAAGGTTTTCTTATTTTTTACCGGCTTTGGGACTACAGTTTCCCCCCTTTGAGACTATGAACCTCACTTTCAGTCTTCATAGTTCTCACTGCATAGTTCTTGTCCATTTCTATTAATTTGAAGAAATATTCTATATTATCTATATCTTGTTTCACTAACATTACCTGGTGAGGTTTGCGCTTGCTGAATCACGTACTATATGAATTCAAACAACTAGGCATGCATCACAGAACACAACTACATATCACTACTATTGCTACAATTATTATAATAATTAAAAACAGTTGTCTTAACCATCCAAAATCTGGCAACCACGACCACAGCCAGGAAAAATCTGGTCCACTACCAAGGGTTGCATCCTGGGATATTTGGTGAAACAGGTGAGATGCTTGCCACACTTGGTTAATGTCTGTTTGAATTTGGTTCTTCTCATTTACATAGACACAGCAGCTGTGGTTTATCACAGCACAAACACCTCCCTGGGCTGCAAGTAGCCCATTTAAGGCAAGATGGTTTTCTAAGGCTATTTGGGATACTTGTTCTATTTCTGTTTGTATTCGACCAAGAGCATCAGTAGTGGCATTGCTTATGATTTCTAAAGTTGCAGAAATATTTACTATTGCTCTCTCAAGTTCTATTACTCCCAATGCAGGAATTAATCACAGAATCACAGAATTGTAGGGGTTGGAAGGGACCTTGAAAGATCATCGGGTCCAACCCCCCTGCCAAAGCAGGTTCCTTAGAGCAAGCTGCCCAGGTAGGCATCCAGACGGGCCTTGAATATCTCCAGAGAAGGAGACTCCACAGCCTCCCTGGGCAGCCTGTTCCAGTGCTCCGTCACCCTCATCGTGAAGAAGTTCTTTCGCATGTTGGTGCGGAACTTCCTGGGCTCCATTTTGTGGCCATTACCCCTTGTCCTGTCCCCACAAACCACTGAAAAGAGGTTGGCCAAATCCCTCTGTCTCCCACACTTCAGGTATTTGTAAACATTAATAAGATCCCCTCTCAGTCTTCTTTTCTCCAGGCTGAACAGACCCAGGTCTCTCAGCCTTTCTTCATAGGGAAGATGCTCCAGGCCCCGTATCATCTTTGTGGCCCTCCGCTGGACTCTTTCCAGGAGATCCCTGTCTTTTTTGTACCGGGGAGCCCAGAACTGGACACAGTACTCCAGGTGAGGCCTGATCAGGGCAGAGTAGAGGGGGAGGATCACCTCCCTTGACCTGCTGGCCACACTCCTTTTTATGCACGTCAGCATCCCATTGGCCTTCTTGGCCACCAGGGCACACTGCTGGCTCATGGTCAACCTGTTATCTACCAGGACCCCCAGGTCCTTCTCCTCAGAGCTCCTCTCCAGCAGGTCATCCCCCAGCCTGTACTGATACATGCAGTTGTTCCTTCCCAGGTGCAGGACTCTACACTTGCTCTTGTTAAACTTCATTTGGTTTCTTCCTGCCCATCTCTCCAGCCGGTCCACATCCAGCTAAACGATATACAGGGGTCGCTAGCCGGGGTGAGGGGGCCGGCTGCTCAGGGATAGGCTGGGCATCGGTCAGTGGGTGGTGAGCAATTGCATTGTGCATCACTTGTTTCGTACACATTATTAGTAGTAGTACTATTATTATTATTTTCCTGTCTTAATAAACTGTCTTTATCTCAACCCACAGGCTTCACTTTCCCCTTTCTCTCCCCCATCCCAGAGAGGAAGGGGGGAGGGTGAGCGAAAGACTGTGTGGTGTTTAGCTTCCAACCGGGTTAAACCACAACAGTCACCTAAACACAAATGCAAACTCCTGCTGTGTGGGATGCCATTAGGCATGCTTGATGATGGATCTTTGAAATTTTTAGGTTCAATCTCTAGTCAGAACAAAGTCATACAAATAAAATAAGCTGCTGAAGTGTTGTCCGTAGTTTCATGTCTGGTGCGTGGCGCCAATACGCACACAGAGTCAGAATCCACACAAAGGTCTTTTAATTAAATAATTAATTATATAACTCTGCAGAGTCAGGTGCCTGGTGATCTTTTGCAAAGCAAGCACACCTCTGACTCGGATCACCGCCATTTATACACAGCAAACTTGTGAAAACTATCTCTGGCTACTTTTGATTGGCTATTACAGCTCACCTAACACATCTCTACTGAATTTGTGCATTATAGAGGAAAACAACTAGCCTGTGATCTTGAAGCTTGAAAGACCCCTTCGGGAAAAGGGGACACTATTGTAATACACAAATGATAGCTACTGAAACAGATCCGGCTCCTTTTCAGGGTCTATAGGGCCTGGATCAATAGGATAGTCCATGTCATCAGGGGGCATAACAGCAAAGGCCTGCCATGGCAGTAGTGGCGGGGGGACCGATGGCATAGCAGGCGGATCAGTAAATGAGCCCACAACTCCCTCACTATCTGGCAAACCACATGTTTCTGACTGTGGTCCCACATGGCTCTTTAAGGCCTCAAAGACTGCTCGCTAGGTGCTGAGCAATCCACCCTCAACCTTGTCGTTTTTAGTAGCAGAGTCCCACACCTTGACCTCAATTTGGTCCCATGTTTCAGGATCGTAAACTTTCTGATTCGTAATAGAGAGAATAAGCTGGAAGGTTCCCAGGACAGTCTTTGTTTCTAAGGACATATGATTCCCCATGGTGCACAACTGCTTACCTTTGGCCAGTGAGAAGCAGTTGTGTGCGCGGGTATGCTTCTCTCAGCACAATGCTTCTTTCAGCAACGTTTCTTTCAGCTTGAGCTTCCTTTCAGCTCGGGTGTGCTTCCATTCAGCGCGGGACCCACTTCTCTCATCAGCTTGAGCTTCCTTTCAGCGTGAAGTTGCTTCTTTCAGCTTGCTGGGTTCGGCCAAACCTATCTTCATGAGGCGATCAGTGTCCCTGTCCCTGTTCTGTTAGCCTGTCCCTGTGATTTGCGGAAATCAGACTCTATAATCGAGGAACAGTTATAAAGCAGGTATGTTTATTTGGCACTGCACACGCACGCCGGGTGCAAGGGGGATAGCTCCATCTAACTTGTGCACCAACCGTTATTGTCAGTGTGCTTATATTAGTGGGACAAATACATATTCATTTCATTTCGTTTCCCATAACTCTCTTGCATATACATCAGGTCTCCAGAAGAATCATTAATGTAGGTTCCCATCTCTATTTGTATGCGTACTGGAGTCCTTGGGTGGTCGTCCAGGGTGCTCTGGTGGTCTTTTGTTGAAGGCCAGAAGTCTTCCTCGCTGCTAATCTGGCCTTTCCTGTCTTTGACAGACTTCAGTAGTCAAGCCAGTTCTTGCTGGTTCCATTATCTATGCATACAGTCTCTTACT
The DNA here is from genome assembly GCF_040182565.1 of Anser cygnoides. Lineage (NCBI taxonomy): Eukaryota > Metazoa > Chordata > Aves > Anseriformes > Anatidae > Anser > Anser cygnoides. Next base: position 1,414,558 of record NW_027103066.1, read on the forward strand.
CCCTTATCTTTGGGTTGTTAACATACAGTTGTGCTAGCTAAAACCTAGGAATCAGCATCCTTTATCTTATTCCCTGTCTCACCTGTTCCATTAGCCTGTCCCTGTTCATTCATTTTCTGTTTTTGTCCCTGTTCTGTTAGCTAGTCCCTCTTCTTCAAGTCCTTGTTCATGTCCCTGTTTTTCAGGTCCCTGCTGGGGCGCCATTTGTGGCGTAATGACCACACGGAGGCCAGGGTTTCTTTTAGGATCAATAACTTCAGCTACCACTTTATTGAGGACAGGCTCCCTTCTTATACCATTAGCTCTACAAGGGGTGCTTTCTCCCTAGCTAGTCCTTGGGTAAAAACTTCCCCTCGCAACAGCAAACATTTAGCAACTTCCATGTCTTAACAGTTGGAGAACAAGCAGTTTGAGACAGCAAGGGGTCTCATGAATCACTCTTCTTTGTTCTTTCTAACTTGTTTACATTCCTCATGGCTTCATCCTTATGAGTCTGATGATATCACCAACCATGGGGCTTGTCGACCCCCATAGTGATACTCCCACAGCCCCACACCATGATGTCAATGTACTGCAGGTGTTCAGGAGCTTCCCCCTGTGCCAGCGCAGACTGGATCAGTCCATGGCAAATGATAGGGCTCTGTTTCCACCCCTGGGGCAGTCGATTCCAGGTGTATTGGACACCCCTCCAAGGGAAAGCAAACTGTGGCCTGCACTCTGCTGCTAAAGGGATGGAGAAAAATGCATTAGCAATATCAGTTGTGGCATACCACTTGGCTGACTTTGATTCCAGTTCGTACTGGAGTTCTAGCACGTCCAGCACTGCAGCACTCAGTGGTGGCGTGACTTCATTTAGGCCACGATGTTATAAGCGAGACCACGTAATTTTCTGGTCTATCGAAGATATTTTATTAAGTAAGCAGGCACAAGCAAAACAGCGCTGGGCGGCTGGGGAGTCTCCGCTCCACCACAGCACGCAACTTCCCTTTCCAGCGTCACTGTTTTATAGCATTCAAGTTCCGGCTTGTCAGGACTTGTTGAGCCTTCTGAAGCTGCGCGGTCCGTTATTGGGGGTCGTTGTTTTTCACGCGTTGTACTCGTGTTCAAGGGGGGGGGGGCGGGTCGTGAAGTGGCAAACAGGATGTCTGGCGGTGGGTTTCTTCACAGAATCCTTTGTTTTAACAAGGATGTTTTCCCAACCTCCCTTCCTCATTATCTACTCGCTTAATCCCCTTATCACAATGTTGTGAATTGCAAAACCTTATCAGATTCTTTACATCCTTGAAGACAATGAACAAACCCCCTACTAATTTATCACAATGATAGTCCACTGTTAGCCTTGACTCGCCATTAAACTTTCACACTGGACATATAGGACTATTAAAGGGAGAGTGAGTCTTGCTGGTCACTCCTTGGCTCTCCAGTTGACGAATTAGCTTATGGATGGGAATCAGGGAGTCTCTGTTGGCGTGATACTGCTGCCGGTACACCATTGTGGTAGCGATTGGCACCTGCTGTTCTTTGACCCTCGGCAACCCCACAACAGAAGGGTCCTCTGCGAGACCGGGCAAGGTAGACAAATGTTTAATGTCCTCTGTCTCTAAGGCAGCTATGCCAAGAGCCCAGCGGAACCCTTTCGGGTCCTTGAAAAATCCTCTCCTGAGGTAGTCTATGCCAAGGATGCACGGAGCATCCGGGCCAGTCACAATAGGGTGTTTCTGCCACTCATTCCCAGTTAGTAGGCTCACTTCAGCTTCCAATACAGTTAACTCTTGGGATCCCCCGTCACTCCAGAAATGCAGATGGGCTCTGCCCCTTTATAGCTTGTTGGCATTAGAGTACACTGTGCACCGGTGTCTACTAAAGCCTTATACTTCTGTGCGTCTGACGTGCCAGGCCATCGAATCCACACAGTCCAATAAACTTGATTGTCCCTTTCCTCCCCCTGGCTGGAGGCAGGGCCCCTCTAGTCCTGGTCAGAATCTTCATTACTGTGTCTGGAGGACTGCCCGCTGTAAATTGGAGCAGCAAGTTTCTCAGAGAACCCCCCTTCTGCGATTGTTTTTCCTTGCAACTCACGTACCCGTGCCTCTAGAGTCGAGGTAGATTTTCCATCCCATTTTCTCATGTCCTCTCCATATTCATGTAGTTAAAACCACAGGGTGGCACGTGTTGGGTACCCACTATATCTTCTTCCTTGCACAGAAGGATGCTTACCCCTGATAGCTGAGACACTGGTTTGTACAGGTGGGGAGGAAGATAAATTATTTTTAAGTCGGTGGACCTCTCCAAAAAGTTTCTCCACAGCCAAGATACAGGCCTGTAGGGAAGAGGAGAGACTTTCTTCATACTGCCTGAGTTGTTTAACCAGTTCATCCACCGTGGGTTCGTCATGGTCTTTCCAGATCATTACTGCCAATCAGCTGGCATATGATGATGGTGCACTCCGTACAAACTTCCGCCACATTCGTCGTGTACACTGGACTTCATCTGGATCTGTGGATATCTGTTCATTGTCTAGGTCCCTATAAATTTCCTCCCACACAGCTAATTCCCTCAGGTACTGAATTCCCTTCTCCATAGTGGTCCACTTGCCTGGTTGACATCCAAGATCTTCCTTGAAGGGATACCTTTCCTTCACAGCTGACAGGAGACGCCTCCAGAGGCTGTGAGATCGTGCTCCATCTCCAACTGCTTTGTCAATGCCTGCGTCCCTAGCAAGGGATCCCAGCCGCCTGGCTTCCCTGCCCTCTAATTCCACACAATTGGCTTCGGTGTCCCAGCACCGGAGCAGCCAGGTGACAAGCTGCTCACCTGGGCAACGACCGAAATCTTTTTGCATATCTCATAGCTCACACTGGTATAGGCCTTGGGTAGTTATAGATGATATTATGATATCTTCATCTTTCTCTTCCTCTGATGGCCCTGCCACTTCAGAGTAGACTGCCTCGTCTTCTTCTTCCCACCCAGTCTGAGTAAGAGTTCCTCTGCATTCTAAACTACCTGACTTTCTCATCCGTTTTTTCATCTTGGGTACAGGTGCAATTGACACTGGTACAGTCTGTTTCCCTGGCTCAGCCTTGGGGCCCATCGTAGGAATTGGAGTAGCCACTAGGCCTTCCTCAGGGGCTGAAGTGGTGTCGATTGCAGCTCAGTAAACATAGGCCAAGACCCAGCACGTTGCAGTGATTTGTGTGTTTCTGGAATTGCCAGAGTGGTAACACACCTTTTTCAAGCATTCTGTCAGTTTTTTAGGATTTTGCACTTGTTCAGGGGTGAATTTCCAAAGCACTAGAGGTGCCCGCTGCTCTAGATGCCTGCCCATATCCTCCCACACTCCCTGCCACTCATACCTATCCTGCCTCAGGACAGATCTCTGGATGAGATTCCTAAGTAGTTGTTTAACCTTAAACAAAACCTGAATCGCATTCAGGAGACATAACAATAACACCATGTTAGTCTGAACATCCCAAGGATATTCAAAGTCTTGAAGAACTATTGTAACTAGCTTGGAGGATAAGAGGGTGGTGAAGGAGAAAGGGAGAGTGAACAAGTGGGAAAAACCATCTCCCCCTGTCCCCTCCATGGACTGGCTCCCTGAAGAAAAAGAGTAAAATGCGTAATTATTAATAGTTTCTGAGGTAGGGTTTCCAAAGTATGGAGTCGATGGCAATGCTGAGTACAAATACCAGATTAGTCTCATGACCAGTAATTTTATCATATCATAAGCCAGTGTTACACCGTACAGCAAAATAATAACCCTATACCAGCCCCCAGAAATGATAAGCAGCACGACAGGGAACACATACAGTAAGTAATATGCTATATAACTCAATTCGGAAAACAGGCACAGCAGACTTGAGATCACAAAAATCAACAATGTGTTTAGCAACTATTAAACCAATGTAACGCTTAATAGAATTTTGTTTTAACACGCTCTGTTCAGATCTGTCGTTATCTCAACCCTTCATGGCCCACTTTGGGCGCCAAAAGGACTGTAGTGTTTTAACCTAGCCAGCAGCTAAACACCACACAGCCGTTCGCTCACACTCTCCCCTCCCTCTCTGGGATGGGGGAGAGAATTGGGAAAAAAGAAAGAAAGCCTGTGGGTTGAGATAAAGACAGTTTATTTGGACAGAAAATAAAATATTAATCATAATGATAATAGTACTACTAATAATTAATTATTACTAATAATTAATTAGGCTGGAGCGATGGGCTGAGGTCAACTGTATGAAGTTCAACAAGGCCAAGTGCCGGGTCCTGCACCTGGGGCGCAACAACCCCAAGCAGAGCTACAGGCTGGGAGATGAGTGGCTGGAAAGCTGCCTGACCGAGAAGGACCTGGGAGTATTGGTTGATAGTCGGCTGAATATGAGCCAGCAGTGTGCCCAGGTGGCCAAGAAGGCCAACAGCATCCTGGCCTGTATAAGAAGCAGTGTGGCCAGCAGGTCTAGATTGTGCCCCTGTACTCAGCTCTGGTGAGGCCGCACCTTGAGTACTGTGTTCAGTTTTGGGCCCCTCGCTACAGGAAGGACATGGACGTGCTCGAGCGAGTCCAGAGAAGGGCGACCAAGCTGGTGAGGGGTCTGGAGAACAAGTCTTACGAGGAGCGGCTGAGGGAGCTGGGATTGTTCAGCCTGGAGAAGAGGAGGCTCAGGGGCGACCTTATCGCTCTCTACAGTTACCTTAAAGGAGGCTGTAAAGAGGTGGGGGTTGGTCTGTTCTCCTACGTGCCTGGTAACAGGACGAGGGGGAATGGGCGAAAGTTGCGACAGGGGAGTTTTAGGTTGGATGTTAGGAAGTACTTCTTTACCGAAAGGGTTATTAAGCATTGGAACGGGCTGCCCAGGGAGGTGGTGGAGTCACCATCCCTGGAGGTCTTTAAAAGACGTTTAGATGTAGAGCTTAGCGATATGGTTTAGTGGAGTACTTAGTGTTAGGTCGGAGGTTGGACTCGATGATCTTGAGGTCTCTTCCAACCTAGAAATCTGTGATACTGTGATAATAATAATGTGTACAAAACAAGTGATGCACAATGCAATTGCTCACCACCCGCTGACCGATGCCCAGCCTATCCCCGAGCAGCTGGTACTCTCCATCCCAGCCAGCCACCCCATATTAATTGTTCAGCATGATGTCATGTGTTATAGAATACCCCTTTGGCCAGTTCGGGTCAACTGTCCTGGTTCTGTCCCCTCCCAGCTCCTGCTGCACCCCTAGCCTGCCTGCTGGCAGGACAGAGCGAGAAGCTGAAAAGTCTTAGTGTAAGCGCTGCTCTGCAACAATTAAAACATCAGCATGTTATCAGCACTCTTCTCATCCTAATCCAAAACATAGCACCCTACCAACTCCTAGGAAGAAAATTAACCCTATCCTAGCCGAAACCATGACAACAAAGGGAGAGGACATTCAGGAATATATAAAAATTTGTCTGTCAAAACCTTCCCTCCAATCTCACAATCCATGGGTTGTAAAAAGGGTCTTGAAATCCACTTCCCTGTCTCTCTGACAGTCAGGATTTTTGCTTTATTTAACGATAATTTATTTCTATTATTGGAATTTGTTACTTATGAATGAGTTGCTCCAGTATCTAAAAGGAAATCAGTTATTTCTCCCACCAGGTTCAGTGGAACCAGGGGATCTGCTGGGCAAACTGGAAGTTCATCCCACGGTCCCTGTCAGTCTGAGTCCTCCAGCATAATCAAAGCATGCTCTCTTATCAGCATGCTGGATAGCTTGCTTCATCTTCTGTCAAGTGTGAAGCGCTACTGGGCTAAAATTAGAATCATCCTGAGCCTCGGGAGAGGCCTCCCATGTCCCTGCAGAAACCTCAGAAGCCTGAACCTCAGGAGAGGTCTCTGAAGTCCCCACAGAAGCCTCGGAAATAGGGGAAACATCTGGATTATACAGTGGTAGTGGTGAGGGTACCAGTAACTGAACCTCTTCTTGTTCTAGATGCAGATAAATTGTGGGTTCATCACTTCCTTTCTCTCCTTTCTTTTCAGTGCATAGCATAATATCATCTTCCCACAATCCATATTACGCCTGATTTCTCAAGTCCCAGTACAATGACATAAAAGCACTAACATATATCACCTAGTCCCATGTTCTTTCCTGCCAGCAAAATAATATTAATTGCAATATGGTATTATAATTGAAGGATCCATTTTTTGGCCGTTGTTCCCCCTCGTCCAGTTTGTACTGAGGCCACCCCTGATTACAATATTGCCTCATTTTACCCTTTGTCATATATTCACTACAAAATTTAGATCAATTTTTAAGGATACATCCAAGGGGGGAGGAAGGGGGATTCTAGACTGACTGCTTCCCATTTTCCCTTTGGCAGCTGCTCACACTCGGCTTTGATTTTAACCCATGAATCAGGTTGAGTAGCTCACAGGGCCATCTCCCATTCTTGCCAAACCACAGCATCTACGCATGAGGCTGACAATACACTCTCCAGAAATTCATAGGAAGGTATAAACTGTTGTCCTGGTTCCAGTTAGGACAGAGTTAATTTTCCCTCATAGTAGCTGGTAGGGCGCTATGTTTTGGATTAGGATGAGAAGAGCGCTGATAACATGCTGATGTTTTAATTGTTGCAGAGCAGTGTTTACACCAGGCCAAGGACTTTTCGGCTTCTCGCTCTGTCCTGCCAGCGAGCAGGCTGGGGGTGCAGCAGGAGCTGGGAGGGGACAGACCCAGGACAGCTGACCCAAACTGGCCAAAGGGGTATTCCATACCATCTGACGTCATGCTAAACAATATATAGGGGTGGCTGGCCGGGGTGGGGGGGCCGGCTGCTCGGGGATAGGCTGGGCATCGGTCAGCGGGTGGTGAGCAATTGCATTGTGCATCACTTGTTTTCTTACACATTATTATTATTAATACTATTATCATTATCACTATTATTATTATTATTGTTATTATTATATTTCTGTCTTAATAAACTGTCTTTATCTCAACTCACCGGCTTCACTTTCCCGTTTCTCTCCCCCATCCCAGAGAGGGAGGGGGGAGGGTGAGCGAACGGCTGTGTGGTGTTTAGCTGCCAGCCGGGTTAAACCACAACAACTGTACTCACCCTGACTTCCCCTTTATCCCCAGATATTTGGTGGATTCCTTAAAGTGTTGAGCCACTGTACCACTCACTGTCCCCAGACTTTCAGAGGGCTGAGGAAGGACCCCAATAAAATCACTGGTGTGTGCTTGGTCTCTGGCATCTTGCCTTCCGACACCAAAGCTGACGAGTTGGACCGGGCAAGGCTAATTTAGGAGTCCCATCTGGGTTGACAAAGCTATTATCTGTAGGTTCATTCCTGGTGCACATGGGCAATAAGCAGAGTCATAATCCACACGAAGGTCTTTTAATTAAATAATTCATTATAACTCTGCAGTCAGGTGCTTGGTCATCTTTTGCAAAGTAAGCACACCTCTGACCTGAATCATCATTATTTATACACAGCTAACTTGTGCAACTATCTTTCTAGCTACTTTTGATTGGTTGTTTTAGCTCACCTAACATATCTCTATTGAGCATGCGCATTACAGGGGACCGGTGAAGTTGGGTCACCTGTAGTGGTTTTACCCAGCTGGGCAGCTGAGCTCCACCACAACTGCTCTCTCACTCCCCCTCCCCAAAAGAAAAGGGGGAGAAAATACGATGGAAAGGGCTCAAGGGTTAAGATAAGGACAGGGAGATCACTCAACAATTATGATCATGGGCAAAACAGACTCAGCATAGGGAGATTAATGTAATTTATTACCTATTACTAACAAGCTAGAGCATTGAGAAACTCAAAACAAACTAAAAACACCTTCTCCCCATCCACCCTCTTTTACATAGTCCCCCCAAGCAGTGCTGGGGAACGGGGGTTGCGGTCAGTCCATAGCACTTTGTCTCCGCTGCTCCTTCACGGTCACTCTCTTCCCCTGCTCCAACATGGGGTCCCTCCCACGGGATGCAGTCCTTTTGAACTGATCCTGCGTGGGCTTCCCACAGGCAGCAGCTTTTCAAGAACTGCTCCAAATATAGGTCCGTACCATGGTGTCCATCCATTAGGAGCACACTACTTCAACATGAGTCCCCCGATGGGTAGCAGCTCCTGCCAGGTCACCTGTTCCTGCATGGGCTCCTCTCCACAGGCTACAGGTCCAGCCCAGAATCTGCTCCAGCAGGGGTCTTCCGTAGGCCACAGCATCCTTCAGGGCAGATCTACCTGCTCCACCATGGGGTCCTCCGTGGGCTGCAGCATGGAAATCTACTCCACTGTGGTACTCCATGGGATGCAGGGGGATAGCCTGCTTCACCATGGTCCTCTCCACAGGCCACAGGGGAACTTCTGCTCTGGCACCTGGAGCACCTCTCCCCTTCCTTCTTCACTGAACTTGGTGTCTGCAGGGGTGTTTCTCACTCCTCTCTCTTTCAGCTGCTGTTGCACAGCAGGTGTTCCTCTTTCTTAAATATGCTCTCACAGAGGCGCAAACAATGTTTCTTATTGTCTCAGCTCCAGCCAGTGGCAGGTCCCTTTTGGAGCTGGCTGAAACTGGCTCTTATTGTGAGAAACACTTATTAGCCAATAATGCAATCTCAGGCAAGAATCTCAGTGAAGTAACATTTTATTCGCAATTGCAATGGCAGGCATCTTGCAAGCAGGAAAGCCCTGTTCCCAAGACAGACCCATGAGGGACACTGCTTGTCACTGGCCTCCACTTGGACATAAAACCATTGACCACTACTCTCTGGGTGCGGCCATCGAGCCAATTCCTTATCCACCGGATAGTCCACTCTTCAAATCCATATCTTTCCAATTTAGTGATCAGGATGTTGTGTTGGTGTGGTGGTTTTACTCAGGTGGGCAGCCGAGTTCCACCACGGCCGCACTCTTACTCCCCCCTCCTCAAAGAGGACGGGGAAGAAAATACGACGCAAAGAGCTTGAGGTCTGAGATCAGAATGATTTAATTAAAGGGAAAGGGAATGGGAAAAAAAAAAAAGAAAAAAAGAACAAGGCCGCTCGGAAGCACAGAGAGAAAGGGGAAAAAAAAAACAAGTTATTCTCTACTTCCCATCAACGAGAGATGTTCAGCCACGTCCTGGGAAGCAGGGCCTCAAAACGTGTAACAGTTGTTCGGGAGGACAGCCCCCTCCCCCACAAGAGCCCCCCTTTTTATTTCTGGGTGTGACATCAGGTGTTATGGAATATCCCTTTGGTTGGTTTAGGTCAGCTGCCCTGGGCCATGTCCCTTCCCCATCACTTGCCCACCCCCAGCCTGCTGGCCCCTCTTGGGGGCTTGGAGGGAGTCCTGATGCTGTGCCAGTACTATACAGCAATAGACACAACACCGGAGTGATACCAGTGCTGTTCCAGCTACGAGTGCAGAGCACAGCACTGTGTGGGCTGCTGCAGGGAAAAGTGACTCCATACCAGACAGACCCAGCACAGTTGGACCGTGTCAAAGACCTTACAGAAGTCCAAGTAGATGATATCGTTTGGTCTTCCGTTGTTGACTGATGCAATTACTCCATCACAGAAGGCCACCAGATTGGTCAGGCATGCTTTGCCCTTGGTGAAGCCACACTGGCTGTCCCGGATCACCTCCTTGTCCTGCATATGCCTTAACGTTGCCTCCAGGAGGATCTTTTCCATGATCTTCCCAGGCAAAGAGGTGAGGCTCACCGGTCTCTAATTCCCTGGGTCTTCCTTTCTACCCTTTTTTAAAATGGGAGTGTTGTTTTCCTTTTTCCAGTCACTTGTGGACTTCACCTGACTGCCATGATTTTTCAAATATGATGGAGAATGTCTTGGCGAGTTCATTAGCCAATTCCCTCAGGACCCTGGGATGCATGTCATCAGAGCCCATAGACTTGTATTTGTTCAGTTGCATCAGGAGTTCCCAGACTTGGTCTTTGCTTACAGTGGGAGGGACTATGCTCCCCCAGCCCCCCCTAGAGGTTTGGGGACTCGAGAGATGTAGGAAGCCTGACCACTAGTGAAGACTGAGGCAAAGTTGTTAAATACCTCTGCCTTCTCCACATCTGTTGTTACCAGTTCTCCATCTTCATTTGTCAGGGGCGTTACACTCTCCCTAGTCTAGTTCCCTGTTTCCCTTGTAACAACTTTAGTGCTTGATTTAAGGCATATAATTCACAAGTTTGAGCTGACCAATTACTAAGTAGTCTTCCTATTTCCTCAGGTTTCCCATCTGTCCCTTTGATGATGGCATAACCATTACATCGTCTTTCTTGTACCATCCTAGAAGATCTGTCTATAAACAATATTTCCCCTTCATCCAAGGGTACATCTTGTAAATCTAATCTTATCTTTGGTAATTTATTAGAAGGAGTTATGTTCCACATCCATTGGATCTTCAATTCCCTTTGACAGGAAGGAGGCAGGATTCAAAATATATTCCATATAGTTAAATCATCTTTTTCAGTTGGTATAGAATCATATTTAAGTTTTCTAGAGTCTGTCAGACACTTTTCTGCGTTCTGAGTAAGGATAGTCTTCACTTGGTGAGGGGTAACAACAATCAATTGTCCCCCAAAGGTCAATTTCCTGCTCTCTTCTACCAGTAAGGCAGTTGCTGCTACTGCCTGAACACACGCTGGCCATCCCTGGGATACAGGATCTAATAATTTAGACGGATATGATACAGGTTTTCTTTTATCTCCCCATTCTTGGGTTAAGACCCCCGAAGTAGCACCCTCACTTACAGTTATAAAAAGATGAAATTATTAGTTAGGGCAGGAAGAGCTAAGACTGGTGTCATAATCAGATTTTGTTCTAATTTTTCCACTATTTCTTTCCCTTCTTCTGTCAAATTCAATATATTGGGTTTTTCCTCCAATAATTTGAGATATAATCTCTTTGTTTTCTGCGCATATGTCTCTATCCATAGTCCGCAATATCCAATTAAACCTTAAAATTTCCTTAATTCCTTCTTGTTCTAGGGAGAGGAAGTTGCACAATTCCCTGAATCCTTTCAGGGTTTATTCTCCCTCTGCCCTCAGAGACTAAATGTCCCAGATATCTGACTTCTTTTTTCCACATATTGTAATTTATCCTTAGATAACCTTAGCCCATGTTCTCCTAAAAAAAATCAGGGGTTCATTTGTTGCTTCTTTTACCTTTGATTTTTCTACCCCAGATATCAACAAATCATCTACGCCTTGTAACAACATCACCCCTTCTGGGATCTGAAATGTTTCTAAAATCTTCTCCAAAACTTGCCTGAACAAATTAGGGGATTCAGTGAATCCTTGAGGCAAAACAGTCCATCTATATTGTTATTTATGGCCCGTTTCCAGGTCTTCCCATTCAAATGCAAAAATATCCCGACTTTCAGGATCCAATGGGCAAGCCCAAAAGGCATCCTTCAAATCTATAACACTGAACCATTCGTGTTCATAAGGAGTTTTACTCATCAGGGTATAAGGTTAGGAACTACTCGGTGGCGCTTTCGTATTATCTCATTAACCTTTCTCGGATCTTGTACTAATCAGTACAAACCATCTGGCTTTCGTACCAGTAAAATTGAAGTGTTATATGGTGACATACAAGGCTCCAAAAGACCACGCCTAATTAAAGTTTGCACTACAGATTCCAGGCCCATTTTTCCTTCAAAAGAGATAGAATATTATACTATAATATACTATTCCACTCCCTTCTTGAACAGTTATCTATAAGGGAGTTATACTAAGTCCCCCTCAATTTTCTTCCTTTACCCATACCATGGGATTTATTTTGTTTTCATCATTCTCTGTTAATAAAGTCATTGAGACTGTTATTCCTTTTTCACGGATCTTCAACTGCAATCCTAATTTTACTATTAAATCTCTTCCTAATAATTTGGTTCCTGCTTTGAGTACATATAACAATTCCCCGGTGACTGTTTTAGTCCCCTAGTTTAATTCAGTAGTCTCAAAAAGTGACACTACCATACCAAATCTTTCTACCCCTGTTACTCTTAAGGTATTACGAGTCAAATTAAGTCCTGGTATCCTATAAGCTAAGGATGATCCGGTTGCCCCTGTATCTACTAAGAATGCAACCTCTTTTTATTAGGTCCCACCTCCAAATTTATCAAGGGCTCTTGGTGGGACCACTCTTCAGAGAACCCCCTATTCGGAGTTTATGATAGTGAACAATCTCTCTTCCCTTTTCAATTCAGGGCATTCTCGTTTAAAATGACCTATCTTCCCACATTTAAAACATCTTCTCTGTACCTGTTCCTGCTGTGGCTGGGGAGGAGGTGGCCACTTTGATTTTCCACTCATTTCCTATTTCTTCTTGATTTCACCCTGAACCTTGTCTTTCTAGTAAGCTCTTTTCCTGTTGGCTCTCCATTCTCTGTCTCACCACTTGATCCACTGTGGAGACCATAATTTTTGACTTTTGTTTCTGCTTTTCATCTTTCCTTCTGCATACACTTTCTGGGCTTCCCTCAAAAGGTTTTCTAATGGTTATTCATTTCACCTTTCTATTTTCTGAAGTTTCCTTTGTATATCTAGCCGTGCTTTCATCACAAAATTAACCTTTAAAAGCCCCTGTGTTACAGGGTCATCAGGTTTCATTCCTGAATACTTGAATCCTGAATTCCTGAATCCTGTCTCTAAGCATTTCCAATAAATCACTTGGAGTTTCATCTTTACTCTGCTGAACCTCAAAGGTTTTAATAAAATTCTGAGACTTAGGTACTGTTTCTCTAATTCCTCTAATTACAATTTCTCGCAAGTCCCTCTTATTAACCCTATGCTGCGCATCGGTCAGCGGGTGGTGAGCAATTGCATTGTGCATCACTTGTTTTCTTACACATTATTATTATTAATACTATTATCATTATCACTATTATTATTATTATTGTTATTATTATATTTCTGTCTTAATAAACTGTCTTTATCTCAACTCACCGGCTTCACTTTCCCGTTTCTCTCCCCCATCCCAGAGAGGGAGGGGGGAGGGTGAGCGAACGGCTGTGTGGTGCTTAGCTGCCGGCCGGGTTAAACCACAACATAAGTGGTGACTGAGCAAGTGAGCAGCATCCTGTGGGGGCCTGGGTGGCCCTAAAGGGGAAGGGGGGATGTGCTTACCAAGGATGGTGCCAGATCAGAGCCTGCCCTGTTTACAGAAGCCATCCTCCCTTGGGAGATAACAGAAGCCATCCTGCCCTGCAACAAAGAACCACCAGTCTGAAGGAACAGAATATATATGTGTTGAGAACTGATTGGACTATAGTGGACAAAATGAAGATTGTACGGATATAAGAATACAGTGAAAATTTTGAGTATGCTTTCTCTTTGGAGGCACCCAGCTTGAGCTAATACATGGGCACCATTAAATTCTTGCTGCTTTAAATGAGTCAACTCTTTGAGTGAATTCCGGATGCCTGGGGAGCCCCGTTCTGCTAGAGGAAACAATGGGATCCCCTAACAGCATTCAGGCACCAATAATCAATTGTTAAACACCACTTCCTGTCTGGTTTCTGAACTGGCCAGACAGGTGAGTTATATGGGGAGTGGGTTCTGGAGATAATGTGTTGTTTCTCCAAATCAGCTATGACTTCAGAAATCCCATTTTGTGCTGCAGCAGAAATTGGATATTGCAGTACATTAGTAATTTTTGAACCAGGGAGTGCAGGGGCTGCGTGAAGTACATGCGCTGTAGCGTCCCTATTTCTACTGTGTTTGGGATCAGTGTTTGAGCCGAAGGACCATACACTGGCATTCGGCAAACAACAGGTTTGTCTGTTTAAAACATTGAAACCTAAAATATTTTTATCATGGTCTTTAATTGCAAAGGAAGTAGTGGATATGTGCTTCTCACCTGGGAGCCATAAACTGACTTTGGCAGTTTGGCAAATAATGCTCACTCCATTCATACCAGTAATCTTTCACACCCAGCTTCTCGGCATCTTGTTGTGTTAGTATTGAAATTCGTGCTCCCTTATTTATTAAAAACTTCACCAATTGTCCTCGAGGACCAACTGGTATTAAAATATATAGGCCATCATCACTTATACACTGATAAGCCTCCACTCTCCAGACAGGCAGACCCAATTGCCTTCTGGGCATTACTCATTTTTTGGCCTGCAAATCCTCCATAAGGGGAAGGAAGGGGTTGTCTCCCTCTCTGGGAACTGGCACCAAAGAAGTCAAAATACATTCCCTCCCTTCACCGTTATCTTGTTTCTGGAATGCTTCAATCAGACTCAAGATAATGCCAGTAGGCTGACCTTGAATTTTCTGCTCTGGGAATGCCTAGGGCTAATGCTTTCCTCCATAACTCATTTTTCCATTCTCGAGATTATGTTTGCAGGTTTTTAGATTTATTTCCCTTTGATTTAGTTTCTTTTCCCTGTTTCATAGGTCTCACCTTATGATCTCCTCTCCGGAGCTTCACGTTTGTTTTCAGTTGGTGCATTATCTCATTTCACAGCTGTAGTTAACAATGACATTTATTAATTTTGCCCATGTAGGGAGTTGTCTGAGAGCATTATAAGCATTATCACCTTGTTTTTGATTATATTCTGTATCTATTTTAATCTCATCTTGTTTTGCAACTAGATGGGGTTTAAGAATTGTCGGGGCTCCTCTACTGAATGCTTTGACCGTTGCAAAATCTACTGTAGCAGATAGTGGGACATTATGGGGTCCTCATTCGTGCAAGGCTGGTATGCAAGCGGCTTTTGTGACGTCTGTAGAAAGTTCACTTACAGATTTAATAGAGATTAAGGAGGGTTCACCTCACTCCATGGTGTCTATTTCCCCAGCCCAATAAGCTACTTGACTGGTGATAGAATGGACTTTATCTGCCAGGTTGGGTCCTACATTTGAGAAAACTCCCAGACCCCAATAGCAGTTTGCTTCATCCTCACTCAGCATTATCTGGTCGCCACCACTTAGGCATATTCACCACAAGTATTCAGTTTCACCTGGTTTTCTGCTATATGTCTTGCAAATTTGTCAGTCGTAATGGATCTCAGGGGATGGTTTGTGTAGTATCTCGCAGAGTACCACCCCAAGTTCCTTCAATTATTTCTGTTTTAACAATGAGTCTAGCTTCATATTCAGGGGGATTTGAGGGGAAAAAAGGATCATCATCTTCTGTCTCACTAACATCAGGATCACCCCAGATGTCTCCATCCCAATCTTCAGGGGATACTATTACTTTTCTAATATATATGATGTCGGGGGGGTAGGGAGCTGTACTGGCTTTACGAGGCAAGGTTTTGGTAGTGGGGGGCTGCAGAGGTGGCATCTGTGAGAAGAATCCAGATGCTGCCCCATGTAAGATAAGGGCCAGTTTCAGCTGGCTCCAAAGGGGCCCACCGCTGCCCAGAGCCAAGCCATGAGCAACACAGTCCATGCCTGTGTGAGAGCACATCCAAGAAAACGAAAAGAAAGAAAGAAACAAACAAAAAACTGCTTCTCAACAGCAGCTGGGAGAGCAAGGAGTGAGAAACCTCCCCACAGACACCAAAGTCAGCACAGAAGGAGGGGGAGGAGGCGCTCCAGGTGCCGGAGCTGAAGCCCCCCTGCGGCCTGTGGAGAGGCCCCTGGTGGAGCAGGATGTTCCCCTCCCTCCACCCCCCCCCCCCCCCCGGCCCCCCGATACTTGGGAAACTGACCAAACACCACAGCAAATATACCAAAACTTCTAGAATGTGTGAGAAACAGTCCGTAGCCAATAACTTAGGCTCAGGCGAGGATCTCAGTGAAGTAGTAATTTATTCGCGATTGCAATGGCGGGCGCCCCACAAGCAGGAGAGCGCCTGCTGGTTCCAAAACACAGTTTATATACTTTTTGATGACAGGACCCTCCCTTGTTTCCCCACTGAGTGGGTAATCCAGGTTCACAATCTATCTGATGCTTCCCAGACAATGCATGGCCTTCAGTTGCCGGCCTGTTAAATTTCAAATTTCTTTTGACTTTTTTACTGTTTGAAGTGGTAATGTTTCTTCACTTATCTGACTTGACTTAACACCGTGATTTTCACCTAATTGTTCTAAGGAGTCTGGTTGTCTGCATTTTACAAGGTCACCTGCTAAGTTTTCTTATCGCTGCAAGCATATCTCAATACCCCATTCCTTACCTCTAAGCAATGTAACTCTGCAAAAACAACATTTCCATTCCCACAATTCCCCCCTTTTCTTTTTTTATAAATTGTTGATTTTTGCAAAACTTTTCTCTAAGGTGTAATTTGGTAGATATCTTCCTCTTCTTCACCTTCTTTGCTTACCATCTCCTCTAATATAATCACCTTATCTGAGTAAGGTGGTGGCTCCATGGTCATTTGTTTCAATAGTGCAGTTTCAGTTAACCACTGTACTAGTCCTCTTACACAGGGGATAATGCAACAACCAACGGCTGTCAAAACTCCTGCTACTACGATCAAGGATGTAAATATGCCTGATTTTTCTGCCAATTCACTGGCAAGGGTGGTAAACCCTTGCAATGCTCTAGTTACTATGCCATCCGGGGCAGTATTGTTGGGTATAAAAGTGCAACAATGGTTGCTCAGTATCACACACACACACCTCCTTTCTCCACAAGCATCATATCTAATGTTATTCTCTTTTCCTAAGCCATTTTGCTGGTGGCATCTAGTTGTTCAGCGATTCCTCTTATCGCATCCCTTGTATAATTTATGAATCTCTGCTGATTATAATAAATATAATTAATCCAATCCACATTCTTATTGATTGTTACCCATCAGAGCAGTGACTCAAACCCTGCAGCAATTTGATTCCTGGCTTCCTGTTCATCGGGAACTCCTCTAGGCACCCCAATAGAATCTATGTACGCTCTATCATCAAATGATACTCCTAAGCTTCTTTTACTTCTTCTGGGTATTTGTGATGTTTCTCTTTCAAATGCCAGGGTGAAGGGTATAGCTAATTGAACAAGTGCACAAGTGCCTCCCCAGTTAGATGGTAGGGTGGACCGGAAGATCTTCCCTCCACAGTACCACCAGAGATCTGCCCTGGGGATCTCAACTCTTGAGCAGTTTCCCATCAAGTGCCTGGTAGCATTCAACGTCCTCGTGCACAAGGCAAATTCTCCCAGATGCTGGGTAGCACTCACACCCTGCCGTGAGAGGCAAGCTGTATGGTTACCTATAGCTGTGGAGAATGCAGGGGGAACCCTGATATTGCTATCATGCAAGGAAGGGAACAGCAAAGAGAGAGACTTACAGGCCTCATTTCCCTGGGCAGTCTTTTCTTGGTACAATGCAATCATACATCGCATCCCCTGGGAATCCTTGGCCCACCTCAATGGGCAGGGCACTATCTGGGCAATCGGTCATCCCGAGGCACAAGCATAGCAATTGCTATGGTTGAGACTCTGGACAGTATATTTGACCCATTCTATCCAGGCATTCACATCCCCATACCCTGTTTCAATCTCCAATGTTTGAACTGCCGCATTTCAAAGAGGGCCTCCTGTTTTCTCTCCTGTTTTCTCCTTGAGTTTCTCCCTTTCTCTGATGGAAATAGAGGATCATTTCCATATAGCTATTCTCAATCTGCCTGTTGGGCCTCTCCCAGTTATTTGTTCTCTCTGCTCAATTGTCGTTGGGCATTTTAAATCTCCACAAGCTAACACCTCACAAGCATCAAACATGACAGATTGTGGTACATAACCCTCTGTCACATTCACCCATATTTTGACGGGGTATCCCGTCTTACTATTATCTGGTCATGCCTTTCCAAGTTGCCAATTGACCAAGGCTTTCTCTGAGGCCTACAATCACTAAAACCAAAATTAATAATTGATTTTTCCCTGTCATTATTTTTAAACCTCAGGTTTCCAAATAATTATCAATACAAAGAATAAGATGTACACTACTACTATAACAAACCCCCCTTGGGAGCACTTCAATTCACTATAGGTCTGTCCTTTCTCTCAATCACAAGTCATACTCATTAATTACCTGTGAAAATAAAAGGTTAGTTTACAATTGCAAGCTCTTATCCCACTCAGCGTCCACTATGAGATTTTTCTCTTCGATTTCAGCTTCCAACAAGTCTTCTGTAGGAACAGCTTCCCAGGTACTAGGGTCGACGGATGCCTTCACTCGAGTATAGCGAGTCCAACCTTTTTCCGCAGTTCTTATGGCTGTTTCAGTGGTTAGTAGTACTTGGAAGTGTCCTTCCCATTCAGGCCGGAGTTGATCCTTTCCAGGTCTGAATCAGGACCCAATTTCCCACGGGTCCTGAGAGATGACAAAGAAGAGGACAACCCCAGAATACAGTTCTTAAGAAAACTCTCTTGTTTCGAATTGCGGTATCTCATCCCTTCTGCCCAGATAGGGTAATCCGAACAGCATCTCATACGGTGAATTTCCTATATCCTTTCTTGGTGCTGTTTGAACCTGGAGCAGTGCTAAAGGTAAGCATTTTACCCAAGGAAGTTGGGTTTCTAACACTAATTTAGTTAATTGCTTCTTTAATGTCTGGTTCATTCGCTTTGCCTTCCCAGAAGAGGAGGGGTGCCAGGGGGTGTGAAAATCCCACTCAATCTCTAAGGCCTGCATTAACCCTTGCAGTACTTGTGAAGTGAAGTGACTTCCTTGATCTGAATCAATGTTTTCAGCTATCCCATATCTAGGGACTATTTGCTCCAGTGATACCTTAGACACCGTGTTTGCAGTTGCAGATACCGAGGGGAAAGCTTCCACCCATCCAGTCACGTGGTCAATTAGGACAAACAAGTACTTAAGTCTCCCTGCTTTAGGTAACTCAGTAAAGTCTACCTGTATACTTTGGAAAGGTCGAATCCCTGGTTCCCATCCCCCTCTAGGTGACTTATGGATGACCTTTTTATTTACCTTTAGGCATATGGTTCATCCTCTGCATATTTGCTTCACTGAAGTGTATATTCCTACACAGACATACTTTCTTAGCACAGCATCACACATTGCTTGCACCCCCCAATGACTCTCTTGGTGTAAAACATCATATTTGCCTCATTGGTGCTTTATTCAGCATTTCTCTCCCATCAGGGAGTATCCGTTTTTCCTTCAGAATTCGTGGCTCCTGATTCCTTAAAAAAAAAACCTTTCTCTTAAAAACTTTTTACTTCTTTCTTAGTATTCAACAATTCCCTGAATCCTCTCTGGATTTATTCTCAGTTTTCCCTCAGACATTAGATGCCTTAAATACCTGACTTGTCTTTCTACATACTGTAATTTATTTTTCAATACTCCCAAGCCCTGCTTTCCCAGAAAGTTGAATAGCTTGTTAGTGGCTTCCTTCACAACTGTTTTCTCCTGTCCTGACAATAAACGATCATCCACATATTGTAACAGTAACACCTCCTCAGGAGGTTGGAATTGCTCCAAAATCTGTTCTAGAACTTACCCAAATAAATCGGTGGCCCTGTAAACCCCTGAGGTAAAATTGTCCATCTGTATTGATGCTTCTGCCCCGTTTCAGAGTCTTTCCAGTCAGAGGTGAATATATCTTTGCTCTCAGGGCCTGAGAGCACTCCATTAATACCACTGTTATTGCAGTCTAACAATTTACTATCTGAATGCCCAATTTCATCATCAAATCCCTTCCCAACAAGTTAGTCCCTGCCTTGGGTACATACAATAATTGCCCAGAGATCATTTTATCCCCTAGTCTCAGCTTGGTATCCCCAAAAGGTGGCACTGTTACCCCAGCCCCTTCTACCCCCATCACTTTTTAGGGTTTCATTAGTTAATTTAATCCCTGATACTTTACAGGCCAGTAATGACCTAGCTGCCCCAGTGTATTGGGTTCACATGGCAAGGTTCTGGGGGGGCTGCAGTGGCAGCCCCCATGAGAAGAATCCAGAAGGCTCCCCGTGGCAGATAAGGGACAATTTCAGCCAGCCCCAGAGGGGCCCACCGCTGCCCAGAGCCAAGCCATGAGCAACACAGTCCATGCCTGTGTGAGAGCACATCCAAGAAAACTAAAAGGAAGAAAGAAACAAACAAAAAACTGCTTCTCAACAGCAGCTGGGAGAGCAAGGAGTGAGAAACCTCCCCACAGACACCAAAGTCAGCACAGAAGGAGGGGGTGGAGGCGCTCCAGGCACTGGAGCCGAAGCCCCCTGTGGCCTGTGGAGAGGCCCCTGGTGGAGCAGGCTGCCCCCCCCCCCCGGTCCCCCCCCCGTCCTGGTTCCAGTTAGGACAGAGTTAATTTTTCCTCATAGTAGCTGGGCGGGTGCTATGTTTTGGATTAGGATGAGAAGAGCGCTGATAACATGCTGATGTTTTAATTGTTGCAGAGCAGTGTTTACACCAGGCCAAGGACTTTTCGGCTTCTCGCTCTGTCCTGCCAGCGAGCAGGCTAGGGGTGCAGCAGGAGCTGGGAGGGGACAGACCCAGGACAGCTGACCCAAACTGGCCAAAGGGGTATTCCATACCATCTGACGTCATGCTAAACAATATATAGGGGTGGCTGGCCGGGGTGGGGGGGCCGGCTGCTCGGGGATAGGCTGGGCATCGGTCAGCGGGTGGTGAGCAATTGCATTGTGCATCACTTGTTTCTTACACATTATTATTATTAATACTATTATCATTATCACTATTATTATTATTATTGTTATTATTATTTTCCTGTCTTAATGAACTGTCTTTATCTCAACTCACCGGCTTCACTTTCCCGTTTCTCTCCCCCATCCCAGAGAGGGGGGGAGGAGGGTGAGCGAACGGCTGTGTGGTATTTAGCTGCCGGCCGGGTTAAACCACAACGGTCCTTTTGGCGCCCAACGTGGGGCACGAAGGGTTGAGATATCGACAGATTCGACCTGAGTGTGTTAAACTAAAATTGGTATAAGTATTGGACCTGCTTAATAGTTGCTAGTCACGATGTTGATTGCCTTAATCTCCAGTCTGCTGTGCCTGTTTTCCAAATTGAGTTTTATAGCGCGTTACTTTCTGTATGTGCTCCCTGTTGCACTGTTTATCCTTTCCGGGCCCTGGTTTAAGATTGTTATGGTACTGTGCGGTGTAACAATGGCTTATGAAATGATGAAATATCTGGTCACGACTTTAACCTGGTATTTGTACTCAGCACTGACGTCGACGCTATACTTTGGAAACCATATCTCGGGAACTATTAGCAATTACACCTATTGCCTGTTTTCGTTAGGGAGCCAATCTGTGAAGAGGACAGGGGAAGACATGTTTCCCTACCTGTTCACTCCCCCTTTCTCCTTCACCACCCTCTTATCCCCCGAGCTAGTTACGGTGGTTCTCCGAGATGTTGAATATCCTTGGGATACTCAGACCAGCATGTTCTTGTTGTTATGTCTCCTGAATGCGCTTCAGGTTTTGTTTAAGGTTAAACAACTACTTAGGAATCTCATCCGGAAATCTGTCTTGAGGCGGGATAGTTGCGAGTGGCAGGGAGTGTGGGAGGATATGGGCAGGTTTCTAGAGCAGTGGTCACCTCCAGTGTTTTGGACATTCACCCCTGAACAACTGCAAAATCCTAAAAAGCTGGCAGAATGCTTGAAAAAAAGGTGTCATGACTCTGGCAGTTCCAAAGTGACACAAATCACTGTAGCGTGCTGGGGTCTGGCTTGTGCCTATCGAGCTGCAATTGATGCTACTATCAACCTAGCTCCAGCTCCTGCAGCCGTCCCAGTTCCAGCTCCTGCAGCCGTTCCAGTTCCAGCTCCTGCAGCCACTCCAGCTCCTGCAGCCGTTCCAGTTCCAGCTCCTGCAGCTGCTCCAGCTCCAGCTCCTGCAGCCGCTCCAGCTCCTGCAGCCGCTCCAGCTCCTGCAGCCGCTCCAGCTCCAGCTCCTGCAGCCACTCCAGCTCCTGAAGCCGCTCCAGCTCCAGCTCCTGCAGCCGCTCCATCTCCTGCAGCCGTCCCAGTTCCAGCTCCTGCAGCCGCTCCAGCTCCTGCAGCCGCTCCAGCTCCTGCAGCCGCTCCAGCTCCAGCTCCTGCAGCCGCTCCAGCTCCTGCAGCCACTCCAGCTCCAGCTCCTGCAGCCGCTCCAGCTCCTGCAGCCGTTCCAGCTCTAGCTCCTGCAGCCGCTCCAGCTCCTGCAGCCGCTCCAGCTCCTGCAGCCGCTCCAGTTCCAGCTCCTGCAGCCGCTCCAGCTCCAGCCCCTGCAGCCGCTCCAGCTCCTGCAGCTGCCCCAGCTCGTGCAGCTGCTCCCACTCCTGTGTCTGGGTCAGAGAAACGAGCTGTAGCAGTGCAAGTTGACCCCGCAGAGGGTATTCCAACCCCTGTGGCAGACCCTGTGTCTGGGTCAGAGAAACGAGCTGTAGCAGTGCAAGTTGCCCCTGTAGACAAGGTGAAAAAATGGTATAGAGACTCAGGTCGTTTAGAACGCAGACAGTCTTCTGCGAAGTCTGGGCATAGTGAAGACGAGGCTGGGCCATCAAAGGTGCAGGAGACTGAAGATGAGGATGGGGATGTCGAAAAATCAACAGTAACTACCCGGACTCTATACCAGCGTGAGCTACGAGATGTGCGAAAATATTTTGGTCGCTGTATAGGTGAGCAGCTTGTCACCTGGCTGCTCCGGTGCTGGGACACCGGAGCCAATTATGTGGAATTAGAGGGCAGGGAAGACAGGCGGCTGGGATCCCTTGCTAGGGACGCATGTATTGACAAAGCAATTGGAGATGGAGCACGATCTCGCAGCCTCTGGAGGCGTCTCCTGTCAGCTGTGAAGGAAAGGTATCCCTTCAAGGAAGAACTTGTATGTCTACCAGGCAAATGGACCACCATGGAGAAGGGAATTCAGTACCTGAGGGAATTGGCCGTACGGGAAGTAATTTATAAGGACCTAGTCGACGCACAAACATCCACAGATCCAGATGCAGTCCGGTGTACACCACCCATGTGGCGGAAGTTTGTACGGAGTGCACCATCATCATATGCCAGCTCATTGGCAATACTAACCTGGAAAGAGGAGGAGAATCCCACAGTGAATGAAGTGACTAAAATAGTCCGGCAGTACGAAGGAAATCTCTCCTCTTCCCTACAGGCCTGTGTCTCGGCTGTGGAGAAACTCTCTGAAGAGGTCCACCAACTTAAAGAGAATTTATCTTCCCCTCCACCTGAACGAACCAGTGCCCACCAGCTAAAAGAGAATACTTTGGAGAAACTTTCTGAAAAGATCCACCAACTTGAAGAGAGATTATTTTCCTCCCCACCTGTACAAACCAGTGTCTCAGCTATTAGGGGTAAACGTTCATCTATGCAAGGAAGATAATATGGTAGGCACACACCCCGCGCCACCCTGTGGTTTTACCTACGTGACCATGGAGAGGACATGAGAAAATGGGATGGAAAATCTACTGCGACCCTAGAGGCACGGGTACGTGAATTGCAAAAGAAAACAATTGGGAAAAAGGGGTTCTCTGAAAAGTTTGCTGCTCCAACTTCCAGCAGGCAGTCCTTTAAACACAGAAACGAAGATTCTGACCAGGACTAGAGGGGCCCTGCCTCCAGCCAGGGGGAGGAAAGGGACAATCGATTTTATTGGACTGTGTGGATTCGATGGCCTGGCACGTCAGACGCACAGAAGTATAAGGCTTTAGTAGACACGGGTGCACAGTGTACTCTAATGCCAACAAGCTATAAAAGGCCAGAGCCCATCTGTATTTATGGTGTGACGGGGGGATCCCAGCAGTTAATTGTATTGGAGGCTGAAGTGAGTCTAACCGGTAATGAGTGGCAAAAGCACCGTATTGTGACTGGCCCGGATGCTCCGTGCATCCTTGGCATAGACTACCTCAGGAGAGGATTTTTCAAGGACCCAAAAGGGTTCCTTCCGCTGGGCTCTTGGCATAGCTGCCTTAGAGACAGAGGACATTAAGCAGTTGTCTACCTTGCCCGGTCTCTCAGAGGACCCTTCTGTTGTGGGGTTGCTGAGGGTCGAAGAACAGCAAGTGCCGATCGCTACCACAACAGTGCACCGGTGGCAATATCGCACCAACCGAGACTCCCTGATTCCCATCCATAAGCTAATTCGTCAACTGGAGAGCCAAGGAGTGATCAGCAAGACTCATTCACCTTTTAATAGTCCCATATGGCCAGTGCGAAAGTCTAATGGTGAGTGGAGACTAACAGTGGACTATCGTGGCCTGAACGAAGTCACGCCACCACTGAGTGCTGCAGTGCCGGACATGCTAGAACTCCAGTATGAACTGGAATCAAAGGCAGCCAAGTGGTATGCCACAATTGATATCGCTAATGCATTTTTCTCCATCCCTCTAGCAGCAGAGTGCAGGCCACAGTTTGCTTTCACTTGGAGGGGAGTCCAATATACTTGGAATCGGCTGCCCCAGGGGTGGAAACAGAGCCCTACCATTTGCCATGGACTGATCCAGTCTGCTCTGGAGCAGGGGGAAGCTCCTGAACACCTGCAGTACATTGATGACATCATTGTGTGGGGTGACACTGCAGAAGAAGTTTTCGAGAAAGGGAAGAAAATAGTCCAAATCCTTCTGAAGGCCGGTTTTGCCATAAAACAGAATAAAGTTAAAGGACCTGCACGAGAGATCCAGTTTTTAGGAATAAAATGGCAAGATGGACGTCGTCAAATCCCAATGGATGTGATCAACAAGATAACAGCTATGTCTCCACCAACTAGCAAAAAAGAAACACAAACTTTCCTAGGTGTCGTGGGGTTTTGGAGAATGCATATTCCAAATTACAGTCTGATTGTAAACCCGCTCTACCAAGTAACCCGTAAGAAGAATGCTTTTGAATGGGGCCCTGAGCAACGACAAGCCTTTGAACAAATTAAGCAGGAAATAGTTCATGCAGTAGCCCTCGGGCCAGTCCGAACAGGACCAGATGAAAAGAATGTGCTCTACACCGCAGCCGGGGAGAATGGTCCCACCTGGAGCCTCTGGCAGAAAGAACCTGGGGAAACTCGAGGTCGACCCCTGGGGTTTTGGAGTCGGGGATACAGAGGATCTGAGGCCCGCTATACTCCAACTGAAAAGGAGATATTGGCAGCATATGAAGGAGTTCGATCTGCTTCGGAAGTGGTCGGTACTGAAGCGCAGCTCCTCCTGGCACCCCGACTGCCAGTACTAGGCTGGATGTTCAAAGGAAGGGTCCCCTCTACACATCATGCAACTGATGCTACATGGAGCAAGTGGGTTGCACTGATTACTCAGCGGGCTCGAATAGGAAACCCCAGTCGCCCAGGAATCTTGGAGGTGATTTTGGACTGGCCAGAAGGCAAATACTTTGGGATATCATCAGAGGAGGAGGTGGTCCGTGCTGAAGAAGCCCCACTGTACAACAAGCTACCGGAAAATGAGAAGAAATATGCCTTGTTCACTGACGGGTCCTGTCGTATTGTGGGAAAGCATCGGAGATGGAAAGCTGCTGTATGGAGTCCTACACGACGAGTTGCAGAAGCTGCTGAGGGAGAAGGTGAATCGAGCCAGTTTGCAGAAGTGAAAGCCATCCAGCTGGCTTTAGATATTGCTGAACGAGAAAAGTGGCCAGTTCTCTATCTCTATACTGATTCATGGATGGTAGCAAATGCCCTGTGGGGGTGGTTCCAGCAATGGAAGCAGAACAACTGGCAGCGCAGGGGCAAGCCCATCTGGGCTGCGGCATTGTGGCAAGATATTGCTGCCCGGGTAGAGAACCTGGTTGTAAAGGTACGCCGTGTAGATGCTCATGTGCCCAAGAATCGGGCTACTGAAGAACATCAAAACAACCAGCAGGTGGATCAGGCTGCTAAGATTGAAGTGGCTCAGGTGGACCTGGACTGGCAACATAAAGGTGAATTATTTATAGCCCGATGGGCCCATGACACCTCAGGCCATCAAGGTAGAGATGCAACATACAGATGGGCTCGTGATCGAGGGGTGGACCTGACCATGGACACTATAGCACAGGTTATTCATGATTGTGAAACGTGCTGTAATCAAGCAAGCCAAACGGTCAAAACCTCTTTGGTATGGAGGACGATGGCTGAAATATAAATATGGAGAGGCCTGGCAGATTGATTACATCACACTCCCTCAAACCCGCAACAGCAAGCGCCACGTACTTACAATGGTGGAAGCAACCACCGGATGGCTGGAAACATATCCTGTGCCCCATGCCACCGCCCGGAACACTATCCTGGGCCTTGAAAAGCAAGTCCTATGGCGACATGGCACCCCAGAGAGAATTGAGTCAGACAACGGGACTCATTTCCGAAACAACCTTATAGACACTTGGGCCAAAGAACATGGTATTGAGTGGGTGTATCACATCCCCTGTCATGCACCAGCCTCTGGAAAAGTTGAACGATACAATGGACTGTTGAAGACTACACTGAAAGCAATGGGTGCTGGGACATTCAAAAATTGGGATACACATTTGGCAAAGGCCACCTGGTTAGTCAATACCAGGGGATCTGCCAACCGAGCTGGACCTGCCCAATCAAACCTGTTACGCACTGTAGAAGGGGATAAAGTTCCTGTAGTGCACGTAAGAAACATGCTGGGTAAAACAGTCTGGGCTACTCCTGCCTCAGGAAAAGGCAAACCCATTCGTGGAATTGCTTTTGCTCAGGGACCTGGATGCACTTGGTGGGTAATGCAAAAGAATGGGGAGGTCCGGTGTGTACCTCAAGGGGATTTGATACTGGGTGAGAATAGCCCATGAGTTGAATTGTAGTATGTTAATTATTATATAATACTGTATGTCATCACTACCATGATTGCTATATATCATAGATGAAAATTGTGATTAATTACAAGGTATTGGAAAGAGTGTAACCTGAGCATGACATAAATGGTATGGAATAAGGGGTGGATATCTGTCCTGGTTCCAGTTAGGACAGAGTTAATTTTTCCTCATAGTAGCTGGTAGGGTGCTATGTTTTGGATTAGGATGAGAAGAGCGCTGATAACATGCTGATGTTTTAATTGTTGCAGAGCAGTGTTTACACCAGGCCAAGGACTTTTCGGCTTCTCGCTCTGTCCTGCCAGCGAGCAGGCTAGGGGTGCAGCAGGAGCTGGGAGGGGACAGACCCAGGACAGCTGACCCAAACTGGCCAAAGGGGTATTCCATACCATCTGACGTCATGCTAAACAATATATAGGGGTGGCTGGCCGGGGTGGGGGGGCCGGCTGCTCGGGGATAGGCTGGGCATCGGTCAGCGGGTGGTGAGCAATTGCATTGTGCATCACTTGTTTCTTACACATTATTATTATTAATACTATTATCATTATCACTATTATTATTATTATTGTTATTATTTTCCTATCTTAATAAACTGTCTTTATCTCAACTCACAGGCTTCACTTTCCCATTTCTCTCCCCCATCCCAGAGAGGGAGGGGGGAGGGTGAGCGAACGGCTGTGTGGTGTTTAGCTGCCAGCCGGGTTAAACCACAACACCCCCCCTTCTCCATACTTGGGAAAATGACCAAACACCACAGCAAATATACCAAAACTTCTAGACTGTTACTTAGATAATGCCTACATCCTCTTTCCCTGCTCATTCAACTTTCCTAACTCATTCAAAAAACAGCTCTGTCAAACATTACGTACCACAGCTTTAACACCTTCAATAACCCTTTTTAACACTTCTTTTCATCTTTCTCCAGCCTGCACTTTCCCATTTTCCTTCTCTCCTCCTATTCAAAGGCTGTCCCTGATCTTTCCTTGCCTGCCATTCCTTCATCTCTCTTCCTCTCCTTTCCATCCTGGCCCTGACTCCCCCTGAAGATTTTCTTCCTCTTTCTCCAACCCTCTGCCTGACTACCTGCTACACTGTCAAGACCATTAGTTTCACTCTCTACTTTTCCTTCTCATCTCCCCTCCTGACACACACCTTCAGGGCCTCCCACAGGAGGGCCCCCCAGTGACTGTTCACTACATCCCCCTACCTTCTGGAGCATTTTCTGGGTATCTTGCCAGGCTTCAATCACAAAATGAACTGTCAAGAGCCCTTGGGATACCAGGTCCTCAGGATTCATCCTCAAGTACTTCTCATTCTGACCCCAAGTCTCTCATATGATTTCGGTGTTGCACACTATTATTATTCCAGCCAGGATCGGCAAGTGGGTATTTCTGCCCTGCCGGTATTACCCCTGGTCCTGGAGGATGAGCTCTTTCCCATTTTTGTATAGCAGCTCTCCTCCTGATCATTCCCATTTCTTTCCCTGTAAACAGCATATTTATATACATAATTCCCCCCCCCCCCCAAGAGTATAAGTCAGGTCCTAGGAACTGGTCTAATAGTTCAGCTAGCCCGTTGGGGTCCTCAATTAAAGACTTCATCTCCTTAAAACTCCTAACCTCTCTGCTGGTAAGGAGGGGGGGAAGTTCACTTAAGAGGATACACAGTTAGTGTTAGTACTGTTAGTATCAGGGAAGGCAAAATTCTCAGTACCTCTTCTACCTTGTTCTAATTCTGTGAGAGCCTAGAGTACGCTCTTCTCTAGGGACAGTGTTAATTGCAGTCCCTGTCTCCCTTCCTGGAGCAACTGCTGTTGCCATCGGTGCAATATTAGGATTATAGGGAGCATAACTTGGCTCCTCCTCCGAAAAAAAAAGCAATCTTATTGTTTACACATAAATTTAAAGCCTGAATTTTCATCAGACCCGTATTTCGGCCAAAATACTGCAGTTTCCCTAATTGGTTCTTTTGTCCAGACTAATACACAATATTTAACCATTTTTTTTTATCATCTCCTCTAATTTTGAGATTATTTTTCCAATTTCTTGTAATTCTTCAGGAAGAACTGTCGGTAGGCACTCCCCCAGGGATATTTCCCTGTCCCCTGGAACTCATAGTTCCCATTTTTCCTAGCCCTTGTCAGTGTGCTGCTACAGAAATTTCCCTCCTGCAGGGTACCACACACTAACGTTCCGATTCTGGAAAATGGGGGTGTACTTCCAAGCACTTCCCTGTGCAAGGGGTACCGTACACCAAATTTCCCGAGACTCTTCCTTTCTCTCTTATCTCACGCTTCGTCCGTCTCTGGCCGTGCCCCTCGCGGAGCTACGGAACTGCGGATCAGGACTCCACACTCGCTTCGTACAAAAGTACGTCTCAATCACACATCACACAGAGTCTCACCCGACCCCCAAGGCAATACTTAATATTTCTTACCCTGGTCTGTGCACAGAGTTACCGGATCAATTCTTAAACCCAGAGTGCCTACCTTCCCTTCTCCAGTACTTGATGGATCCTGCCTCTTTAATCAGTCTCGGGCCCTCTGTCAGCTCTCTGCAGAACCGCCACCGTTGATGCACAGGACCGCTGAAATCAGCGGGGCATGCCTTCCTGCTGCGGCGGTGGGGCTCCCCAGTAGGCGACTGGATCCCGGACGAACCCTCAAATCGTGAGAAACAGTCTGTAGCCAATAACATAGGCTCAGGCGAGGATCTCAGTGAAGTAGCATTTTTATTCGCGATTGCAATGGCAGGCGTCCCACAAGCAGGAGAGCGCCTGCTGGTTCCAAAACACAGTTTATATATATATACATATATTTTTTTTTTCTCGACGACCGGGACCCTCCCCTGTTTCCCCATTGACTGGGTAATCCAGGTTCACAGTCTATGCAGTGCTTCACAGACAATACATGGCTTTCAGTTGCCGGTATAAGTCAAATTTTGACTTTTATACTCTTTGAGGTGGTGATGTTTCTTACACAGTGATTTCCGCCTAATTGCTCTAAGGAGTCTGGTTATCTGCATTTTACAAGGTCGTCTGTTAAGCTTTCTTATCACTGCAAGCATATCTCAATACCACATTCCTTCCCTTTAAACAATGTAACTCGGTGCAAAACCAACATTTTTATTCCCACATGGGAAATCGTAATAGTTTCTGACAACTGATGCATTTCTGCCAGGTTCTGCCTACAAGGTCCGACAGAGTGTTTCCAGTTTAACAAACCCGATGTTGTAAACGGAATATGAACAAAAAGAGATTCTCCTCCTGGTCCCACTGCCTGTCTTAACGGAGCCTGGATAACTGGCCCTACCCTTTGTCAGGTTCAAAGTACTATTGGACTATAATTAGAATCATCCTGGGCCTGGGGAGGTGTGGTGGTTTTACTTGGGTGGGCGGTCGAGCTCCACCACAACCGCTCTCTCACTCCCCCTCCTCAAAGAGGAACGGGGAGAAAATACGATGAAAAGGGCTCAAGGGTTGAGATAAGGACGGGGAGATCGCACAGTAATTATCGTGACGGGCAAAACAGGCTCAGCATAGGGAGACAGTAAGATTTATTGCCTATTACTAACAAGCTAGAGAAGCGAGAAACAAAGGAAAGAAACCAAAAGCACCTTCCCCCCCATCCACCCTCTTCCATCTCCTCACCCCGAGCGGCGCAGGGGAACGGGGGAATAGGGGTTATGGTCAGTCTATAGCGCTTCTTCGCCACCGCTCCTTCTCGGTCACTCTCGTCCCCTGTGCTGTGGGGTCCCTCCAATGGGATGCAGTCCTTGCTGAACTGATCCGGCGTGGGCTTCCCACAGGCAGCAGCTCTTCAAGAACTGCTCCAGATATGGGTCCATACCACTGGGTCCATCCCTCAGGAGCGAACTGCTCCAACCTGGATCCCCCACGGGCAGCAGCTCCTGCCAGGTCACCTGCTCCTGCATGGGCTCCTCTCCATGGGCTGCAGGTCTGGCCCGGAATCTGCTCCGGCAGGGGTCTTCCACAGGCCGCAGTCTCCATCGGTGCAGGTCCACCTGCTGCACTGTGGTCTCCTCCACGGGCTGCAGGGTGGAACCCTGCTCCACCGTGGTACTCCATGGGCTGCAGGGGGACAGCCTGCTTCACCATGGTCCTCACCACAGGCCGCAGGGGACTTCTGCTCCGGCGCCTGGAGCACCTCTCCCCCTCCTTCTTCACTGACCTTGGCACCTGCAAGGCTGTTCCTCACTCCTCTCACTCTCCCAGCTGCTGTGTGTGGTGCAGCGCTTTTTCCCCCTGTCTTAAATATGCTCTCACAGAAGCGCAAAACAACATCACTTATTGGCTCAGCTCTGGTCAGCAGTGGGGCCCTTACCAGTTATCTCAACTCTTCGGGCCCACATTGGGCGCCAAAAGGACTGTTGTGGTTTAATCCGGCTGGCAGCTAAGCACCACACAGCCGTTCGCTTACCCTCCCACCTCCCTCCCTGGGATAATAATAATAGTAATGGTAATAGTACTACTACTACTAATGTGTACAAAACAATTGATGCACAATGCAATTGCTCACCACCCACTGACCGATGCCCAGCCTGTCCCTGAGCAGCTGGTACCCTCCATTCTGGCCAGCCACCCCATATTAATTGTTCAGCATGACATCATATGGTATGGAATACCCCTTTGGCCAGTTGGCCAGCTGTCCTGGGTCTGTCCCCTCCCAGCTCCTGCTGCACCCCCAGCCTGCCCGCTGGCAGGACAGAGCGAGAAGCTGAAAAGTCCTTGGCCTGGTGTAAGCACTGCTCTGCAACAATTAAAACATCATCATCTTATCAACATTATTCTCATCCCAAATCCCAAACACGACACCCTACCAGCTACTAGGAGGAAAATTAACTCTATCCTAGCTGTAACCAGGACAAGCATAAGGAGAGCACCAACCTAACCTCTCTGAAGAAACAGTGTCCCACCATGAGGGCTAGACCCCACCATGAGTACTGGCCACACATGTGATGAAACAAGGTGATTAAAAAGAAGTGGTATGTATTCTATGAAAAGAAGTTGCCACACAGATGATATTTTGTGTTGTTGTTTGTTTTTTGTTTTTTTCTTCTCAGAATTGTCTAACATGCTATTTTGCATTGTACAGCATTTCTTTTAGTGGCTTTATTTATAATTAAATATATATAGCTTATCAGTTTGGTCATTTATTGTAAAAAGAGAGTGAAATTTTCATCAGCTTTTGATGAGAAGATTGTAACTTGCTCCTAAATTTAGCCCCTCCATGTACTTACTCTTGAAATAACTGGGCATGCTTTGACTGACTGACATTTCTTTCTAAAAGTTTATTCTTGTTTAACTGGTGACGTTTAAGAGCAATTGCAGTAACACAGAAGGGGAGACACAGAAAACTCAATTCACAGATTACATCTGTTCTATCTTTTTTCTTCGTAATAAGAGGAGTTATATAGTGGAATGTGATGGTGTATCCCATCCTCCCCCCCCCATCTGACCTTTCACTGTTAACCCTGCTCAAGCAGTAATCACCAGTGGCAGCTGTGATGGCTGCATCTGGCTCAGAATGGATTCTGGGGAGACAGATAATAACACAGTATCCAAGGGCTAATTGAGCATGCACCAGTAAAATGTAGCTTGTATGCAAACATGTCTGAGTCAATCATCTTACGCCATAAATAGGGGACAGCCCAGAGCCCATTGAAACCTCCTGCACAGCAGCAGGCTGTATGCCAGGATCTCCCTTTGAGTAGGGATACCTCTCAAGGTTACTCTTCGAGGTTGAGAGATTCCTTACATGCAACAGATCCTCAGCAAGTGACTAATAGCATGTTGAAACTTTGCAAACTTTGCTAAGTTGCATCTCGGATTGATTGTGCACATAAATCTTTTAGACATAAACTGTTGACTAAGTCTGGGACTAAGACTGCATCCAGCCACACCCAGACTCCTCTGAGAAGGAGTTTGGAAAACAAGGAGGTCTACTCTGAACCTCATGACTCAACAGGAGAGTCTCCTTGATGATTTTGTCTGACCCTTTCCTCTGTGCAATAAATAACTGTGTACCTTGCCATTGAATCTTGTTAAACTACTCTCTTATTTACCATTAACTTTGTTAAATCACCATCTTATATCAATAAAACATATTGTGGTGGTTTTATTCAGGTGGGCAGCTGAGCTCTACCACTCCCCCTCCTCAAAAGAAAAGGGGGAGAAAATACGATGGAAAGGGCTCAAGGGTTGAGATAAGGACAGGGAGATCACTCAACAATTATCATCACGGGCAAAACAGACTCAGAGTAGGGAGATTAATGCAATTTATTACCTATTACTAACAAGCTAGAGCATTGAGAAACTCAAAACAAACTAAAAACACCTTCCCCCCATCCACCCTCTTCTACATAGTCCCCCCAAGCAGTGCTGGGGAACGGGGGAATGGGGGTTGCGGTAAGTCCATAGCACTTTGTCTCCGCTGCTCCTTCACGGTCACTCTCTTCCCCTGCTCCAGCGTGGGGTCCCTCCCATGGGATGCAGTCCTTTTGAACTGATCCTACGTGGGCTTCCCACAGGCAGCAGCTTTTCAAGAACTGCTCCAAATATGGGTCCATACCACGGGGTTCCATCCATCAGGAGCAAACTGTTCCAACCTGGGTCTCCCATGGGCAGCAGCTCCCCCCAGATCACCTGCTCCAGCATGGGCTCCTCTCCATGGGATACAGGTCTGGCCCAGAATATGCTCTGGCAGGGGTTCTCCACAGGCCACAGCCTCCTTCAGGGCAGATCCACCTGCTCCACCATGGGGTCCTCCATGGGCTGCAGCATGGAAATCTACTCCACCGTGGTACTCCATGGGCTGCAGGGGGACAGCCTGCTCCACCAGGGGCCTCTCCTCTGGCCACAGGGGAACTTCTGCTCTGGCACCTGGAGCACCTCCTCCCCCTCCTTCTGTGCTGACTTTGGTGTCTGTGGGGAGGTTTCTCACTCCTTGCTCTCCCAGCTGCTGTTGAGAAGCAGTTTTTTGTTTGTTTCTTTCTTCCTTTTAGTTTTCTTGGATGTGCTCTCACACAGGCATGGACTGTGTTGCTCATGGCTTGGCTCTGGGCAGCGGTGGGCCCCTCTGGGGCTGGCTGAAATTGTCCCTTATCTGCCACGGGGAGCCTTCTGGATTCTTCTCATGGGGGCTGCCACTGCAGCCCCCCCAGAACCTTGCCATGTGAACCCAATACACTGGGGCAGCTAGGTCATTACTGGCCTGTAAAGTATCAGGGATTAAATTAACTAATGAAACCCTAAAAAGTGATGGGGGTAGAAGGGGCTGGGGTAACAGTGCCACCTTTTGGGGATACCAAGCTGAGACTAGGGGATAAAATGATCTCTGGGCAATTATTGTATGTACCCAAGGCAGGGACTAACTTGTTGGGAAGGGATTTGATGATGAAATTGGGCATTCAGATAGTAAATTGTTAGACTGCAATAACAGTGGTATTAATGGAGTGCTCTCAGGCCCTGAGAGCAAAGATATATTCACCTCTGACTGGAAAGACTCTGAAACGGGGCAGAAGCATCAATACAGATGGACAATTTTACCTCAGGGGTTTACAGGGCCACCGATTTATTTGGGTAAGTTCTAGAACAGATTTTGGAGCAATTCCAACCTCCTGAGGAGGTGTTACTGTTACAATATGTGGATGATCGTTTATTGTCAGGACAGGAGAAAACAGTTGTGAAGGAAGCCACTAACAAGCTATTCAACTTTCTGGGAAAGCAGGGCTTGGGAGTATTGAAAAATCTAATCTAGGCATCTAATGTCTGAGGGAAAACGGAGAATAAATCCAGAGAGGATTCAGGGAATTGTTGAATACTAAGAAAGAAGTAAAAAGTTTTTAAGAGAAAGGTTTTTTTTTAAGGAATCAGGAGCCACGAATTCTGAAGGAAAAACGGATACTCCCTGATGGGAGAGAAATGCTGAATAAAGCACCAATGAGGCAAATATTAATTGTTTTACATCAAGAGTGTCATTGGGAGGTGCAAGCAATGTGTAATGCTGTGCTAAGAAAGTATGTCTGTGTAGGAATATACACTTCAGTGAAGCAAATATGCAGAGGATGTACCATATGCCTAAAGGTAAATAAAAAGGTCATCCATAACCCACCTAGAGGGGGATGGGAGCCAGGGATTCGACCTTTCCAAAGTATACAGGTAGACTTTACTGAGTTACCTGAAGTAGGGAGACTTAAGTACTTGGTTGTCCTAATTGACCATCTGATTGGATGGGTGCAAGACCAAAGAAGCTTACAGCAAGTGTAACTCAGCAGAGCATAACAGAATCTAAAAGCTAGACTCCTGAAAGTTTGCGTCATTAAATCTAGTTCAGATAGTTCAAACATTTACATCTACAGCCAGTTTTGTGAACATTGTGCAAGTGTCTCAACAGTGTGATTTCTTACTAAAAATATGATGAAATGGATCATGGTAGAAATTTAAGCTATTTATTTCTTTGCAGGTCTGGAGCCAGGAATTGTCACTAGATGGGATTGTGGTGGTTTTACTTTGCTGGGCAGCTGAACTCCACCACAACCGCTCTCTCACTCCCCCTCCTCAGAAGAAGAGGGGGAGAAGAAAGTATGCTGGAAAGAAAAAAGCCTCATGGGTTGAGATAAGGATAATTTAATTAAAGGGAAAAGAAAGAGGGAAAAAAAAGAAAAAAGAAAGCAAAGGCCATGCAGAAACACACAGAGAGAGAAAAAACACATTCTCTACTTCCTGTTAACGAATGATGTTTGGCCACATCCCGGGAAGCAGGGCCTCAGTATGCATAGCAGGTGTTTGGGAGGACAGACGTCTTCATAACAAGAGCCCCCACTCTCCTTCCCCTTTCCCACCTTTTATTGCTGAGTGTGACATCATATGGTATGGAATATCCCTTTGGTTGGTTTAGGTCAGCTGCCCTGGTGATGTCCCCTCCCCACCTCTTGCCCAGCCCCAGCCTGCTGGCTCTTGGTGGGGGGGGGGTTGGAGGTAGTCTTGATGCTGTGCCACTATTGCTCAGCAGTAGACAAAACACTGGTGTGATACTTTTTTTCCAGGAGCTTCTGAGTAACATGGTAGCTGGGGCAGTAGCCTGAGCATATGTACCACACCTTCGGTCAGAACAAGGTATGTATATCTGAACTGGAAAGCACACCAACATACTCCTTGCAAAGGCTTATACTGGTCCATGCAGCAGACTGGCTTAACCAATATGGAGGTCTAAATATCATTGTAAACATTCTATGTGTTAATAATTTTGTAAGAATTAAAACTGATCTTGGAGCGGGGTGAGGAGGCAGTAGGAGACCTCCAAAAATTCTCAACCCTCTTTAAAATGAAGATTTGTTCTGAATTAATGTGAATGTAATTCACGAAAATTAAGATTGAAAACTGACAATGCTGTAAAAACAGCTCCTAATGGTGAGTGGCTTATGGTGTTCCTTTTGAGGATGAAAAGATGCTTTTTAAAAGCATAGCATTTAATTGAGTACTTGCATTCATCTTTCTGTATCTAAATAGAAAGTCATTCTGTGCAAGTTAGATGATGCTTTGCAATGATGTTTTAAGCCACAGGTCATTTAGTATTGTGAGGTGCTGGAAAAAAAAGTACTAAATTTCCTTTTCTTTATTTAGGGCAAGAAAAGAATACTGTGAGAATCTGAGGCTTGCTTCAGGCAGGCCATACTGTCCCTTCAGTGTCAAAGCCAGATGGCTGGGGAGTGACCAAAGGAGCCAGGGAACTGATGCAGCAGAAAGAAGCAACAACTGAACAACAGCTGAAGGAGCTCTTCCAGAAACAGAAGTTCTAATCCACTGCAGTTGTCTGAATGTTAGAATGATTTATCTACAGAACAACTCATGCTTTACAAGAAAATTTGTGAAGATGAGTACCCTGTTAATTTAGCAGTTAACTTTTAATAAAAGACAAAATTCAGGGACAATGTGATTATGGATTACACATGTAAAACATTGATAAAATCTTTCTTTGGGCATATATTTTAGAGTCAGAAGGAGCTTCTCTTAGCTAGGTACCATTAACTGGGTAGACACAGAAATACACTGAAAGCAATAATTGGCTCAATTAACCTACAGAAAGAGAAAAGCCATCTATAAATACTTTATCAATAGACTTCCACTCCTGAGTCTGTTTTCAATTTGGGATTATGTAGGAGCTTCCTCAGACTTCAGGATTTGTTAAAGGCCACTTCAGGTACACACAAGCTGCCCATGCTTCAGACACAGTTACCTATAGTCACATTCTTGACATCAAAACAATAAAAGTAAACTGGAAAATATATTGTTTAAATGGAATCAAAGGGGAGAGAAATGAGATGTTGAAGAAATTTCTTACATGCAGAAGAATGTTTCAGAGAAAATTTGAGAAAAAAAAAAGAGTGACAGGTAAATAACTCATTTTTTGTCTCAGGATACTATGTATACAAGATGTATTCCTTTGGAGAGTGAGTCTTAAGAGATTCTGAAATTTAAAAAAACAAATAAATTAAAAGTAATATGATGGAATAGGATCATATTATAGAATCATAGAATGCCTTAGGTTGGAAGGGACCTTAAAGATCATGTAATTCCAACCCCCCTGCCATGGGCAGGAACACCTTCCACTAGACCAGGTTGCTCAAAGCCCCATCCAACCTGGCCTTAAACTCTTCCAGGGAGGGGGCATCCACAACTTCTCTGGGCAACCTGTTCCAGTGCCTCACCATCCTCACAGTGAAGAATTTATTCCTTATATCTAATCTAAATCTACCCTCTTTTAGTTTAAGGCCATTACTCCTTGTCCTATCACTACACTCCCTGATAAAGAGTCCCTCCCCAGCTTTCTTGTAGGCCTCCTTTAGGTATTGGAAGATTGTTATAAGGTCTCGCCTTCTCTTCTCCAGGCTGGGCAACCCCAACTCCTTCAGCCTCTCTTAATAGGAGAGGTGCTCCAACCCCTTGATCATCTTTGTGGCCCTCCTCTGGACTTGTTCTAATACTTCTGTATCCTTCTTGTGCTGGGGGCCTCAGAGCTGAACACAGTACTCCAGGTGAGGTTTCACGAGAGCAGAGTAGAGGGGGAGAATCACCTCCCTCAACCTGCTGGCCACACTTCTTTTGATGCAGCCCAGGATATGGTTGGCTTTCTGGGCTGCAAGCGCACATTGCCAGCTCATATCTCGTCAACCAAAATCCCCAAGTCTTTCTCATCAGGGCTGCTCTCAGTCCATTCTCTGCCCAACCTGTATTTGTGCTTGGCATTACCCTGGCCCAGATGCATGACCTTGCACTTGGCCTTGTTGAACCTCATGAGGTTCGCACAGGCTCACCTCTCAAGCCTGTCAAGGTCCCTCTGGATGGCATCCCTTCCCTCCAGCATGTCGACTACACCACACATCTTGGTGTCATCGGCAAACTTGCTGAGGATGCACTTAATTCCATTGTCCATGTCACCAACAAAAGATGTTAAACAGTGCCAGTCCCAATACTGACCCCTGAGGAACACCACTCGTTACTGATCTCCACCTGGACATCAAGCCGTTGACTGCAACTCTTTTAGTGAGACCATCCAGCCAATTCCTTATCCACCCCCAAGTGTGGACCATCCATCAAATCCATCTCTCTCCAATTTAGAGACCAGGATATCATGGGGGACACAGTGTCAAATGCTTTGCATAAGTCCAGGTAGATGATGTCAGTTGCTCTTCCCCTATCCACCAATGCTGTAACCCCATTGTAGAAGGCCACCAGATTTGTCAGGCATGATCTGCCCTTAGTGAAGCCATGTTGACTGTCACCAATCACTTCCTTATTTTCCATGTGCCTTAGCATAGTTTCCAGGAGGATCTGCTCCATGATCTTGCCAGGCACAGAGGTGAGACTGACCGGCCTGTAGTTCCTTGAGTCTTCCTTTTTTCCCTTTTTAAAAACGGGGGTTATGTTTCCCCTCTTCCAGTCAGTGGGAATGTCACCGGGCTGCCACAACTTCTCAAATATGATGGTTAGTGGCTTAACAACTTAATCTGCCAGTTCCCTCAGAACCTGTGGATGCTTCTCATCAGGTCCCATGGCCTTGTGCACCTTCATGTTCCTTAGATGGTCTCAGACCTGATCTTCTTATTGAGTGCACCCTCAGTAAGTTGGGGGGGAAGTGTCAATCTGCCAGAGGGTAGGAAGACCCTTCAGAGGGACTGGAAATTTTGCCTGAAAGCCAAAAGCAGATAAATCAAGAAAGTGGATATTTTAAAATGTAGATTATTTTGAAAACAAGCATGTAAGTATATATGCACTACATTAAACTCCTTTCCTTCTTAAACTCTTCTGGATGTTCCCCCTGCAGAAAGTGGAATAATGCAAAATCTCTGAAACAAAACAGCCAGATCTTTGATCACCACCAAAATGCTCACAGCATTAAAGATGTATGCATGATAAGGTGGCTTAAAATAGAAGCTGCCTACAACTGGTAAAGAAATGTTTTGAGCAATTCTTACTAGTTTAGGGACTTCCTGTGGGAAAGATTGCAGCTTGACTGTTTTGTTTTTTGTTTTTTTTTTAAATGTCCAACACAGAATTTTTAAGAACCATGATATTTAAGAAGATGATCATATATGATTTTAAGCACTTAATTTTAGATACTCAATTTAAAAAGGACAAAATTTAACAGACACTAACAATGACAATAAACATTGAAAAGGAATTTTGAAGCCATTCAAAATGGACTGGACCCAAGGGGGAAGCTACACAACCCCTGTTTGATTCTTGTCCCAGGCTGGGCTTAGAAAAGATTTGACGATGAGATGAAAATTAGTTGATAGGGTGTTTTATTGATCACTACAGTACACCTAAGCCCTCCGTAAAAAAAAAAAACCACAACTCCAAAAAAATGCAAAACTGAGCAGCAAAGCTGCAAAGCCAATAAAGCTTTGTTTCCCATTTCCTTCTGTATAATGTCTTAGTGAGGGGTAACGGAACTTAGATTTGTTAACGCTTTCTAAGCGTTATTACATGAGTTCCTGGTTTATTACGTGAGTTGTTAAGGAATCAAGAGAGAGACTGATAGTACAATTCTAGGAAATTTATTTCCTTAGGAAGCCTGTCTGAAAAGTTAGATAATTAGAGGTGAAAGAGACTTTAGAAGATCACCACCTCTATTTAGTATCCTAAGGTAGGATCAACTAATCATAGGAGACATTTGTTTAAACTGTTTGGAAATAGATTAATGATGGAGATTTTGTGCCAACGCCAGGCAAACTTCATTCTTCTTAACAAACTTTTCCTAATCTGAATACTTCTTGATGGAAATTAAATCCATTATTTTTTCCAGATCATTACAGACATGAAGAATTTATTCCTTTTGTCTTAGCTGAAGGAGTTCATCTACAGAAGAGAAAATCCAGTCTTTACTATCTAAATAAACCTTTACTCACAAGACTGAATGTAAGGACAAGAGGGATCTCAACAAACCATAAACTTTGGAAACTTTCTACAAGTTCACTGGGCTGTACATCAGAAGATGGCTGTATTTATAGTCAACTCCAAAATTTTGAGGAACCCCATGCAAAAGCATTCTGTCCTGTGGCCTAAAAACCTGCAGTTCGATGGTCAGGTATCCCTTTATCCAACCTGTTGGACTGATTCATCTATAAACTGCAGGAAAGCAAGGAGTTTTGCATTTATTTATTTATTTACTGCGAAGAATGAAATTCTGGACTAAGGTACAAGATCACAAAACAACCTTTTTTCTTTTTTTTTCCTGTTGTGGTGGTTTTACCTTACTAGGCAGCTGAACTCCACCACAACTGCTCTCTCACTCCCCCTCCTCAGAAGAGGAGGGGAAGAAGAAAAGGAAAGAAACAACTCAAGGGTTGAGATAAGGATAATTTAATTAAAGGAAAAAATAATTATTAGGGGAAAATTATTATAAATTAAATAATTTAACTAAAGGGAAAAGTGAAAGGGAAAAAGGGAAGTAAAAAAAAGCAAAGGCCGTGTGGAAGCACAGAGGAACGAAATTACTCTCTACTTCCCACCAACGAGCGATGCTTGAGCACGTCCTTGAAGCAAGGCCTCAACACACGTAGCCATTGTTTGGGAGGACAGACGTTTTCACAGCAAGAGCCCACCCCTCCCCCTCCTTCATTTTTCCACCTTTTATTGCTGAGTATGACATCATATGGTATGGAATATCCCTTTGGTTGGTTTAGGTCAGCTGCCCTGGTGATGTCCCCTCCCCACCTCTTGCCCACCCCTAGCCTGCTGGCTCTTGGGGAGGGGGGGTTGGAGGTAGTCTTGATGCTGTGCCACTATTGCTCAGCAGTAGACAAAACATTGGTGTGATACCAATGCTGTTCTAGCTACAGGTGCAGAGCACAGCACTGTATGGGCCGCTGCGGGGAAAGTTAACTCCATCCCAGCCAGTATACCTGTTCCTTTCAGAGGAAAGTTTTCTAGGAATTGTACTGAACTTGAAATCTCCATATCCCACAAATACCTTCCTAAAGCAATTTGTAGGTCATACCTTCTTTTTCAACTCAATAGATAAATGCAGTGGTAGGTTCAGTGACATTTTTTACCTAAGTATTAACATAAGTGGATTCATATATTCATCTTGTTCTACTATTGTCCTAGACCCGCTAAACTTGAACAGGAAAAAGAGATATTGGCAGCGTATGAAAGGGTTCAAGCTCCTTCGGAAGTGGTTGGTACTGAAGCACAGCTCGTCTTGGCACCCCAACTGTCGGTGTTGGGCTGGATGTTCAAAGGGAGGGTCCCCTTTACACATCATGCAACTGATGCTACATGGAGCAAGTGGGTTGCACTGATTACTCAGCGGGCTCGAACAGGAAACCCCAGTCGCCCAGGAATCCTGGAAGTGCTTATGGACTGGCCAGAAGGCAAATACTTTGGGGATATCACAAGTTGACACGTGCTAAAGAGGCCCCACTGTATAATAAACTACCAGAAAATGAGAAGCAATATGCCCTGTTCACTGATGGGTCCTGTCGTATTGTGGGAAAGCATCGGAGGTGGAAGGCTGCTGTCTGGAGTCCTACACAACAAGTTGCAGAAACTGCTGAAGGAGAAAGTGAATGGAGCCACTTTGCGGAAGTGAAGTGCTCTATTTCTATGCTGATTCACAGATGGTGGCAAATGCCTCGTGGGGCTGGCTACAGCAATGGAAGCAGAACAACTGGCAGTGCAAAGGCAAACCCATCTGGGCTGCTGCATTGTGGCAAGATATTGCTGCCCAGGTAGAGAACCTGGTTGTAAAGGTACGCCATGTAGATGCTCATGTGCCCAAGAATCGGGCTACTGAAGAACATCGAAACAACCAGCAGGAGGATCAGGCTGCTAAGACTGAAGTGGCTCAGGTGGACCTGGACTGGCAACATAAGGGTGAACTATTTATAGCTTGATGGGCCCTTGCCTACCCCCGATAATGCCTCCCTGGGGGCCCGAGCTTTCGACCCGCGGGAACGATGGGAGCTAGTGCGCCAGGAAGCGCTAAAGGACCTGGTAGGAACGGCTTTCCCGGTGCAGGTGCGACCCAACGGTCCAAATGAAAATGCAATGCTAACGCAGGGTCCAGCGCCACCTGCACCCCCGCTGTCACCTCCGGGCACCCACCCACCCGCTCCGCCGCCGGCTGCTGCGTTTCTCAGGTTTGAGCGCCCGCCCGTACGCACCGGGCGCTGCCATGTTCTGCCTGCTGCTGCGCCCGGGCCCGCCGCCTCGCGGGCCCTCGCTCGCCGCCGCCCGCCGCCGCCGCCGCTGCTGCCCCCCCGCCATCCCCTCCACCCCCCACCCCCGGGCTGGCCTCCCCTGAGCCCGCCGGCCCATCTGCTGGCGCTGCGGGCCGC
Organism: Anser cygnoides; assembly: GCF_040182565.1. Lineage (NCBI taxonomy): Eukaryota > Metazoa > Chordata > Aves > Anseriformes > Anatidae > Anser > Anser cygnoides. Next base: position 1,457,068 of record NW_027103066.1, read on the forward strand.
TGCCGGCAGCTCGGCCAAGGATGTGGGTGGATCCCCTGAACAGGCAGCCACAGATCTCAGCAGTGAACACAAACTCAATAAATCCCAGCAGCTGAAAAAAGTTTTCAAAGAATGTGGTGCTGTAGGGGTTTCATTCCATGTTGGAATTTCATTACTATCTCTAGGAATCTTCAACCTGTCTGTTAGCGTTCGCGAGGACCCATAACCACAGAGTGATTATATGAAGGTGCTTTTATTAGGCGCCGGAAGTTAGGGGCATGTCTGCCCAAATCTAACTTCATTCGATTTGTACACACAACAAACATTTATACTATTTAGAAACACACATTTGCATAATATACTCGTAATCATCAGTTATCTTCATATTCATTGGATGAATGTATATTCCATCTTCTATAATCATAGCCCCCTTATTAATCTGATAGGTCCCTTTTTCAGTTACTTAGATACTTTCCTGATTACATTAGATTTCAATGGTATTTACCTTAGTTTCCAAACCATTTATTCACCCAGCAATAATCTCCCAGATACCCCTAATATTTATCCTAACTGCTATCTCTAGATCAAATGAGCATTTATGGTATGCATTGTTAGCAGCAATACTGGTTTTACTACTAATACACCTGTTGCCATGTTAACTTTTACCAACATGGCTGTGTCAAGTGGTGTGGATATGACTGCAGTTCTCTTCAAACTTGGTTTCAGTGAATCATCGCTGCAATCTAAAAGGGCTGCTGGTACAGGCACATTTGTGTTGGCATATGCTATTCACAAATTGTTTGCTCCAGTACGAATAATTTGTGTGCCAGTGATACGGACGGCAATGTTTAACAACAGGAAAACATTACATTGTTCCTTATCCAGCTAAATTAGACGGCTAAGTACCTAAACATGCTTCCTCACAAACCACCGTGTCCCCTGCTCACCACCTTTGGGTTTTTCCAACTAAAACAAGAGTTGCTGTTGTAACATCACAATTTGCGTGAATAACAATCTGTGTGGCTCAAAAGATTACACTGTTTCTCTCTCTTGGGATAGAATATTTGCATTGTGCCAAATGCTAGTAGATATTTTCATATATTTTCTATGCTCTGTGATACCTTAACATATGCAGATTTTCAGACTTGTGTCCTCTTGCATTAGAGATAAAAACCATACATGATGGAGAAATTACATTGTAAATGTGTCTTAGGCTGTTAAATATTTGTTTTTCAGATTTTTTTAAAATGTATGTATTTAAGTACATTTGTTAGCATATTTTTGACAATTTATGTTCATAAATGTTTTGAAGTAATTGTTTCAGGGAAAGTATCTGTGCTGCACGCTCAATAAAAATGTGTTAAATAAAAAAAAAAAAGACAAAAAAAGAAAAAAGGAAAAAAAGAAAAAAGAAAAAAAACTAGTACCTTTGAATATTGTATCGGACTCGCAATACGCTGTAAGTGTCACTCAGCGCATTGAAAGGGCACATTTGAGACATATCCCAAAGGAAAACTTGTTTCTAAAACTTAAAGAGCTGTTATTTTTGGTAGAGCAGCGAGTGCACCCGTATTGTATTATTCATATGCAGAGCCATGCCATGTTACCTGGTATTTTTGCAGAGGGTAACACACGCGCTGACCAGCTAACTAATATGACCCTGACTACCCTGGTGCCTAAGGTGCTGGAGCAAGCACGGTTATCCCATGCCTTTTTCCATCAATCTGCCAAAGTCTTGGCGAAACAATTCACTATATCGATCACTGATGGCAAATTGATTGTCCAAACATGTCCTGACTGTCAACAACATGTTTCGACCCCGTCTTTAATGGTAAACCATAGAGGTCTACGGTCCTTACAGTTATGGCAGACCGACGTAACGCATATTCCAGAATTTGGTCGCTTGAAAAATGTTCACTTATCGGTAGATACTTTCTCTCATGCTATTTGGGCGACAGCTGCGGTGGGTGAAACTAGCCGCCACGTCCAGGCTCACTTCCGTGTCGTTTTCGCAGCGCTAGGCATCCCAAAGGAAATAAAAACTGACAGTGGCCCCGCCTATACTAGTCATTCCCTTCAAACCTTTTTTCAAACTTGGGATATCCGACACATCAAAGGCATTCCTCATTCCCCCATGGGTCAAACCATTGTTGAGCGCACACATCGCACCTTGAAAACACTGCCAAATAAACAAAAAGGGGGAGACACCCAGGAAACACCACAGAACAGGTTGGGAAAGGCACTTCACGTAATGAATCACCTATCATTACCCTTTCCTCACGAAGAGGTACCGCCCATAATAAAACATTACAAAAATATGAATTCTGCACTGTCACGGGTGCCACAAGCAGAGCAAGCCTTAGTAATAGTAAAAAATTTAAATACAGGTCTTTGGGAGGGACCCCAGCCTCTAATAACTTGGGGTCGAGGGTATGCTTGTGTCTCCACAAGTCATGGACCAAGATGGGTACCAGCAAGGGGGTAACGCCATGGTCGACCTCCTCCTCACAATTGCCGCTGTCATCGGTTATTGCCAGCCCTGGGTCTCCATCCAACCACGCCGCAACATCTGGGTCACCCTCGCCAACATGACAGGACAAGAAGCACTGTGCCTGTCCCTGGCTAGTGCTAATGACCCATTTACGATATGTCTGGTGGGGAACCCGGCAGATAACAAAGACTGGACTGTCTACTTATGGCAAGCGCCCCTAGAGCCACAGGAATTAGATATCCTGGGATGTGAAACAGCAACAGCATGTGTAAGGTTCAATTGCTCAGGCAAAAAATCCAATCATGAAACAAATGGTCAATGCCACTCTTGCTCCTTATTGCAATGCATCTCTTTGGTGTAATTATACAAAACTATAATAGCATCCTTCCTTGCGCCAGGAGCCACTCTGCTCGGCTGTGGGATCGACTGTGGAACAGACGCCCCCAAGGTGCACCCCGAGCATTTTCCTCAGAGGGGTCTCCACTCTCAGCCGCTCACCACGGGAGTAGACAAGGACCTCCTGAAGCCGCGGACAAATTATTTTAAGTGATGTTTTCTTGTGGCATGAATGAGAAATGCAAGAGGCCTCTTTGCGTGATTGTGTGATTGTGCTGTGCGAGTGAGAAGCAGCATCGCTGCGAAGCAACATCCCTAGCGCTTAGTGGCTCGTTGACTGATGTAGATTCTAGTAGGCATGCTACTTTACAATCGTAATTCTGCATGTGATTCTTACCCTGTTGCTTATTGTACCGTGCTTATTGCAATGTCTGTGGTGATTGATAGAAAAATCTATAGAAAGCGTTTAGTTGGTTGAAAATAAAAAAAGGGGGAATTGTGGGAAAGGAATTTGCAGGTGGCTTCGCGCTGTTTCACACATCCCTGAATTAGAGATAATGAGGAAACAAGCGGTAGAAACAAAAACTTGAGCAAGGTTGAGATAAAGTAAATTGGCTACAGTGTTAAAGATGAGCTTTGGGCAGTGGCCAATTGCTGGCTGGCTCGAGGCGTGTCTGAGGCTCTCTAACCAGTTGTATGACAGATTCAGGCACGTGGACAGCGTGTGGGGCTACGGGGGAAAGTATATGTAGTAGTGAAAAAGGGCAATAAAGGTCTCCTGTTCAAGAGCCATCAGGAGTCCGTGTCTTTCATCCCTTCAAGGAGCAACCCCCCTCTGTCATACAAAGGCAGCCTGTAGTGAGCTTGAGCAACCAGGAGTGCAGCAACCAGGAGCGTGGCCAGCAGTCCATGCAGGAAGGGTGCAGGGTCAGTCTTTTTTGTGTTCTGGGATCAGTAGATGAAGGGCCTTCTCCTGCAACAGAAATGGTGTCCACCTGCCAGTCTGAGGCTGAAACCCAGATGGGGGGGCCACAACCTCCCCAGGCAGGTGCCTACATCCAGACAGGCCTCCCAAGTATCGAAAGAGCGGCCCACACCCTCAGTTCCAGGGAACTCCAGTCTGGAAGTCCCCCCTAGGTCCTGAAGGCAGAGGTGGGTGTCATGGGTGCAAGTGTGCCCAGCTGGATGAGCTTTTCAAACAGGTGGCTCTGTTGCGAGAGGAGCTCACCAGACAGGGTAGCATTCGGGAATCTGAGGAGGAGATTGACAAATGGTATTATATGCTGACATGGTCCGAGCAACAGCCCTGCCTTAAGTCCAGGCAAGGGATAGGTAAACAAGCTTGCAGCCCTGAACAAGCACATTAGAAAGACTCACTGGACAAGGGAGAGCGGACCCTTGTCTCTGATCAGAGCCTGAGGAGGAATCTCTCCCTTGCCCCCGAAGTGCCCCTGCACAATAGATATAATGTTCTAGGACAGGAGAGAGGGGACTCTGAGAATATTAGTAAAGACCTCAGAAAGGCCAGCCACGCAAAGTTGGCTCAGTCTCCCACCTGTATCAGAACCAGTTCCACAAAGAAGGCATGAAGGGTGTTAGTCATTGGAGACTCCTCTCTGAGAGGCATTGAGGCCCCCACTTGCCATCCAGACAATCTCTCCAGAGAGGTTTGTTGCCTGCCTGGGGCCTGTATTTGTGATATTACTAAGAGGCTACCAAGTCTGGTGGGTCCCAAACACTACCACCCCTTCCTCCTTTTTCAAGTAGGATCAAAGGATGCTGAAACAAGGAAACTCCAAAATATCAGAAAGGATTTTTATCACAGAATCACAGAATCACAGCATCATCTAGGTTGGAAGAGACCTCCAAGATCACCGAGTCCAACCTATGACCTAACACTAACAAGTCCTCCACTAAACCATATCACTAAGCTCTACATCTAAACGTCTCTTAAAGACCTCCAGGGATGGTGACTCAACCACTTCCCTGGGCAGCCCATTCCAATGCCTAACAACCCTTTCGGTAAAGAAGTTCTTCCTAATATCCAGCCTAAACCTCCCCTGGCGCAACTTTAGCCCATTCCCTCTAGTCCTGTCACCAGGCACGTGGGAGAATAGACCAATCCCCACCTCTCTACAGCCTCCTTTAAGGTACCTGTAGAGTGTGATAAGGTCACCCCTGAGCCTTCTCTTTTATGTCCCTTGGAAAGATGTTGAAGGGATTGGGAGCACAAGTAGTGTTGTCTCCAGTCTTCCCAGTTGGTGACTGGGACTCAGGAAGAAGGAGATGAACAGGCCGAGTGAATGATTGGCTGTGAGGCTGGTGCCATACGCAAGGTTTTGGGTTCTATGACCTTGGATGCACTTTTGAAGGACCGGACATGCTGACACCAGATGGGGCAGAGCTGACCAGGTGGGGCAAGATTGTTCTGGGCGATAAGCTGGCTGGCCTTATTAGCAGGGCTTTAAACTAGATGTGGTGGGGGAAGGGGATGTACCTCTGAGTGAAGAAATCATACCTGAGAACACTATCACTCTAAGTAACAACAGGAAAATACTTGTGAACTGTCCCAATGCAATTAGGAAGGGTTCTGGAAACTTGATATGACCGATTGCCCAGCTGAAGTGCCTCTACACCAAAGCACGCAGCATGGGAAACAAGTAAGAGGAACTGGAAACCATGGTGCAATTAGACAAATATGACCTGATTGCTATCATGGAAACATGATGGGATGGATCACATAACTGGAACATTGGAATAGAGGGCTACAAACTCTTCAGAAGGGATAGACAGGGAAGGAAGGGAGGGGGTGTTGCCCTCTACATTAGGGAAGGTATTGATTGGGAAGAGTTGCCTCTGAGAAACAGCCATGGACAGACTGAGAGCTTGTGGGTGAGAGTTAAGGACCACACCAATAAAGGACACCTTGTGGTTGGGGTCTACTACAGGCTACCCAATCAAGGGGAGCCTGTGGATGAGGCCTTCTTGCTTCAACTACAAGAAGCGCCACACTCTCACATGGTCATCTGTCCCTGGTGAATGGAAAAAGGGAAACATTACTCCCATTTTTAAAAAGGGCAGAAAGGAGGACCCAGGGAACTACAGACCTGTGAGCCTCACCTCTTTGCCTGGGAAGATCATGGAACAGATCCTCCTGGAAGCAACATCAAGGCACATGCAAGACAAGGAAGTGATCCGAGACAGCCAGCATGGCTTCACCAAGGGCAAACCATGCCTGACCAATCTGGTGACCTTCTATAATGGAGTGACTGCACCAGCTGACAAGGGAAGACCGACTGAAGTTATCTACCTGGAATTCTGTAAGGCCTTTGACACCTGACATCCTTGTCTCCAAATTGGAGAGAGATGGATTTGATGGGTGGACCATTCAGTGGATAAGGAGTTAGCCTGAAGGTCGCACCTAGAGACTGGTGGTCAAGGGCTCTATGTCCAGGTGGAGGCTGGTGATGAGTGGTGTACCTCAGGGGTCTATCTTGGGAATGGTATGATTTAATACCAGTGACATAGACAATAGGGTATAGTGTACCCTCATCAAATTTTCAGATGGCACCAATCTGAGTGGTGCAGTTGATACAAGAGAAGGAAAGGATACCATCCAAAGGGACCTGGACAGTCTTGAGAAGTGGGCCAACGGGAACATAATGAGGTTCAAAAAGTCCAAGTGCAAGGTGCTGCACCTGGGTCGGGGCAATCCTGGACATGAGTACAGACTGGGAGAAGAACTCATTGAGAGCAGCCCTGCAAGAAGGACTTGAGGGTTCTGGTGGACTAAAAGCTTGACATGAGCCAGCAGTGCGTGCTTGCAGCCCAGAAGGCCAACTGCATCCTCAGCTGCATCAAAAGAGGAGGGGCCAGCAGGTTGAGGGAGGTGATTGTGCCCCTCTACTCAGCCCTTGTGCGGCCTCACTTGGAGTACTACGTTCCAACCTTCCTCACAGCAGGCTGCAGGGGAGCTTTTGCTCTGGCACCTGGAGCACCTCCACCCCCTCCTTTTTCACTGACCTTGGCGCCTCCAAGGCTGTTGCTCACTCCTCTCTCTCTCCCAGCTGGTGTTCTCCAGCATTTTTTTTCCCTTTCTTAAAAATGCTCTCACAGAGGCACAAGCAATATTGCTGATTAGCCCGGCTCTGGCCAGCAGCGGGACCCTTATCAAACATGGGGCAGCTTCTAGATTCTTCTCGCAGAAGCCACCCCTATGGTCCCCCCCGCTACCAAAACCTTGCCACGTAAACCCACTACAAGTACCCTCCCCACCAGAAAAGCAGATATTTAGTGAAAAAGAGAAAGAGGTTTTTAAAGAATTAGGAGCCACGGCGTCTGAAGGAAAATGGATACTCCCTGATGGAAGAGAAACGATGAATAAAGCCCTAATGAGGCAAATATTAACTGTTTTACATCAAGAGGGTCATTGGGGAGTTCAAGCAATGTGCGACACTGTGCTATGGAAATGTGTATATGTAGGAATATATATACTCTGGCTAAAAAAGTATGCAGGAGTTGTGTAGCATGTCAAAAGATAAGTAGGATAATCATCCACAATCAGCCCAGAGTGGGGTTGAGAACCAGGAGCCTTCCAAAGCATACAGGTAGATTTTACAGAACTCCCTAGAGTAGGTAGATTTAAATACTTATTAGTCTTGGTCGATCACTTGTCAGGGTGAGTGGAAGCTTTCCCTTCAGTATCTGCTACTGCGAGCTTGGTAGCTAAGGTAATTCTAGAACAGATAATTCCCAGGAACTGAATCGTTGAAAATATTGACTCTGATCAAGGAAATCACTTCATGTCACAAATATTGCAAGGGCTAATGTGGACTCTAGGAATTAAATGGGAATTTCACACTCCTTGGCATCCTTCCTCTTCTGGAAGGGTGGAGGGGATCAGACAGTAAAGAAGCAACTGACTAAGTTCTGGAAACTCGGCTCCCCTGAACAAAGTGCTTACCTTTGGCACTTCTCTGAATTCAACTGGCGCCAAGAGAAGATGTGAGAGTTTCACCATATGAAATATTATTGCTGTACCTGGGCAAAGGGAATGAATTACCTCAATTTGAGACAAAAGATGCTTTTCTTAAGAACTATATACGTGGGCTGTCGTCCTCTTTGTCATCTCTCAGGACCCGTGGATTGTTAGCTCAGATCCCACCCTTGGAAGTCCCGATGCATCCATTCCGAGCAGGAGATTGGGTTCTGATACGAACATGGAAGGAATTGAAGCTAAAACCTGAGTGGGACGGACCGTTCCAAGTATTCCTGACTACTGAGGCGACAGTAAGAACAGCTGAGAAAGGGTGGACTCATTACAACTGGGTGAAAGCATCAGTTGACCCTGAGGCCTGAGAGACTATAAAAGAACCTTTAAAATTAAAAATTAGAAGGAGGTGTGAATCATAGTTATAAACTAACCTTTAACTTCTCCTTTGGAAAAAAAATAATGAATACCATGTGTAATTGGGGAAAAGAGTTGAATTACATAGAATTAGAGTGTTTCCCAGGGCATTCTGTTTTTTATATTAGTATGTATATCATTCTTCATATTCAAATTCAAATGCAAATTCAGAAGGCAATAATATTGACCCTGGGTGTGGAAATATTACCTCTGAGGCAGGGAATTATCTACACTGTACCAAATATGGTAATTATGGGAGTGCTAATATATATATAATGCACACCAGACACAACATGGGAATCATCCTGTAACTGGATGGCCAGTCCCAAATGGCGAAGGGTGGTATTGGCTATGTGGTAATAGAGACAGGGAAGTGTTGCCCCCAGGATGGAAGGGTGCTTGCACCCTGGGGGCAGTAATTCCGAACATAACCATTACTGAGGATATGTAAAGCATAGGCCTCCTTGGGACCCACCTACGCAGAATTAAGAGGACTTAAATTAATCCTCTAGTGGAGAGAGGAACGGCATTTCACAGTTTGGCAAGGTGGTTTATCCCTTGGTTAGGGGTGAGTGAATTAGAAAAAGCTATTGTGAATATCTCAGCCATAGTTGACGAATTAGAAAATAACACTCTAGATGTGATCTGGGCACTGCAAGAGGAGGTAGCAAGTCTGTAAAAGATAGTATTCCAGAATCTAATGGTACTGGATTTATTACTGGTCTTGCAAGGAGGGTTGTGCTCTATAATTAATGCAAGTTACTGTATGTATGTAGACCAAACGGGGAAAATTGAGACTGATCTCAAAAATATTTGGGAGGAAACCAAAATCTTACATGAGGTGGCCCAAGATGACACTTCCTGGGGATTTAGAGACATATTGCACCCTAATGTTGGAAATGCTGAGTGATGTGAAAAGGTGCAAAGCCAAAAATAGGAGTAAGAAAAGAAGGAGGGGGGGGAACTGTGAGAATTAAAGTTGTGTTTTTGCAGTGGAAAATTCCACTGACCTTGCATATTCGAAAGTGATAGTGCAGGCATAGCAGTGGGGAGTATGTCAAGCAGATAAGGAGACAGTGGAAGGTCCCACTGTCCCAAAATAAGGAGGATGACTGAGAAAAACAAGACAAGTAGTTGCAGAATCAGCAAAAACAAAGGACATGACAGATTGCATCTATCCATAATGTTGTGATGACATCACTACATCATCTGTGATGCAGGCTGGAATTAAGAGACCTCAATACATGACCTTAAGTAGCTTTGCATGGACAAAAATTGGGATCAAAAGGATCTTCACATCTCCTGTCGCAAAAAGAGCGTGTTTCAATCATCTAATCCCTGTATATGTTTCCAACAAAATTAATTTAAAAGGTGGTGGATGATTCTCCTTTTCTAACCAAACAAACATTACTTTAAAAAATTCTTGACCCCATATATCCCATGTACACTTCATTGATTTTGCTACAAATATCATTCCAAATATATGTATATCAGTATCATGATGAAATATATAGGCCAGTCAGCCTCACCTCCATCCCTGAAAAGGTGATTGAACAGCTCATCCTGAAGGTCATCTCCAAGAAAGTGGAGGATAAGGAGGTGATCAGGAGTAGTCAGCACGGATTCACCAACAGGAAACCATTAACCATGATGGGATGACTGGCTGGGTAGATGAGGGGAGAGCAGCGGATGTTGTCTACTTCAGCAAGGCTTTCAATACTGTCACCCATAACATCCTCATAGACAAGCTCAGGAAGTGTGGGATAGATGAGTGGACAGTGAGGTGGACTGAGAACTGTCTAGAAGGCAGAGCTCAGAGGGTTGTGCTTAGTGGTGCGGAGTCTAGTTGGAGGCCTGTAGCTAGCGGTGTCCCCCAGGGGTGCAGTTAGTACTGGGTCCAGTTTTGTTCAACTTATTCATCAATGACCTGGATGAGGGAACGGAGCGCACCCTCAGCAAGTTTGCTGATAACACAAAACTAGGAGGAAGTGGCTGATACCCCAGAGGGCTGTGCTGCCATTCAGAGGGATGTGTACAGGCTGGAGGGTTGGGGCAGAGAGGAACCTCATGAAGTTCAACAAGGGCAAGTGCAGGGTCCTGCACCTAGGGAGGAATAACCCCAAGCACCAGTACAGGCTGGGGGCTGACCTGCTGGAGAGCAGCTCTGCAGAGAGGGACCTGGGAGTCCTGGTGGACAGCAGGCTGACCATGAGTCAGCAATGCGCCCTTGTGGCCAAGAATATCCTGGGGTGCATTCGGAAGAGTGTTGCCAGCAGGTCCAGGGAGGTGATCCTGTCCCTCTATTCAGCCCTGGTGAGGCCACACCTGGAGTACTGTGTCCAGTTCTGGGCTCCCCAGTACAGGAGGGACATGGAACTACTGGAGCGAGTCCAGAAGAGGGCTTCTAAGATGATTAGAGGACTGGACCACCTGTCGTGCAAGGACAGGCTGAGAGAACTGGGCCTGTTTAGCCTGGAAAAGAGAAGACTGAGGGGAGACCTCATCAATGTGTATAAATATCTGAGGAGATGGTGTCAAGAGGGTGGAGGCAGTCTCTTTTCAGTTGTGCCCAGTGACAGGACAAGAGGCAACGGGCACAAACTGAATCACAGGAAGTTCTGGCTGAATATGAGAGGGCACTTCTTTACTGTGAAAGAGCACTGGAACAGGTTGCCCAGAGAGGCTGTGGAGTCTCCTTCTTTGGAGATATTCAAAACCCTCCTGGATTCCATCCTGCGCAATGTGCTCTAGGTGATCTTGCTCGGCAGGGGGGTTGGACTAGATGATATTCAGAGGTCCCTTCCAACCTCAGCCATTCTCTGAAAGTATTCACAATGACTAAAGCTGTGAAAGAATTCTGTGAAATCTGAAATGTTTTATGAACAGATCGGTCAAACCTTTACTATGTTTAGTTAGATAGAAGGAAGTTTAGAAACTTTGTACGTGTAAATGATGACCCAGGCCTGGAGGATGTGTCTGAAAAGATTAGGTGAGGAACTCATGGTATGCACATGTCCTCGGATGTGTAAATGACTCAGCTTAGTATGCATGCCTAAATTGACTATCAGGCTATGGATGAACATCAGAAGAACCTGAAAGACCACCAGTAGAAACAAATGTGCATACTTACTTTAATGAGTTCCAGGAAATAGTGTGGATATGTTAATTAATTTTTTCTCAGAAATCTAATGAATATGTATGTTTTGATTGGATATAACCCCTGTAGCTTGAACAATTCGGCATGCACACTAGATGGAGCGATCCCATGTGCGTCCAGCACAGCAATTAAGGAATGCCTGCTATCTAAGACTCCAAATTGAGTCTCAGAGAGTTTCTTTGACCAATTTTTACGGTATCAATTTGGCGACCCAGGTGGGATTTAGCTCTTGAGCCTTGACGGTTCCTGGGATTGTGGAATCTCAGCTGGTGCCGAGAGATTCTCAGAGAGGACCTCAATCCCCAGACCGAAGAAAGAGCCCCTGAGCAAAGACTACTGTTTTATAAGTATAAAGGCATTCTTTTGGAAAATTTGGTTACCTGCCCATAAGACACAGCAGCAAAAGCTATGCAGGGTTGGGTTTAGGGCCTAGGCAGGGGTTCAAGTCCGCATTTGGTTTGAAAAAGCGGTTAGAGTCCCCAGCTTGGCTAACTGAATTTTGGGTTGTTAAGGTTGGTTTAAAGTCCCATAAAGACATAAGGAGATGTCCTATGCAGGGCATGGTCAAGGCCACCAGCATTTGGTGAGTTCAAGTCTCGCCAAAAGGAGGAGGGGTTCGAGTCCCTTGGGGTTCAAGTCCTCTGGATTAGGTACATTCTAATGGGATTGATCACCATCGGGTTATTGGGTGGATTTGCAGATGTAATTTTTGTGTTGCTTTTTCTGTGTTACTGTCAGAATAAGAGTTGTGTATGTCCACTGGTGTGAATGAGTGGATGGTGTGCTGGTGTGAATGACCGGATTCCCAGGGGATCCCAGCAAATAATTCCTTGAGCAACCGGAAGTTTGCTCTCCTGAAGTTCAGGGTCCTGACTCTGCTTTTTGCCAGACCCATATTCCTCAAGATCACAAACTCCACCAGGGCATGGTCGCTACAGCCCAGGCAGCTTCCAGTCTTAACCTCTCTAATGCTCTCTTCCACATTGGTGAGCACCAGGTCTAGTAAGGCTTCACCTTGGGTCGGTCCATCTATTACCTGGACGAGGAAGTTATCCTCAACAGACTCCAGGAATCTCCTGGATTGTCTGCAACCCGCCATGCTGCTACCCCAGCAGATATCCGGGTGGTTGAAATCCCCCATCAGGACAAGAGCTTGTAAGCGCGACGGTTCTTGCAGCTGAAGCAAGAAGGCCTCATCAACAGATTCCCCCAATCAGGTGGCCTGTAGCAGACCCCAACCACTAGATGTCCTTTACTGGACTGATCCTTGATTTTCACCCACAAGCTCTCAACCTGGTCATGGCTGTTTCTCAGGCACAGCTCTTCACTATCTATCCACTTCCTAACATAGAGGGCAATTCCTCCTCCCCTCCTTCCTTGCCTATCCCTTCTGAACAGCTTGTAACCATCAACAGCCACACTCCAGTCATGGGAATCGTCCCACCAGGTTTCTGTGATGGCAACTACATCATAGTTCCCTACTAGCATGGTGGCCTCCAGCTCCTCCTGTTTGTTACCCATACTGTGTGCATTAGTGTAAATGCACCGCAGCTGGGCCACCTTTTGGGAGGGAGAAGCCCTAATACCCTCTTGACCATACTCAGGTACGAACCCTGCCAACTCCCATCCTAAAACCCTTTTCTGCCGGTGGAATAAGCTATTCCTGTCTGTTGTCAGCAGGCCTGGTCTCATGTAAATTGAGCCAAGGTCAAAAAACCCAAACACCTGCCGGTGATACCAAGCTCAGAACTAAATATTAATCTGCTGGCTCATCGTGTCCAGTCCCACATTATTTCCTATAACTGGAGGGATAGAGGAGAACACGACTTGTGCTCCCAAACCCTTGACCAGTCTCCCCAAGGCTCTGAAGTCCTTCTTCATAGCCCTTAGAGGAGTTCTTCCTATTTCATCACTGCCTACCTGAAACAACAAAAGAGGATAATAATCCGAGGGCCGTACTAGTGAAGGAAGTTTCTTCCTTACATCTTTAAGTTGGGACCCTGGGAGGCAGCAGACCTCCCCGTGTAGCAGGCCTGGTCTGCATATCGGGCCTTCCACTCCCTTCAGCAGTGAGTCACCAATGACAATGACCCGTCTTTTACTCTTTACTGAGGAGGTTTTAATGCAGTGGGTAGTCTGATTAGACTTTGGTGACACCTCCAAGTAGGATGGTGGGCTGAGACTCACTCTTATTGTATGTTTCACCAAATGAATGAATGTGACCCAGTTTTTGAAGGGTTTGCTTGTTGAGGTTGCAATAGGTGGATGAAAGAGCTCTATTGAACAGGGGAAGTAGAGATTATGAAAATTATTTGTGGGAATCAGAAGTTTATTGAGAATCACAGAATCATCTAGGTTGGAAGAGACCTCCAAGATCACCGAGTCCAACCTCTGACCTAACACTAACAAGTCCTCCACTAAACCATATCACTAAGCTCTACATCTAAACGTCTCTTAAAGACCTCCAGGGATGGTGACTCAACCACTTCCCTGGGCAGACCATTCCAATGCCTAACAACCCTTTCAGTAAAGAAGTTCTTCCTAATATCCAGCCTAAACCTCCCCTGGCTCAACTTGAGGCCGTTCCCTCCAGTCCTATCTCTGGTTATCTGTGAGAAGAGGTCGACCCCCAGCTCCCCACAATTTCCTTTCAGTTAGTTGTAGAGAGCAATAAGGTCTCCCCTGAGCCTCCTCTTCCCCAGACTAAACAACCCTAGTTCCTTCAGGCACTCCTCATAAGACTTGTGGTCCAGACCTTTCACCAGCTTCGTAGCCGTTCTCTGGACACGCTCCAGGAACTCAATGTCTTTCTTGTAGTGAGGGGCCCAAAAGTGAACACAATATTTGAGGTGCGGTCTCACCAGAGCTTAGTACAAGGGGAAGATCACCTCCCTGGTCCTGATGGCTACACAATTCCTGATACAAGCCAGGATGCTGTTGGCCTTCTCGGCCACCTGAGCACACTGCCAGCTCATGTTCAGGCAAGCGTCGACCAACAACCCCAGATTTCTTTCCTCTGCACAGCTTTCCAGCAATTCTCCCCCAAGCCCCAAGCACTCACAGAAGTCAGTTATCAGCAGGAACATGGTAGATACTATTAGGCCAGTCACAGAGAGGTGTGAAATATGTTGTAGGAATAATCCAGAAACAGAATAGAATACAATTTGGAAAAAAACTATTGAGGGGTAGGCACCTGGAGAGTATTGACAAATAGACTTTACTGAATTGCTAACAAAAAGAGAGCTAAAGTATTTGTTAGTCCTCGTGGACACATACAGGTTGGCCTGAGACTTTTCTGTGGTGTACCAATAAAGCAAGAGAAGTAGTAAAAGCTTTGTTAAAAGAAATAATTCTGAGATTTGGAATAGCTTTGGGAATGTCATCAGATAGAAGTCCACATTTTATAGCCAAGGCAATTACCGAGATAAGCAGACTACTAGGTATTGGTTGCGATCTGCATACTCCCTACAGGCCCCAGTCTAGTGGCAAAGTAGAAAAAATGAATCATACTCTCAAGACTCAGTTAGGCAAGCTGTGTCAAGAAACCTCAGTGAACTGGACACAGGTTTTACCTTTAGCTTTTTTGAGAATTAGAGTCGAACCTCAAGGTAGACAACATTTCAGTCCGCATGAGCTGAGGTATGGACAACCACACCAAACACCTGGATTGACAGGATAAATGCGAGTGCAAGGAGAAAATGATATGAGAAATTGGCTAATTGCTCTTGGGAGAGTTTTGCAAGAATTGAATAAATATGTAGTTTTGAATAAATCTTTAGGTCTTGATTCCCCAGGGCATCCATTCCAGCCTGGAGATTGGGTATACGTCAAATCCTGGACTTCTGAACCACTACAAGAAAAGTGGAAGGGGTCATTTCAAGTTTTGCTAACCACACACACAGCAGTCAAGTTAGAAGGCAGATGCCAGGGCATTCAGGAAGTGGAGTCACTTCCCCCTGGAATTAACTGGACGAGCCCACACATCTGGCAAAATACAACTTTACTAAAAGATCAGTTTAAATTTTACTCAAAGATTGATGCAAGGATTCCAAAAAAAAGGAATTATACTGGCCTTCCACCTCCAAATGGATTAGTATGGTATTGGCTGTGTGGAAATCGAGGTTGGAAAGTACTGCCTCGGGGGTCACAAGGAGCATGCACTCTGTGTGAGAAACAATCAGTAGCCAATAACACAAGCTAAGGCGAACATCTCATGAAGTAGCATTTTTATTCGCAATTGCAATGGCGGGCGTCCTGAAAGGAGGAGTGTGCAGTAAAAGTATATCATAACCTTATATTCCCTATTACCCGACGCTTGATTCCTTACCTGTTTCCTCATTGGCTGAGTACTACACGTTCACAAACTACTCGACGCTTGTTACTGTACTATATATGTACAATTTGATTTGACCAGCTGTTAATTTCTCCTTTTTCTTTTTTTTTTCCTTTTTCTCTCGTGACTAGAGGGCTGTCCTGGTTCCAGTTAGGACAGAGTTAATTTTCCTCCTGGTAGCTGGTAGGGTGCTATGTTTTGGATTAGGATGAGAAGAGCGCTGATAACATGCTGATGTTTTAATTGTTGCAGAGCAGTGCTTACACCAGGCCAAGGACTTTTCAGCTTCTCGCTCTGTCCTGCCAGCGGGCAGGCTAGGGGTGCAGCAGGAGCTGGGAGGGGACAGACCCAGGACAGCTGACCCAAACTGGCCAAAGGGGTATTCCATACCATCTGACGTCATGCTAAACAATATATAGGGGTGGCTGGCCGGGGTGGGGGGGCCGGCTGCTCGGGGATAGGCTGGCCATCGGTCAACGGGTGGTGAGCAATTGCATTGTGCATCACTTGTTTCATACACATTATTATTATTAATACTATTATCATTATTACTATTATTATTATTACTATTGTTATTATTATTTTCCTGTCTTAATAAACTGTCTTTATCTCAACTCACCGGCTTCACTTTCCCGTTTCTCTCCCCCATCCCAGAGAGGGGGGGAGGAGGGTGAGCGAACGGCTGTGTGGTATTTAGCTGCCAGCCGGGTTAAACCACAACGGTCCTTTTGGCGCCCAACGTGGAGCACGAAGGGTTGAGATATCGACAGATTTGACCTGAGTGTGTTAAACTAAAATTGGTATAAGTATTGGACCTGCTTAATAGTTGCTAGTCACGATGTTGATTGCCTTAATCTCCAGTCTGCTGTGCCTGTTTTCCAAATTGAGTTTTATAGCACGTTACTTTCTGTATGTGCTCCCTGTTGCACTGTTTATCCTTTCCGGGCCCTGGTTTAAGGTTGTTATGGTACTGTGCGGTGTAACAATGGCTTATGAAATGATGAGATTTCTGGTCATGACTCTAACCTGGTATTTGTACTCAGCACTGTCGTCGACTCTATACTTTGGAAACCATATCTCGGAAACTATTAGCAATTACACCTATTGCCTTTTTCCATCAGGGAGCCAATCTGTGGAGGGGACAGGGGAAGATATTTTTTCCTACCTGTTCACTCTCCCTTTCTCCTTCACCACCCTCTTATCCCCCAAGCTAGTTACGGTGGTTCTCCAAGATGTTGAATATCCTTGGGATACTCAGACCAGCATGTTCTTGTTGTTATGTCTCCTGAATGCACTTCAGGTTTTGTTTAAGGTTAAACAACTACTTAGGAATCTCATCCGGAAATCTGTCTTGAGGCGGGATAGTTGCGAGTGGCAGGGAGTGTGGGAGGATATGGGCAGGTTTCTAGAGCAGTGGTCACCTCCAGTGTTTTGGACATTCACCCCTGAACAACTGCAAAATCCTAAAAAGCTGGCAGAATGCTTGAAAAAAAGGTGTCATGACTCTGGCAGTTCCAAAGTGACACAAATCACTGTAGCGTGCTGGGGTCTGGCTTGTGCCTATCGAGCTGCAATTGATGCTACTATCACCCTAGTGACAGACCCTGCAGCCGTCCCAGTTCCAGCTCCTGCAGCCGTTCCAGTTCCAGCTCCTGCAGCCGCTCCAGCTCCTGCAGCCGTTCCAGTTCCAGCTCCTGCAGCTGCTCCAGCTCCAGCTCCTGCAGCCGCTCCAGCTCCTGCAGCCGTCCCAGTTCCAGCTCCTGCAGCCGTCCCAGTTCCAGCTCCTGCAGCCGCTCCAGCTCCTGCAGCCGTTCCAGTTCCAGCTCCTGCAGCTGTCCCAGTTCCAGCTCCTGCAGCCGCTCCAGCCCCTGCAGCAGCTCCAGCTCCTGCAGCCGCTCCCACTCCTGTGGCTGGGTCAGAGAAACGAGCTGTAGCAGTGCAAGTTGCCCCTGTAGACAAGATGAAAAAATGTTATAGAGACTCAGGTCGTTTAGAACACAGACAGTCTTCTGCTAGGTCTGGGCATAGAGAAGACGAGGCTGGGCCATCAGAGGTGCAGGAGGATGAAGATGAGGATGAGGATGTCGAAAAATCAACAGTAACTACCCGAACCCTATACCAGCGTGAGCTACGAGATGTGCGAAAAGATTTTGGTCGCTGTATAGGTGAGCAGCTTGTCACCTGGCTGCTCCGGTGCTGGGACACCGGAGCCAATTGTGTGGAATTAGAGGGCAGGGAAGACAGGCGGCTGGGATCCCTTGCTAGGGACGCATGTATTGACAAAGCAATTGGAGATGGAGCACGATCTCACAGCCTCTGGAGGCGTCTCCTGTCAGCTGTGAAGGAAAGGTATCCCTTCAAGGAAGAACTTGTATGTCTACCAGGCAAGTGGACCACCATGGAGAAGGGGATTCAGTACCTGAGGGAATTAGCCGTACGGGAAGTAATTTATAAGGACCTAGACGACGCACAAACATCCACAGATCCAGATGAAGTCCAGTGTACACGACCCATGTGGCGGAAGTTTGTACGGAGTGCACCATCATCATATGCCAGCTCATTGGCAATAATGGCCTGGAAAGAGGATGACGGACCCACAGTGGATGAAGTGGCTAAACAACTCCGGCAGTACGAAGAAAGTCTCTCCTCTTCCCTACAGGCCTGCGTCTCGGCTGTGGAGAAACTCTCTGAAGAGTTCCACCAACTTAAAGAGAATTTATCTTCCCCTCCACCTGAAGGAACAAGTGTCCACCAGCTAAAAGAGAATACTTTGGAGAAACTTTCTGAAGAGGTCCACCAACTTAAAGAGAGTTTATTTTCCTCCCCACCTGTACAAACCAGTGTCTCAGCTATTAGGGGTAAACATGTGCTGCAATCAAGCAAGCCAAACGGTCAAAGCCTCTTTGGTATTGTTGTGGTTTAACCCGGCTGGCAGCTAAACACCACACAGCCGTTCGGTCACCCTCCTCCCTCCCTCTCTGGGATGGGAGAGAGAAACAGGAAAGTGAAGCCTGTGAGTTGAGATAAAGAAAGTTTATTAAGACAGGAAAATAATAATAACAATAGTAATAATAATAATAGTAATAATGATAATAGTATTAATAATAATAATTATTATTATTACTCCCCACCTGTACAAACCAGTGTCTCAGCTATTAGGGGTAAACGTTCATCTGTGCAAGGAAGACAATATGGTGGGCACACACCCCGTGCCACCCTGTGGTTTTACCTACGTGACCATGGAGAGGACATGAGAAAATGGGATGGAAAATCTACTGCGACCCTAGAGGCACGGGTATGTGAGTTGCAAAAGAAAACAATTGGGAAAAAGGGGTTCTCTGAAAAGTTTGCTGCTCCAACTTCCAGCAGGCAGTCCTTTAAACACAGAAACGAAGATTCTGACCAGGACTAGAGGGGCCCTGCCTCCAGCCAGGGGGAGGAAAGGGACAATCGAGTTTATTGGACTGTGTGGATTCGATGGCCTGGCATGTCAGACGCACAGAAGTATAAGGCTTTAGTAGACACCGGTGCACAATGTACTCTAATGCCATCAAGCTATACAGGGCCAGAGCCCATCTGTATTTATGGTGTGACGGGGGGATCCCAGCAGTTAACTGTATTGGAGGCTGAAGTGAGTCTAACCGGTAATGAGTGGCAAAAGCACCGTATTGTGACTGGCCCGGATGCTCCGTGCATCCTTGGCATAGACTACCTCAGGAGAGGATTTTTCAAGGACCCAAAAGGGTTCCGCTGGGCTTTTGGCATAGCTGCCTTAGAGACAGAGGACATTAAGCAGTTGTCTACCTTGCCCGGTCTCTCAGAGGACCCTTCTGTTGTGGGGTTGCTGAGGGTTGAAGAACAGCAAGTGCCGATCGCTACCACAACTGTGCACCGGCGGCAATATCGCACCAACCGAGACTCCCTGATTCCCATCCATAAGCTAATTCGTCAACTGGAGAGCCAAGGAGTGATCAGCAAGACTCATTCACCTTTTAATAGCCCCATATGGCCAGTGCGAAAGTCTAATGGTGAGTGGAGACTAACAGTGGACTATCGTGGCCTGAACGAAGTCACGCCACCACTGAGTGCTGCAGTGCCGGACATGCTAGAACTCCAGTATGAACTGGAATCAAAGGCAGCCAAGTGGTATGCCACAATTGATATCGCTAATGCATTTTTCTCCATCCCTCTAGCAGCACAGTGCAGGCCACAGTTTGCTTTCACTTGGAGGGGAGTCCAATATACTTGGAATCGGCTGCCCCAGGGGTGGAAACACAGCCCTACCATTTGCCATGGACTGATCCAGTCTGCGCTGGAGCAGGGGGAAGCTCCTGAACACCTGCAGTACATCGATGACATCATTGTGTGGGGTGACACTGCAGAAGAAGTTTTCGAGAAAGGGAAGAAAATAGTCCAAATCCTTCTGAAGGCCGGTTTTGCCATAAAACAGAATAAAGTTAAAGGACCTGCACGAGAGATCCAGTTTTTAGGAATAAAATGGCAAGATGGACGTCATCAAATCCCAGTGGATGTGATCAACAAAATAACAGCTATGTCTCCACCAACTAGCAAAAAAGAAACACAAACTTTCCTAGGTGTCGTGGGGTTTTGGAGAATGCATATTCCAAATTACAGTCTGATTGTAAACCCGCTCTACCAAGTAACCCGTAAGAAGAATGCTTTTGAATGGGGCCCTGAGCAACGACAAGCCTTTGAACAAATTAAGCAGGAAATAGTTCATGCAGTAGCCCTCGGGCCAGTCCGAACAGGACCAGATGTAAAGAATGTGCTCTACACCGCAGCCGGAGAGAATGGTCCCACCTGGAGCCTCTGGCAGAAAGAACCTGGGGAAACTCGAGGTCGACCCCTGGGGTTTTGGAGTCGGGGATACAGAGGATCTGAGGCCCGCTATACTCCAACTGAAAAGGAGATATTGGCAGCATATGAAGGAGTTCGATCTGCTTCGGAAGTGGTCGGTACTGAAGCGCAGCTCCTCCTGGCACCCCGACTGCCGGTACTAGGCTGGATGTTCAAAGGAAGGGTCCCCTCTACACATCATGCAACTGATGCTACATGGAGCAAGTGGGTTGCACTGATTACTCAGCGGGCTCGAATAGGAAACCCCAGTCGCCCAGGAATCTTGGAGGTGATTTTGGACTGGCCAGAAGGCAAATACTTTGGGATATCATCAGAGGAGGAGGTGGTCCGTGCTGAAGAAGCCCCACTGTACAACAAGCTACCGGAAAATGAGAAGAAATATGCCTTGTTCACTGACGGGTCCTGTCGTATTGTGGGAAAGCATCGGAGATGGAAAGCTGCTGTATGGAGTCCTACACGACGAGTTGCAGAAGCTGCTGAGGGAGAAGGTGAATCGAGCCAGTTTGCAGAAGTGAAAGCCATCCAGCTGGCTTTAGATATTGCTGAACGAGAAAAGTGGCCAGTTCTCTATCTCTATACTGATTCATGGATGGTAGCAAATGCCCTGTGGGGGCGGTTACAGCAATGGAAGCAGAACAACTGGCAGCGCAGGGGCAAGCCCATCTGGGCTGCGGCATTGTGGCAAGATATTGCTGCCCGGGTAGAGAACCTGGTTGTAAAGGTACGCCGTGTAGATGCTCATGTGCCCAAGAATCGGGCTACTGAAGAACATCAAAACAACCAGCAGGTGGATCAGGCTGCTAAGATTGAAGTGGCTCAGGTGGACCTGGACTGGCAACATAAAGGTGAATTATTTATAGCCCGATGGGCCCATGACACCTCAGGCCATCAAGGTAGAGATGCAACATACAGGTGGGCTCGTGATCGAGGGGTGGACCTGACCATGGACACTATAGCACAGGTTATTCATGATTGTGAAACGTGTGCTGCAATCAAGCAAGCCAAACGGTCAAAGCCTCTTTGGTATGGAGGACGATGGCTGAAATATAAATATGGAGAGGCCTGGCAGATTGATTACATCACACTCCCTCAAACCCGCAACGGCAAGCGCCACGTACTTACAATGGTGGAAGCAACCACCGGATGGCTGGAAACATATCCTGTGCCCCATGCCACCGCCCGGAACACTATCCTGGGCCTTGAAAAGCAAGTCCTATGGCGACATGGCACCCCAGAGAGAATTGAGTCAGACAACGGGACTCATTTCCGAAACAACCTTATAGACACTTGGGCCAAAGAACATGGTATTGAGTGGATGTATCACATCCCCTGTCATGCACCAGCCTCTGGAAAAGTTGAACGATACAATGGACTGTTGAAGACTACACTGAAAGCAATGGGTGCTGGGACATTCAAAAATTGGGATACACATTTGGCAAAGGCCACCTGGTTAGTCAATACCAGGGGATCTGCCAACCGAGCTGGACCTGCCCAATCAAACCTGTTACGCACTGTAGAAGGGGATAAAGTTCCTGTAGTGCACGTAAGAAACATGCTGGGTAAAACAGTCTGGGCTACTCCTGCCTCAGGAAAAGGCAAACCCATTCGTGGAATTGCTTTTGCTCAGGGACCTGGATGCAATTAGTGGGCAATGAAAAAGAATGGGGAGGTCCGGTGTGTACCTCAAGGGGATTTAATACTGGGTGAGAATAGCCCATGAGGTGAATTGTAGTATGTTAATTATTATATAATACTGTATGTCATCACTACCATGATTGCTATATATCATAGATGAAAATGGTGATTAATTACAAGGTATTGAAAAGAGTGTAACCTGAGCATGACATAAATGGTATGGAATAAGGGGTGGATATCTGTCCTGGTTCCAGTTAGGACAGAGTTAATTTTTCCTCATAGTAGCTGGTAGGGTGCTATGTTTTGGATTAGGATGAGAAGAGCGCTGATAACATGCTGATGTTTTAATTGTTGCAGAGCAGTGCTTACACCAGGCCAAGGACTTTTCAGCTTCTCGCTCTGTCCTGCCAGCGGGCAGGCTAGGGGTGCAGCAGGAGCTGGGAGGGGACAGACCCAGGACAGCTGATCCAAACTGGCCAAAGGGATATTCCATACCATCTGACGTCATGCTAAACAATATATAGGGGTGGCTGGCCGGGGTGGGGGGGCCGGCTGCTCGGGGATAGGCTGGCCATCGGTCAACGGGTGGTGAGCAATTGCATTGTGCATCACTTGTTTCATACACATTATTATTATTAATACTATTATCATTATTACTATTATTATTATTACTATTGTTATTATTATTTTCCTGTCTTAATAAACTGTCTTTATCTCAACTCACAGGCTTCACTTTCCTGTTTCTCTCTCCCATCCCAGAGAGGGAGGGAGGAGGGTGACCGAACGGCTGTGTGGTGTTTAGCTGCCAGCCGGGTTAAACCACAACAATACCAAAGAGGCTTTGACCGTTTGGCTTGCTTGATTGCAGCACATGTTTACCCCTAATAGCTGAGACACTGGTTTGTACAGGTGGGGAGGAAAATAAACTCTCTTTAAGTTGGTGGACCTCTTCAGAAAGTTTCTCCAAAGTATTCTCTTTTAGCTGGTGGACACTTGTTCCTTCAGGTGGAGGGGAAGATAAATTCTCTTTAAGTTGGTGGAACTCTTCAGAGAGTTTCTCCACAGCCGAGACGCAGGCCTGTAGGGAAGAGGAGAGACTTTCTTCGTACTGCCGGAGTTGTTTAGCCACTTCATCCACTGTGGGTCCGTCATCCTCTTTCCAGGCCATTATTGCCAATGAGCTGGCATATGATGATGGTGCACTCCGTACAAACTTCCGCCACATGGGTCGTGTACACTGGACTTCATCTGGATCTGTGGATGTTTGTGCGTCGTCTAGGTCCTTATAAATTACTTCCCGTACGGCTAATTCCCTCAGGTACTGAATCCCCTTCTCCATGGTGGTCCACTTGCCTGGTAGACATACAAGTTCTTCCTTGAAGGGATACCTTTCCTTCACAGCTGACAGGAGACGCCTCCAGAGGCTGTGAGATCGTGCTCCATCTCCAATTGCTTTGTCAATACATGCGTCCCTAGCAAGGGATCCCAGCCGCCTGTCTTCCCTGCCCTCTAATTCCACACAATTGGCTCCGGTGTCCCAGCACCGGAGCAGCCAGGTGACAAGCTGCTCACCTATACAGCGACCAAAATCTTTTCGCACATCTCGTAGCTCACGCTGGTATAGGGTTCGGGTAGTTACTGTTGATTTTTCGACATCCTCATCCTCATCTTCATCCTCCTGCACCTCTGATGGCCCAGCCTCGTCTTCTCTATGCCCAGACCTAGCAGAAGACTGTCTGTGTTCTAAACGACCTGAGTCTCTATAACATTTTTTCATCTTGTCTACAGGGGCAACTTGCACTGCTACAGCTCGTTTCTCTGACCCAGCCACAGGAGTGGGAGCGGCTGCAGGAGCTGGAGCTGCTGCAGGGGCTGGAGCGGCTGCAGGAGCTGGAACTGGGACAGCTGCAGGAGCTGGAACTGGAACGGCTGCAGGAGCTGGAGCGGCTGCAGGAGCTGGAACTGGGACGGCTGCAGGAGCTGGAACTGGGACGGCTGCAGGAGCTGGAGCGGCTGCAGGAGCTGGAGCTGGAGCAGCTGCAGGAGCTGGAACTGGAACGGCTGCAGGAGCTGGAGCGGCTGCAGGAGCTGGAACTGGAACGGCTGCAGGAGCTGGAACTGGGACGGCTGCAGGGTCTGTCACTAGGGTGATAGTAGCATCAATTGCAGCTCGATAGGCACAAGCCAGACCCCAGCACGCTACAGTGATTTGTGTCACTTTGGAACTGCCAGAGTCATGACACCTTTTTTTCAAGCATTCTGCCAGCTTTTTAGGATTTTGCAGTTGTTCAGGGGTGAATGTCCAAAACACTGGAGGTGACCACTGCTCTAGAAACCTGCCCATATCCTCCCACACTCCCTGCCACTCGCAACTATCCCGCCTCAAGACAGATTTCCGGATGAGATTCCTAAGTAGTTGTTTAACCTTAAACAAAACCTGAAGTGCATTCAGGAGACATAACAACAAGAACATGCTGGTCTGAGTATCCCAAGGATATTCAACATCTTGGAGAACCACCGTAACTAGCTTGGGGGATAAGAGGGTGGTGAAGGAGAAAGGGAGAGTGAACAGGTAGGAAAAAATATCTTCCCCTGTCCCCTCCACAGATTGGCTCCCTGATGGAAAAAGGCAATAGGTGTAATTGCTAATAGTTTCCGAGATATGGTTTCCAAAGTATAGAGTCGACGACAGTGCTGAGTACAAATACCAGGTTAGAGTCATGACCAGAAATCTCATCATTTCATAAGCCATTGTTACACCGCACAGTACCATAACAACCTTAAACCAGGGCCCGGAAAGGATAAACAGTGCAACAGGGAGCACATACAGAAAGTAACGTGCTATAAAACTCAATTTGGAAAACAGGCACAGCAGACTGGAGATTAAGGCAATCAACATCGTGACTAGCAACTATTAAGCAGGTCCAATACTTATACCAATTTTAGTTTAACACACTCAGGTCAAATCTGTCGATATCTCAACCCTTCGTGCTCCACGTTGGGCGCCAAAAGGACCGTTGTGGTTTAACCCGGCTGGCAGCTAAATACCACACAGCCGTTCGCTCACCCTCCTCCCCCCCTCTCTGGGATGGGGGAGAGAAACGGGAAAGTGAAGCCGGTGAGTTGAGATAAAGACAGTTTATTAAGACAGGAAAATAATAATAACAATAGTAATAATAATAATAGTAATAATGATAATAGTATTAATAATAATAATGTGTATGAAACAAGTGATGCACAATGCAATTGCTCACCACCCGTTGACCGATGGCCAGCCTATCCCCGAGCAGCCGGCCCCCCCACCCCGGCCAGCCACCCCTATATATTGTTTAGCATGACGTCAGATGGTATGGAATACCCCTTTGGCCAGTTTGGGTCAGCTGTCCTGGGTCTGTCCCCTCCCAGCTCCTGCTGCACCCCTAGCCTGCCCGCTGGCAGGACAGAGCGAGAAGCTGAAAAGTCCTTGGCCTGGTGTAAGCACTGCTCTGCAACAATTAAAACATCAGCATGTTATCAGCGCTCTTCTCATCCTAATCCAAAACATAGCACCCTACCAGCTACCAGGAGGAAAATTAACTCTGTCCTAACTGGAACCAGGACAGCCCTCTAGTCACGAGAGAAAAAGGAAAAAAAAAAGAAAAAGGAGAAATTAACAGCTGGTCAAATCAAATTGTACATATATAGTACAGTAACAAGCGTCGAGTAGTTTGTGAACGTGTAGTACTCAGCCAATGAGGAAACAGGTAAGGAATCAAGCGTCGGGTAATAGGGAATATAAGGTTATGATATACTTTTACTGCACACTCCTCCTTTCAGGACGCCCGCCATTGCAATTGCGAATAAAAATGCTACTTCATGAGATGTTCGCCTTAGCTTGTGTTATTGGCTACTGATTGTTTCTCACACAGAGTGCATGCTCCTTGTGACCCCCGAGGCAGTACTTTCCAACCTCGATTTCCACACAGCCAATACCATACTAATCCATTTGGAGGTGGAAGGCCAGTATAATTCCTTTTTTTTGGAATCCTTGCATCAATCTTTGAGTAAAATTTAAACTGATCTTTTAGTAAAGTTGTATTTTGCCAGATGTGTGGGCTCGTCCAGTTAATTCCAGGGGGAAGTGACTCCACTTCCTGAATGCCCTGGCATCTGCCTTCTAACTTGACTGCTGTGTGTGTGGTTAGCAAAACTTGAAATGACCCCTTCCACTTTTCTTGTAGTGGTTCAGAAGTCCAGGATTTGACGTATACCCAATCTCCAGGCTGGAATGGATGCCCTGGGGAATCAAGACCTAAAGATTTATTCAAAACTACATATTTATTCAATTCTTGCAAAACTCTCCCAAGAGCAATTAGCCAATTTCTCATATCATTTTCTCCTTGCACTCGCATTTATCCTGTCAATCCAGGTGTTTGGTGTGGTTGTCCATACCTCAGCTCATGCGGACTGAAATGTTGTCTACCTTGAGGTTCGACTCTAATTCTCAAAAAAGCTAAAGGTAAAACCTGTGTCCAGTTCACTGAGGTTTCTTGACACAGCTTGCCTAACTGAGTCTTGAGAGTATGATTCATTTTTTCTACTTTGCCACTAGACTGGGGCCTGTAGGGAGTATGCAGATCGCAACCAATACCTAGTAGTCTGCTTATCTCGGTAATTGCCTTGGCTATAAAATGTGGACTTCTATCTGATGACATTCCCAAAGCTATTCCAAATCTCAGAATTATTTCTTTTAACAAAGCTTTTACTACTTCTCTTGCTTTATTGGTACACCACAGAAAAGTCTCAGGCCAACCTGTATGTGTCCACGAGGACTAACAAATACTTTAGCTCTCTTTTTGTTAGCAATTCAGTAAAGTCTATTTGTCAATACTCTCCAGGTGCCTACCCCTCAATAGTTTTTTTCCAAATTGTATTCTATTCTGTTTCTGGATTATTCCTACAACATATTTCACACCTCTCTGTGACTGGCCTAATAGTATCTACCATGTTCCTGCTGATAACTGACTTCTGTGAGTGCTTGGGGCTTGGGGGAGAATTGCTGGAAAGCTGTGCAGAGGAAAGAAATCTGGGGTTGTTGGTCGACGCTTGCCTGAACATGAGCTGGCAGTGTGCTCAGGTGGCCGAGAAGGCCAACAGCATCCTGGCTTGTATCAGGAATTGTGTAGCCATCAGGACCAGGGAGGTGATCTTCCCCTTGTACTAAGCTCTGGTGAGACCGCACCTCAAATATTGTGTTCACTTTTGGGCCCCTCACTACAAGAAAGACATTGAGTTCCTGGAGCGTGTCCAGAGAACGGCTACGAAGCTGGTGAAAGGTCTGGACCACAAGTCTTATGAGGAGTGCCTGAAGGAACTAGGGTTGTTTAGTCTGGGGAAGAGGAGGCTCAGGGGAGACCTTATTGCTCTCTACAACTAACTGAAAGGAAATTGTGGGGAGCTGGGGGTCGACCTCTTCTCACAGATAACCAGAGATAGGACTGGAGGGAACGGCCTCAAGTTGAGCCAGGGGAGGTTTAGGCTGGATATTAGGAAGAACTTCTTTACTGAAAGGGTTGTTAGGCATTGGAATGGTCTGCCCAGGGAAGTGGTTGAGTCACCATCCCTGGAGGTCTTTAAGAGACGTTTAGATGTAGAGCTTAGTGATATGGTTTAGTGGAGGACTTGTTAGTGTTAGGTCAGAGGTTGGACTCGGTGATCTTGGAGGTCTCTTCCAACCTAGATGATTCTGTGATTCTCAATAAACTTCTGATTCCCACAAATAATTTTCATAATCTCTACTTCCCCTGTTCAATAGAGCTCTTTCATCCACCTATTGCAACCTCAACAAGCAAACCCTTCAAAAACTGGGTCACATTCATTCATTTGGTGAAACATACAATAAGAGTGAGTCTCAGCCCACCATCCTACTTGGAGGTGTCACCAAAGTCTAATCAGACTACCCACTGCATTAAAACCTCCTCAGTAAAGAGTAAAAGACGGGTCATTGTCATTGGTGACTCACTGCTGAAGGGAGTGGAAGGCCCGATATGCAGACCAGGCCTGCTACACGGGGAGGTCTGCTGCCTCCCAGGGTCCCAACTTAAAGATGTAAGGAAGAAACTTCCTTCACTAGTACGGCCCTCGGATTATTATCCTCTTTTGTTGTTTCAGGTAGGCAGTGATGAAATAGGAAGAACTCCTCTAAGGGCTATGAAGAAGGACTTCAGAGCCTTGGGGAGACTGGTCAAGGGTTTGGGAGCACAAGTCGTGTTCTCCTCTATCCCTCCAGTTATAGGAAATAATGTGGGACTGGACACGATGAGCCAGCAGATTAATATTTAGTTCTGAGCTTGGTATCACCGGCAGGTGTTTGGGTTTTTTGACCTTGGCTCAATTTACATGAGACCAGGCCTGCTGACAACAGACAGGAATAGCTTATTCCACCGGCAGAAAAGGGTTTTAGGATGGGAGTTGGCAGGGTTCGTTGACAGAGCTTTAAACTAGGTATGAAGGGGGGTGGTGGTGGAACCGGGGTCACTAGAAAGGAGCCTGAATGTAACATGCCAGTTCTTGTGGGTGAGGAATGTGCTAGCAAGACCTCGCAGTCTTGTGTCTTGTGAAGGATGAGGATGACATAACATTTTGCAGGAAGGACACAAGGGTTGGTGAGAGGTTGGTAACTATGGAAACACCTGAGTATGGTCAAGAGGGTATTAGGGCTTCTCCCTCCCAAAAGGTGGCCCAGCTGCGGTGCATTTACACTAATGCACACAGTATGGGTAACAAACAGGAGGAGCTGGAGGCCACCATGCTAGTAGGGAACTATGATGTAGTTGCCATCACAGAAACCTGGTGGGACGATTCCCATGACTGGAGTGTGGCTGTTGATGGTTACAAGCTGTTCAGAAGGGATAGGCAAGGAAGGAGGGGAGGAGGAATTGCCCTCTATGTTAGGAAGTGGATAGATAGTGAAGAGCTGTGCCTGAGAAACAGCCATGACCAGGTTGAGAGCTTGTGGGTGAAAATCAAGGATCAGTCCAGTAAAGGACATCTAGTGGTTGGGGTCTGCTACAGGCCACCTGATTGGGGGAATCTGTTGATGAGGCCTTCTTGCTTCAGCTGCAAGAACCGTCGCGCTTACAAGCTCTTGTCCTGATGGGGGATTTCAACCACCCGGATATCTGCTGGGGTAGCGGCATGGCGGGTTGCAGACAATCCAGGAGATTCCTGGAGTCTGTTGAGGATAACTTCCTCGTCCAGGTAATAGATGGACCGACCCAAGGTGAAGCCTTACTAGACCTGGTGCTCACCAATGTGGAAGAGAGCATTAGAGAGGTTAAGACTGGAAGCTGCCTGGGCTGTAGCGACCATGCCCTGGTGGAGTTTGTGATCTTGAGGAATATGGGTCTGGCAAAAAGCAGAGTCAGGACCCTGAACTTCAGGAGAGCAAACTTCCGGTTGCTCAAGGAATTATTTGCTGGGATCCCCTGGGAATCCGGTCATTCACACCAGCACACCATCCACTCATTCACACCAGTGGACATACACAACTCTTATTCTGACAGTAACACAGAAAAAGCAACACAAAAATTACATCTGCAAATCCACCCAATAACCCGATGGTGATCAATCCCATTAGAATGTACCTAATCCAGAGGACTTGAACCCCAAGGGACTCGAACCCCTCCTCCTTTTGGCGAGACTTGAACTCACCAAATGCTGGTGGCCTTGACCATGCCCTGCATAGGACATCTCCTTATGTCTTTATGGGACTTTAAACCAACCTTAACAACCCAAAATTCAGTTAGCCAAGCTGGGGACTCTAACCGCTTTTTCAAACCAAATGCGGACTTGAACCCCTGCCTAGGCCCTAAACCCAACCCTGCATAGCTTTTGCTGCTGTGTCTTATGGGCAGGTAACCAAATTTTCCAAAAGAATGCCTTTATACTTATAAAACAGTAGTCTTTGCTCAGGGGCTCTTTCTTCGGTCTGGGGATTGAGGTCCTCTCTGAGAATCTCTCGGCACCAGCTGAGATTCCACAATCCCAGGAACCGTCAAGGCTCAAGAGCTAAATCCCACCTGGGTCGCCAAATTGATACCGTAAAAATTGGTCAAAGAAACTCTCTGAGACTCAATTTGGAGTCTTAGATAGCAGGCATTCCTTAATTGCTGTGCTGGACGCACATGGGATCGCTCCATCTAGTGTGCATGCCGAATTGTTCAAGCTACAGGGGTTATATCCAATCAAAACATACATATTCATTAGATTTCTGAGAAAAAATTAATTAACATATCCACACTATTTCCTGGAACTCATTAAAGTAAGTATGCACATTTGTTTCTACTGGTGGTCTTTCAGGTTCTTCTGATGTTCATCCATAGCCTGATAGTCAATTTAGGCATGCATACTAAGCTGAGTCATTTACACATCCGAGGACATGTGCATACCATGAGTTCCTCACCTAATCTTTTCAGACACATCCTCCAGGCCTGGGTCATCATTTACACGTACAAAGTTTCTAAACTTCCTTCTATCTAACTAAACATAGTAAAGGTTTGACCGATCTGTTCATAAAACATTTCAGATTTCACAGAATTCTTTCACAGCTTTAGTCATTGTGAATACTTTCAGAGAATGGCTGAGGTTGGAAGGGACCTCTGAATATCATCTAGTCCAACCCCCCTGCCGAGCAAGATCACCTAGAGCACATTGCGCAGGATGGAATCCAGGAGGGTTTTGAATATCTCCAAAGAAGGAGACTCCACAGCCTCTCTGGGCAACCTGTTCCAGTGCTCTTTCACAGTAAAGAAGTGCCCTCTCATATTCAGCCAGAACTTCCTGTGATTCAGTTTGTGCCCGTTGCCTCTTGTCCTGTCACTGGGCACAACTGAAAAGAGACTGCCTCCACCCTCTTGACACCATCTCCTCAGATATTTATACACATTGATGAGGTCTCCCCTCAGTCTTCTCTTTTCCAGGCTAAACAGGCCCAGTTCTCTCAGCCTGTCCTTGCACGACAGGTGGTCCAGTCCTCTAATCATCTTAGAAGCCCTCTTCTGGACTCGCTCCAGTAGTTCCATGTCCCTCCTGTACTGGGGAGCCCAGAACTGGACACAGTACTCCAGGTGTGGCCTCACCAGGGCTGAATAGAGGGACAGGATCACCTCCCTGGACCTGCTGGCAACACTCTTCCGAATGCACCCCAGGATATTCTTGGCCACAAGGGCGCATTGCTGACTCATGGTCAGCCTGCTGTCCACCAGGACTCCCAGGTCCCTCTCTGCAGAGCTGCTCTCCAGCAGGTCAGCCCCCAGCCTGTACTGGTGCTTGGGGTTATTCCTCCCTAGGTGCAGGACCCTGCACTTGCCCTTGTTGAACTTCATGAGGTTCCTCTCTGCCCCAACCCTCCAGCCTGTACACATCCCTCTGAATGGCAGCACAGCCCTCTGGGGTATCAGCCACTTCCTCCTAGTTTTGTGTTATCAGCAAACTTGCTGAGGGTGCGCTCCGTTCCCTCATCCAGGTCATTGATGAATAAGTTGAACAAAACTGGACCCAGTACTAACTGCACCCCTGGGGGACACCGCTAGCTACAGGCCTCCAACTAGACTCCGCACCACTAAGCACAACCCTCTGAGCTCTGCCTTCTAGACAGTTCTCAGTCCACCTCACTGTCCACTCATCTATCCCACACTTCCTGAGCTTGTCTATGAGGATGTTATGGGTGACAGTATTGAAAGCCTTGCTGAAGTAGACAACATCCGCTGCTCTCCCCTCATCTACCCAGCCAGTCATCCCATCATGGTTAATGGTTTCCTGTTGGTGAATCCGTGCTGACTACTCCTGATCACCTCCTTATCCTCCACTTTCTTGGAGATGACCTTCAGGATGAGCTGTTCAATCACCTTTTCAGGGATGGAGGTGAGGCTGACTGGCCTATATATTTCATCATGATACTGATATACATATATTTGGAATGATATTTGTAGCAAAATCAATGAAGTGTACATGGGATATATGGGGTCAAGAATTTTTTAAAGTAATGTTTGTTTGGTTAGAAAAGGAGAATCATCCACCACCTTTTAAATTAATTTTGTTGGAAACATATACAGGGATTAGATGATTGAAACACGCTCTTTTTGCGACAGGAGATGTGAAGATCCTTTTGATCCCAATTTTTGTCCATGCAAAGCTACTTAAGGTCATGTATTGAGGTCTCTTAATTCCAGCCTGCATCACAGATGATGTAGTGATGTCATCACAACATTATGGATAGATGCAATCTGTCATGTCCTTTGTTTTTGCTGATTCTGCAACTACTTGTCTTGTTTTTCTCAGTCATCCTCCTTATTTTGGGACAGTGGGACCTTCCACTGTCTCCTTATCTGCTTGACATACTCCCCACTGCTATGCCTGCACTATCACTTTCGAATATGCAAGGTCAGTGGAATTTTCCACTGCAAAAACACAACTTTAATTCTCACAGTTCCCCCCCCTCCTTCTTTTCTTACTCCTATTTTTGGCTTTGCACCTTTTCACATCACTCAGCATTTCCAACATTAGGGTGCAATATGTCTCTAAATCCCCAGGAAGTGTCATCTTGGGCCACCTCATGTAAGATTTTGGTTTCCTCCCAAATATTTTTGAGATCAGTCTCAATTTTCCCCGTTTGGTCTACATACATACAGTAACTTGCATTAATTATAGAGCACAACCCTCCTTGCAAGACCAGTAATAAATCCAGTACCATTAGATTCTGGAATACTATCTTTTACAGACTTGCTACCTCCTCTTGCAGTGCCCAGATCACATCTAGAGTGTTATTTTCTAATTCGTCAACTATGGCTGAGATATTCACAATAGCTTTTTCTAATTCACTCACCCCTAACCAAGGGATAAACCACCTTGCCAAACTGTGAAATGCCGTTCCTCTCTCCACTAGAGGATTAATTTAAGTCCTCTTAATTCTGCGTAGGTGGGTCCCAAGGAGGCCTATGCTTTACATATCCTCAGTAATGGTTATGTTCGGAATTACTGCCCCCAGGGTGCAAGCACCCTTCCATCCTGGGGGCAACACTTCCCTGTCTCTATTACCACATAGCCAATACCACCCTTCGCCATTTGGGACTGGCCATCCAGTTACAGGATGATTCCCATGTTGTGTCTGGTGTGCATTATATATATATTAGCACTCCCATAATTACCATATTTGGTACAGTGTAGATAATTCCCTGCCTCAGAGGTAATATTTCCACACCCAGGGTCAATATTATTGCCTTCTGAATTTGCATTTGAATTTGAATATGAAGAATGATATACATACTAATATAAAAAACAGAATGCCCTGGGAAACACTCTAATTCTATGTAATTCAACTCTTTTCCCCAATTACACATGGTATTCATTATTTTTTTTCCAAAGGAGAAGTTAAAGGTTAGTTTATAACTATGATTCACACCTCCTTCTAATTTTTAATTTTAAAGGTTCTTTTATAGTCTCTCAGGCCTCAGGGTCAACTGATGCTTTCACCCAGTTGTAATGAGTCCACCCTTTCTCAGCTGTTCTTACTGTCGCCTCAGTAGTCAGGAATACTTGGAACGGTCCGTCCCACTCAGGTTTTAGCTTCAATTCCTTCCATGTTCGTATCAGAACCCAATCTCCTGCTCGGAATGGATGCATCGGGACTTCCAAGGGTGGGGTCTGAGCTAACAATCCACGGGTCCTGAGAGATGACAAAGAGGACGACAGCCCACGTATATAGTTCTTAAGAAAAGCATCTTTTGTCTCAAATTGAGGTAATTCATTCCCTTTGCCCAGGTACAGCAATAATATTTCATATGGTGAAACTCTCACATCTTCTCTTGGCGCCAGTTGAATTCAGAGAAGTGCCAAAGGTAAGCACTTTGTTCAGGGGAGCCGAGTTTCCAGAACTTAGTCAGTTGCTTCTTTACTGTCTGATCCCCTCCACCCTTCCAGAAGAGGAAGGATGCCAAGGAGTGTGAAATTCCCATTTAATTCCTAGAGTCCACATTAGCCCTTGCAATATTTGTGACATGAAGTGATTTCCTTGATCAGAGTCAATATTTTCAACGATTCAGTTCCTGGGAATTATCTGTTCTAGAATTACCTTAGCTACCAAGCTCGCAGTAGCAGATACTGAAGGGAAAGCTTCCACTCACCCTGACAAGTGATCGACCAAGACTAATAAGTATTTAAATCTACCTACTCTAGGGAGTTCTGTAAAATCTACCTGTATGCTTTGGAAGGCTCCTGGTTCTCAACCCCACTCTGGGCTGATTGTGGATGATTATCCTACTTATCTTTTGACATGCTACACAACTCCTGCATACTTTTTTAGCCAGAGTATATATATTCCTACATATACACATTTCCATAGCACAGTGTCGCACATTGCTTGAACTCCCCAATGACCCTCTTGATGTAAAACAGTTAATATTTGCCTCATTAGGGCTTTATTCATCGTTTCTCTTCCATCAGGGAGTATCCATTTTCCTTCAGACGCCGTGGCTCCTAATTCTTTAAAAACCTCTTTCTCTTTTTCACTAAATATCTGCTTTTCTGGTGGGGAGGGTACTTGTAGTGGGTTTACGTGGCAAGGTTTTGGTAGCGGGGGGGACCATAGGGGTGGCTTCTGCGAGAAGAATCTAGAAGCTGCCCCATGTTTGATAAGGGTCCCGCTGCTGGCCAGAGCCGGGCTAATCAGCAATATTGCTTGTGCCTCTGTGAGAGCATTTTTAAGAAAGGGAAAAAAAATGCTGGAGAACACCAGCTGGGAGAGAGAGAGGAGTGAGCAACAGCCTTGGAGGCGCCAAGGTCAGTGAAAAAGGAGGGGGTGGAGGTGCTCCAGGTGCCAGAGCAAAAGCTCCCCTGCAGCCTGCTGTGAGGAAGGTTGGAACGTAGTACTCCAAGTGAGGCCGCACAAGGGCTGAGTAGAGGGGCACAATCACCTCCCTCAACCTGCTGGCCCCTCCTCTTTTGATGCAGCTGAGGATGCAGTTGGCCTTCTGGGCTGCAAGCACGCACTGCTGGCTCATGTCAAGCTTTTAGTCCACCAGAACCCTCAAGTCCTTCTTGCAGGGCTGCTCTCAATGAGTTCTTCTCCCAGTCTGTACTCATGTCCAGGATTGCCCCGACCCAGGTGCAGCACCTTGCACTTGGACTTTTTGAACCTCATTATGTTCCCGTTGGCCCACTTCTCAAGACTGTCCAGGTCCCTTTGGATGGTATCCTTTCCTTCTCTTGTATCAACTGCACCACTCAGATTGGTGCCATCTGAAAATTTGATGAGGGTACACTATACCCTATTGTCTATGTCACTGGTATTAAATCATACCATTCCCAAGATAGACCCCTGAGGTACACCACTCATCACCAGCCTCCACCTGGACATAGAGCCCTTGACCACCAGTCTCTAGGTGCGACCTTCAGGCTAACTCCTTATCCACTGAATGGTCCACCCATCAAATCCATCTCTCTCCAATTTGGAGACAAGGATGTCAGGTGTCAAAGGCCTTACAGAATTCCAGGTAGATAACTTCAGTCGGTCTTCCCTTGTCAGCTGGTGCAGTCACTCCATTATAGAAGGTCACCAGATTGGTCAGGCATGGTTTGCCCTTGGTGAAGCCATGCTGGCTGTCTCGGATCACTTCCTTGTCTTGCATGTGCCTTGATGTTGCTTCCAGGAGGATCTGTTCCATGATCTTCCCAGGCAAAGAGGTGAGGGTCACAGGTCTGTAGTTCCCTGGGTCCTCCTTTCTGCCCTTTTTAAAAATGGGAGTAATGTTTCCCTTTTTCCATTCACCAGGGACAGATGACCATGTGAGAGTGTGGCGCTTCTTGTAGTTGAAGCAAGAAGGCCTCATCCACAGGCTCCCCTTGATTGGGTAGCCTGTAGTAGACCCCAACCACAAGGTGTCCTTTATTGGTGTGGTCCTTAACTCTCACCCACAAGCTCTCAGTCTGTCCATGGCTGTTTCTCAGAGGCAACTCTTCCCAATCAATACCTTCCCTAATGTAGAGGGCAACACCCCCTCCCTTCCTTCCCTGTCTATCCCTTCTGAAGAGTTTGTAGCCCTCTATTCCAATGTTCCAGTTATGTGATCCATCCCATCATGTTTCCATGATAGCAATCAGGTCATATTTGTCTAATTGCACCATGGTTTCCAGTTCCTCTTACTTGTTTCCCATGCTGCGTGCTTTGGTGTAGAGGCACTTCAGCTGGGCAATCGGTCATATCAAGTTTCCAGAACCCTTCCTAATTGCATTGGGACAGTTCACAAGTATTTTCCTGTTGTTACTTAGAGTGATAGTGTTCTCAGGTATGATTTCTTCACTCAGAGGTACATCCCCTTCCCCCACCACATCTAGTTTAAAGCCCTGCTAATAAGGCCAGCCAGCTTATCGCCCAGAACAATCTTGCCCCACCTGGTCAGCTCTGCCCCATCTGGTGTCAGCATGTCCGGTCCTTCAAAAGTGCATCCAAGGTCATAGAACCCAAAACCTTGCGTATGGCACCAGCCTCACAGCCAATCATTCACTCGGCCTGTTCATCTCCTTCTTCCTGAGTCCCAGTCACCAACTGGGAAGACTGGAGACAACACTACTTGTGCTCCCAATCCCTTCAACATCTTTCCAAGGGACATAAAAGAGAAGGCTCAGGGGTGACCTTATCACACTCTACAGGTACCTTAAAGGAGGCTGTAGAGAGGTGGGGATTGGTCTATTCTCCCACGTGCCTGGTGACAGGACTAGAGGGAATGGGCTAAAGTTGCGCCAGGGGAGGTTTAGGCTGGATATTAGGAAGAACTTCTTTACCGAAAGGGTTGTTAGGCATTGGAATGGGCTGCCCAGGGAAGTGGTTGAGTCACCATCCCTGGAGGTCTTTAAGAGACGTTTAGATGTAGAGCTTAGTGATATGGTTTAGTGGAGGACTTGTTAGTGTTAGGTCATAGGTTGGACTCGGTGATCTTGGAGGTCTCTTCCAACCTAGATGATGCTGTGATTCTGTGATTCTGTGATAAAAATCCTTTCTGATATTTTGGAGTTTCCTTGTTTCAGCATCCTTTGATCCTACTTGAAAAAGGAGGAAGGGGTGGTAGTGTTTGGGACCCACCAGACTTGGTAGCCTCTTAGTAATATCACAAATACAGGCCCCAGGCAGGCAACAAACCTCTCTGGAGAGATTGTCTGGATGGCAAGTGGGGGCCTCAATGCCTCTCAGAGAGGAGTCTCCAATGACTAACACCCTTCATGCCTTCTTTGTGGAACTGGTTCTGATACAGGTGGGAGACTGAGCCAACTTTGCGTGGCTGGCCTTTCTGAGGTCTTTACTAATATTCTCAGAGTCCCCTCTCTCCTGTCCTAGAACATTATATCTATTGTGCAGGGGCACTTCGGGGGCAAGGGAGAGATTCCTCCTCAGGCTCTGATCAGAGACAAGGGTCCGCTCTCCCTTGTCCAGTGAGTCTTTCTAATGTGCTTGTTCAGGGCTGCAAGCTTGTTTACCTATCCCTTGCCTGGACTTAAGGCAGGGCTGTTGCTCGGACCATGTCAGCATATAATACCATTTGTCAATCTCCTCCTCAGATTCCCGAATGCTACCCTGTCTGGTGAGCTCCTCTCGCAACAGAGCCACCTGTTTGAAAAGCTCATCCAGCTGGGCACACTTGCACCCATGACACCCACCTCTGCCTTCAGGACCTAGGGGGGACTTCCAGACTGGAGTTCCCTGGAACTGAGGGTGTGGGCCGCTCTTTCGATACTTGGGAGGCCTGTCTGGATGTAGGCACCTGCCTGGGGAGGTTGTGGCCCCCCCATCTGGGTTTCAGCCTCAGACTGGCAGGTGGACACCATTTCTGTTGCAGGAGAAGGCCCTTCATCTACTGATCCCAGAACACAAAAAAGACTGACCCTGCACCCTTCCTGCATGGACTGCTGGCCACGCTCCTGGTTGCTGCACTCCTGGTTGCTCAAGCTCACTACAGGCTGCCTTTGTATGACAGAGGGGGGTTGCTCCTTGAAGGGATGAAAGACACGGACTCCTGATGGCTCTTGAACAGGAGACCTTTATTGCCCTTTTTCACTACTACATATACTTTCCCCCGTAGCCCCACACGCTGTCCACGTGCCTGAATCTGTCATACAACTGGTTAGAGAGCCTCAGACACGCCTCGAGCCAGCCAGCAATTGGCCACTGCCCAAAGCTCATCTTTAACACTGTAGCCAATTTACTTTATCTCAACCTTGCTCAAGTTTTTGTTTCTACCGCTTGTTTCCTCATTATCTCTAATTCAGGGATGTGTGAAACAGCGCGAAGCCACCTGCAAATTCCTTTCCCACAATTCCCCCTTTTTTTATTTTCAACCAACTAAACGCTTTCTATAGATTTTTCTATCAATCACCACAGACATTGCAATAAGCACGGTACAATAAGCAACAGGGTAAGAATCACATGCAGAATTACGATTGTAAAGTAGCATGCCTACTAGAATCTACATCAGTCAACGAGCCACTAAGCGCTAGGGATGTTGCTTCGCAGCGATGCTGCTTCTCACTCGCACAGCACAATCACACAATCACGCAAAGAGGCCTCTTGCATTTCTCATTCATGCCACAAGAAAACATCACTTAAAATAATTTGTCCGCGGCTTCAGGAGGTCCTTGTCTACTCCCGTGGTGAGCGGCTGAGAGTGGAGACCCCTCTGAGGAAAATGCTCGGGGTGCACCTTGGGGGCGTCTGTTCCACAGTCGATCCCACAGCCGAGCAGAGTGGCTCCTGGCGCAAGGAAGGATGCTATTATAGTTTTGTATAATTACACCAAAGAGATGCATTGCAATAAGGAGCAAGAGTGGCATTGACCATTTGTTTCATGATTGGATTTTTTGCCTGAGCAATTGAACCTTACACATGCTGTTGCTGTTTCACATCCCAGGATATCTAATTCCTGTGGCTCTAGGGGCGCTTGCCATAAGTAGACAGTCCAGTCTTTGTTATCTGCCGGGTTCCCCACCAGACATATCGTAAATGGGTCATTAGCACTAGCCAGGGACAGGCACAGTGCTTCTTGTCCTGTCATGTTGGCGAGGGTGACCCAGATGTTGCGGCGTGGTTGGATGGAGACCCAGGGCTGGCAATAACCGATGACAGCGGCAATTGTGAGGAGGAGGTCGACCATGGCGTTACCCCCTTGCTGGTACCCATCTTGGTCCATGACTTGTGGAGACACAAGCATACCCTCGACCCCAAGTTATTAGAGGCTGGGGTCCCTCCCAAAGACCTGTATTTAAATTTTTTACTATTACTAAGGCTTGCTCTGCTTGTGGCACCCGTGACAGTGCAGAATTCATATTTTTGTAATGTTTTATTATGGGCGGTACCTCTTCGTGAGGAAAGGGTAATGATAGGTGATTCATTACGTGAAGTGCCTTTCCCAACCTGTTCTGTGGTGTTTCCTGGGTGTCTCCCCCTTTTTGTTTATTTGGCAGTGTTTTCAAGGTGCGATGTGTGCGCTCAACAATGGTTTGACCCATGGGGGAATGAGGAATGCCTTTGATGTGTCGGATATCCCAAGTTTGAAAAAAGGTTTGAAGGGAATGACTAGTATAGGCGGGGCCACTGTCAGTTTTTATTTCCTTTGGGATGCCTAGCGCTGCGAAAACGACACGGAAGTGAGCCTGGACGTGGCGGCTAGTTTCACCCACCGCAGCTGTCGCCCAAATAGCATGAGAGAAAGTATCTACCGATAAGTGAACATTTTTCAAGCGACCAAATTCTGGAATATGCGTTACGTCGGTCTGCCATAACTGTAAGGACCGTAGACCTCTATGGTTTACCGTTAAAGACGGGGTCGAAACATGTTGTTGACAGTCAGGACATGTTTGGACAATCAATTTGCCATCAGTGATCGATATAGTGAATTGTTTCGCCAAGACTTTGGCAGATTGATGGAAAAAGGCATGGGATAACCGTGCTTGCTCCAGCACCTTAGGCACCAGGGCAGTCAGGGTCATATTAGTTAGCTGGTCAGCGCGTGTGTTACCCTCTGCAAAAATACCAGGTAACATGGCGTGGCTCTGCATATGAATAATACAATATGGGTGCACTCGCTGCTCTACCAAAAATAACAGCTCTTTAAATTTTAGAAACAAGTTTTCCTTTGGGATATGTCTCAAATGTGCCCTTTCAATGCGCTGAGCGACACTTACAGCGTATTGCGAGTCCGATACAATATTCAAAGGTACTAGTTTTTTTTCTTTTTTCTTTTTTTCCTTTTTTCTTTTTTTTGTCTTTTTTTTTTTATTTAACACATTTTTATTGAGCGTGCAGCACAGATACTTTCCCTGAAACAATTACTTCAAAACATTTATGAACATAAATTGTCAAAAATATGCTAACAAATGTACTTAAATACATACATTTTAAAAAAATCTGAAAAACAAATATTTAACAGCCTAAGACACATTTACAATGTAATTTCTCCATCATGTATGGTTTTTATCTCTAATGCAAGAGGACACAAGTCTGAAAATCTGCATATGTTAAGGTATCACAGAGCATAGAAAATATATGAAAATATCTACTAGCATTTGGCACAATGCAAATATTCTATCCCAAGAGAGAGAAACAGTGTAATCTTTTGAGCCACACAGATTGTTATTCACGCAAATTGTGATGTTACAACAGCAACTCTTGTTTTAGTTGGAAAAACCCAAAGGTGGTGAGCAGGGGACACGGTGGTTTGTGAGGAAGCATGTTTAGGTACTTAGCCGTCTAATTTAGCTGGATAAGGAACAATGTAATGTTTTCCTGTTGTTAAACATTGCCGTCCGTATCACTGGCACACAAATTATTCGTACTGGAGCAAACAATTTGTGAATAGCATATGCCAACACAAATGTGCCTGTACCAGCAGCCCTTTTAGATTGCAGCGATGATTCACTGAAACCAAGTTTGAAGAGAACTGCAGTCATATCCACACCACTTGACACAGCCATGTTGGTAAAAGTTAACATGGCAACAGGTGTATTAGTAGTAAAACCAGTATTGCTGCTAACAATGCATACCATAAATGCTCATTTGATCTAGAGATAGCAGTTAGGATAAATATTAGGGGTATCTGGGAGATTATTGCTGGGTGAATAAATGGTTTGGAAACTAAGGTAAATACCATTGAAATCTAATGTAATCAGGAAAGTATCTAAGTAACTGAAAAAGGGACCTATCAGATTAATAAGGGGGCTATGATTATAGAAGATGGAATATACATTCATCCAATGAATATGAAGATAACTGATGATTACGAGTATATTATGCAAATGTGTGTTTCTAAATAGTATAAATATTTGTTGTGTGTACAAATCGAATGAAGTTAGATTTGGGCAGACATGCCCCTAACTTCCGGCGCCTAATAAAAGCACCTTCATATAATCACTCTGTGGTTATGGGTCCTCGCGAACGCTAACAGACAGGTTGAAGATTCCTAGAGATAGTAATGAAATTCCAACATGGAATGAAACCCCTACAGCACCACATTCTTTGAAAACTTTTTTCAGCTGCTGGGATTTATTGAGTTTGTGTTCACTGCTGAGATCTGTGGCTGCCTGTTCAGGGGATCCACCCACATCCTTGGCCGAGCTGCCGGCAGCGGCCCGCAGCGCCAGCAGATGGGCCGGCGGGCTCAGGGGAGGCCAGCCCGGGGGTGGGGGGTGGAGGGGATGGCGGGGGGGCAGCAGCGGCGGCGGCGGCGGGCGGCGGCGAGCGAGGGCCCGCGAGGCGGCGGGCCCGGGCGCAGCAGCAGGCAGAACATGGCAGCGCCCGGTGCGTACGGGCGGGCGCTCAAACCTGAGAAACGCAGCAGCCGGCGGCGGAGCGGGTGGGTGGGTGCCCGGAGGTGACAGCGGGGGTGCAGGTGGCGCTGGACCCTGCGTTAGCATTGCATTTTCATTTGGACCGTTGGGTCGCACCTGCACCGGGAAAGCCGTTCCTACCAGGTCCTTTAGCGCTTCCTGGCGCACTAGCTCCCATCGTTCCCGCGGGTCGAAAGCTCGGGCCCCCAGGGAGGCATTATCGGGGGTAGGCAAGGGCCCATCAAGCTATAAATAGTTCACCCTTATGTTGCCAGTCCAGGTCCACCTGAGCCACTTCAGTCTTAGCAGCCTGATCCTCCTGCTGGTTGTTTCGATGTTCTTCAGTAGCCCGATTCTTGGGCACATGAGCATCTACATGGCGTACCTTTACAACCAGGTTCTCTACCTGGGCAGCAATATCTTGCCACAATGCAGCAGCCCAGATGGGTTTGCCTTTGCACTGCCTCGTAGGTTTGCCTTTGTAGGCCTCGTATCAGAACCCAATCTCCTGCTCGGAATGGATGGATCGGGACTTCCAAGGGTGGTGTGCAAAAGATCAGCGGAGAAGGTACAGGTGATTGGGGCCAAAGGGGAACTGTTTGGGGTCCCCGTTATAAAAGAAGTGCTGATTGAATCTAATTCGAAACTGGGGATAGGGTCTTTACTTTTGGTACCTGAGGCAGATTATAATTTATTGGGTGGGGACTTAATAATAGAATTAGGCATAAGTCTGGAAGTAATAAGGAACTGAAAGTTAAATTGTGTCCTCTGAGAGTAGAGGATGAGCAAGATATAAATCCAGAAGTTTGGTATACTCCTGACAGTGTGGGAAAATTGGATATTGCACCTTTTAAGGTGACTATAACCAA